>NC_056693.1:25126500-25459500 GCF_018350215.1 Panthera leo | reverse complement strand
TTCTAATCCTTCATCTCACTTTACTGTATTCCAAAATCTTAGTAAATACCCCATGAAGCTATGAAAATAGAATCAGCAAAAATTGTGGTTATAGTTGTTCAATTTTCTAACTATGAATGAAAGAGCAAAAAGCTCTTAAGTTATAACCTTTTATACAAATATATTGAGACAAGTGCAACACCAACAGGAAAAAAAAAAAAAAACATTTTGTGTTATTTTTCCAGGAATGATGAGAGGTTGCTGGTAACCATCCACCCCTCCCTTCTAAATATCCCTGCATGGCCATTCATGGTAATGAAATAGCTCTTCCAATCCAACAAAGCTAACTGGTTTATCAAGGCCACAAGTCTATGATCCCTCATCAGAAAGATGCCTTCTCATCTATTCTCAAATGCATTAAGAATTTCAACAGTGTAATGCTTTCTGTTTGAACAAATTCACCTCTGTTATATAATAATAGCATAATTATCCCTTTTTTTATGTCTTTCAAATAGCTCAGAGCTTGCACTGACATGGCTCTAAGTGATTCTTAGAAATCTCTGTGGCTGTTAATCCCTAATCACTTCCTTAACCTGATCACCCACCTTTTCAGATAATATAAAAATTAACAGCTTTTAAACATTTTTAAGACTGTAGTCACTATAATCAGTCATACTTAATTTTAATGAAATGCTTTAACAGAAGACCATTCTTTTCCCAAGACTCTTTAAAAAGGCAATAGAGTAACTATTTCTAGTTTAGTTTTTGTATCTGCAAGAACCACTATATATGTTGAATAACTAAATGATTCAATATATATATATATATAACTATAGTTATATACATATAACTATATGTATCAGTTCAGAGTTCATATCAGTTCATATAACTATATGAATCAGTTCAGAGAAATAAAGGCTAGACCCTCTCACCATAACTCAATATATAACTATAGTTATATATATATATATTGAATCATTTAGTTATTCAACTAAATGATTATATATTTAGTATATATATACATATATATATATATATATATATATATATACATACACACACACACACTGTATACAGTGGTATATGTAAAGATATATATGGTATCATTTAATTATTAAACAGTCATTTGAGCACATATTATTTCCAAGCGCATAGGAACCACAAAGATAAAAACCAGTTAGGCATGACTCCTCCTTCAAGCAGCTCAGGAAAGACAGATGTGAAATCGAAATATCATGGTATCTTGTAATAACCCTTGACAGATATCATAGTGGAATAACAATGGAGGGAAAGCTGTGCCTAGAGAGAGGAATGGCCTCAGGAATGGTGGGGATACCAGATGGCTATGATGTAAAAGGGTACTACAGAGTCAGTTTCATGTAAGGGAGTAGCAGGACATGAGCATGGAAGCTTAGGTAAGTAGGCCTTTTTCACAGGGGGAGAAGAGATCCTGGAGGAGAAGGAATGAGATCAAATTTGCACTTCTGATTTTTCATCATGCTGATGGTAATGTGGAGGGTGTATGGAAGGAAGAGAGCATGTTGGCTGTAGGTATATCATCTCACAAATCTCAGGTATTCTATGGGATTTTTCCTAAATGAGTCTGGAAATAGACACTCACTGGGAGTGTATGTTTGATGGAGTAATGAAATTACCTTCATTAAAGACTACATTTGTATGTCCACAGGCAAAGCATCTTAGTGTAAAAATAAACACAGAGAAAAACATTGACATAAAGAATAGTTCCACTTACTTGTAATCAGGAGTTTGAGTATAACAAATTCTCACAATGAAGAATATTCCTTAGTTTTTTGGGGATTCTATGAAAATTATTATTATTATAACTATTATATAAATTAGCTTCATGAAATTCATATGAAAGCTCTACAGAAAACACATTAAAATGTGAAGGATATTTCTCTTAAACGTATTTAATGGTGCAAAAAAAAGAAAAAAACGTTTCTTTAAAATAGTCATGGTCTGCATATCACTGAGTTAATTCCCATTTTTAAAGCATAGAAGAATAATGTTATTTTAATATTCCTGAGTCAACTCATCATTTTTAAATTTTGTATATTCATTAAGTAAAATTGTCATTATGCAAATATAATAAATACTGCACTAGAATAGATTTGCAGTTCACCTGACCTTTGTTAGTAGGATGTTAGATTTGACTGTCAACCTATTCTTCAATAAATTTTATTAAAATCTTGCACTTTCCAATAAAACAGTTTTGTTTAGTTGGACTATATAAGGACAATTCTGTTCAAAATTTGAATATAATTTGTTGTTCATCTAACATGAGTACTAAAGATTTTTGTGCTAAAATACTGTTATTTAAAATAATTCTGAAACCCAGCTATGACATATAAGGAAACATAGCTTTTAAGTTGAGAAAGCACAATGTGATTCTGACTAGAATACTTTTTTTTAATATAGTCTACCTTAACCTAAAAATGTGTGTCATAAAAAGGTTAGTATGCATGGCCACTCTTATTTTTTTTAATTCAAAAATGAAAATTTTTATTACTTTTTAACTTTAAAAAAATTTTAACATAATTTATTGTCAAATTGGCTTCCATACAACACCCAGTGCTCATCCTAACAAGTGCCCTCCTCAATGCCCATCACCCACTTTCCCTGCTCCCACCCCCCCATCAACCCTCAGTTTGTTCTCTGTATTTAAGAGCCTCTTATGGCATAACCACTCTTAAAAATAAAGAATGCTTGGGGCACCTGGATGGCTCAGTCGATTAAGCATCTGACTTCAGCTCAGGTAATGATCTCATGGTTCGTGAGTTCAAAGTTTGAGCCCCGCATCGGGCTTCTACCATTAGCGCAGAGCCTGCTTCAGATCCTCTGTCCCCCTCACTTTCTGCCCCTCTCCTGTCCATTCTCTCTCTCTCTCTCTCTGTCTCCCAAAATATAAATAAATATTTTAAAAAGAAAGAAAGAATGCTTTTGAAGGATTAACACCAAATTCACCCTTTAAATACATTTTCCTTAATTTACAAGTACAGGATCATCAGCTTGCTTTCTTTGATGGGATCAAGCTCCTTAAAATATAGTTTAAAATATGTTTAAGTACAACTGTATTAACTATTTTTATGTATTGCATTTCTTCCTGTTTTAAATGTACACATCAGTAACAACACTTACAATTCTATTATTTTCCTTCTAGATTTGTTCCTCACGACATTGTCTGCCTCTAGTACCTTCCAGTTTGAGATATGGGAAAATGTGGTAAGAAATCTTTTCTTTGAAGCATTTTTAAATGATGGCTTTCAGTAAAAGCACACAATTTTAGAAAATAAAATGAAAGTAATCACTTGGTTGGTTGGTTTCAACAATAAATAGAACAACTTTAAGAGCCTTTGGTTGCATTGCTGCATTCAAACTGCTGAATATTGCTGAAGGAAATGATTCATTCAGCATCAATTCCTCTGCAGGTTTTTAGGCATGACTGCCAATTAAACCAATCAGTCTGCCCTAATGTGAATGTTAACAGGGCCCCTGCTAGGCTGTCAGCTGTTGAGAGAGGTTACTATCATTTAATTTGTCAGCATAATGGTTTATTGAAAAAAACCCTTTTTTAAAAGACTAATTTTTCCTCTTTGCCTTCAGGCTTATATAAAATAATAAGAACAACACACACTAAACTGACTGCCAACTTGACCAGGATTAAGGAGTCTTTCCCAATATATATATTTTTTTAATTGCAAGTAGAAGACTCCCAAACTGATGATTTTATTTTATTTTACTTTTAGCTTGATGTAGATTGTATGAAATATTAATTAATGAAGAATAGAACACTCTAAGTCTTAAAATTGAATTTCATGCTATGTAACAGAAGACAGGATTTGAGGACAGGCCAAATTGGCCAACTGACTTTCATCAAGTAATGGTCAAGTATTGAACCTGACTTTCCTCATATGCAAAACGAGAATAAGAGTGTCTGCTTCATGTAATGTGAAAGTGAAGATTAAATGAAACAATGTGTGTGAAGTGCCAGGTACCCAGTAGACACTTAATAAATTTTAATTTTAGATCTCTCAATTTCTCATCTATTTACTGATGATTGTGTTTTATTCAATTCAAATTAAACCCATAACATTTTACATTTTTTATTAAATATGGATGGAAAATAAGCATATCTCAAAAAATGTTCAGTACAAGTTTGTGAAAGGAAGTTCATTATTAGCCTTCAAGTAAAGGATAGTAATTGATGTTGGTCATGACTCAAATTTCTTCATAGAAGGAAACTAGGATGAGTGGAGAAGCTATGTGTAGATAAGAACAGGACTTCTAAATGCTACTTCTACAGTAAACAACTTGATCCTTCTTTTTTCTTAACATGGGAAAAGTGAGAAATATAACTAAACCAGAACGATTTATTTTTGTTTACTTTTTAAAAAATTAATTATATTTCTTCTACTGATATTAGAAATATGATTGTTATATACTTAATTATTACTATAAATTAAATCTCCCACTGCTGGGGGATATTTGTTTTTTAGGTGGACTTGAAAACAATACCTAAAGTGAATCTTGAGGTATTAGATATGAGAAAATCAATCATTTTGATTAATCTATATCCATATGGAGGACAAAAAGCCTCATTGCACATAAATATAAGGTGTAATAAAATTATGAAATACTTTTAACTGTTTGATATCCTCTCAGCCTAGGCTGATTTTCTTTTGCCCTAGGTTAGATTTTTTTTTAACTTAAGTATAATTAACATTCAGTGTTATGTTCATTTCAGGTGTACAGTATGATGATTCAGCAACTCTATACACTTCTAAGTGCTTATCAGGATAATTGTACTGTTAATCCCCTTTATCTATGTCAGGCATCCCCTCACCCACCTCCCCTCTGGCAAATACTAGTTTGTTCTCTATATTAAAGAGGCTATTTTTTAATTTCTCTCATTTTCTTTATGCATTTGTTTCTTAAATTCCACGTATGAGTAAAATCGTATGATATTTGTCTTTCTCTGACTAATGTTTTTTTTTATCATTATACCCTCCAGAGTCATCCATATTATTGCAAATGGCAAGATCTCATTTGTATTTATGGATGAGTAATATTCCATTGCATATATACAACACCTCTTCTTTATCTATCTGTGAATGGATACTTGGGTTGCTTCCATATCTTGGCTATTGTAAATACTGATGCAATAAACATAGGGGTGCATATATCTTTTCAAATTAGTACTTTTATTTTCTTTGGGTTGATACCTAGAGTGGAATCCTTGGGCCATATGGTAATTCTATTTTTAACTTTTTGAAGAACTTCTATGCTGTTTTCCACAGTACCTACATCTATTTGCATTACAGTCAATACACAGAGCGTTCCTTTTTTTCCCACATCCTTGCCAACACTTGTTATTTCTTACGTTTTTTATTTTAACCATTCTGACAGGTGTAAAATGATCTAATGATCATTTTAATTTCCATGATGATTAGTGATGTTGAACATCTTTTAAGTGTCTGTTGGCCATTTATTTCTTCTTTGGAAAAATGTCCATTCAGTTCCTCTGCCCATTTTTAAATCAAATTTTTGGGTTTTTTGATGTTGAGTTATATAAGGTATTTACATATTTTGGATATCAACCCCTTTTTGGATATCATTTCCTATTATATCCTATTGGATAACTTCTCCCATTCAGTAAGTTGCCTTTTTGATTTGGTGATGGTTTCCTTTACTGTGCAAAAGCTTTTGATTTTTGGTATAGTCTCAATAGTTTAATTTCGCTTTTGTCTATCTTGCTTGAGGAGAGATATCTAGAAAAATATTGCTACAGCCAATGTCAAAGCAGTTGCCACATGTTTTCTTCCAAGGAATTTTATGGTTTCAGGTCTCACATTTAGGTCTTTAAACTGTTTTGAATTTAATTTTTCTGTATGGTGTAAGAAGGTGGTCAGTTTCACTCTTTTGCATTTAGCTGTCCAGTTTTCACAATACCATTTGTTGAAGAGACTTTCTTTTTCCCATTATATATTCTTACTTGAACATATAAGTGTGGGTTTATATCTGGACTATATTCTGTTCCATTAATCTATGTGTTTATTTTTGTGCCAGTGCCACACTGCTTTGATTACTATAGCTTTGTACTCTATTTTGAAATCTGCGATTGTGATATCTCTAGCTTTCTTCTTCTTTCTCAAGATTGCTTTGGCTATTTGGGGTCTTTTTTTCATTCCATACAAATTTAGGATTGTTTGTTCTAGTTCTGTGATAAATGTTATTTGTATTTTGATAGGGATTGCATTAAATCTGTAGACTGTATAATGGAAATTATAACAATAGTGGGTCTTCCAATCCACAAGCATGGAATACCTTTCCATTTGTTTGTGTCATCAGTTTCTTTCATCAGAGTTTTATAGTTTTTGGAGTACAGGTCGTTCACCTTATTGGATATGTATATTTCTAAGTATTTTATTATTTTTGGTGCAGTTGTAAAAGAGATTGTTTTCTTAACTTCTCCTGCTGCTACTCCATTATTAGGGTATGTAAATGCAACAGGTGTCTGTATATTAATTTTATATCCTGTGACTTTACTGAATTCATTTATAAGTTCTAGTAGATTTTTGGTACATATTTTAGTAGGTTTTTTTTTTTTCTATACGTATCATCTGCAAATAGTGAAAATTTTACTTCTTACCAATTTGGATGATTTGGATGTCTTAGTGCCATGGCTAGGATTTCCAGTACTATGTTGAATAAAAGTGATGACTGGATATCCTTGTCTTCTTCCTGATCTTAGAGAAAAGCTCAGCATTTCATCATTGCATATATTACCCATGAGATTTTCGTATATGACCTGTATTTTGTTGAGGTAGGTTTCCTCTAAAACTGCTTTGTTGAGAGTTTTTATCTTGCATAGATGTTGTACATTCTCAGATGCTTGCTGTGTATTTGCTGATATGATCACATGGTTTTCATCCTTTCTCTTGTTAATGTGACATATCATATGAACTGCTTTGAAAATATTAAACCACCCTTGCATCTCTGGAATAAATCCTCTTAATCATGGTGAATGATTTTATATGTATATTGGATTCCGTTTGCTAATATTTTGTTGAGGACCTTTCCATCTATGTTCATCAGAGTTAGTGTCCTATAATTTTCATTGTTTGCAGTGTCTTTTTCTGGTTTTGGTATCAGGGTAATGCTGGCCTCATAGAATGAATTGGATGGCTTTCCTTTCTCATCTGTTTTTTGGAATAGTTTGAGAAGATTAGGTATTAACTCTTCTTTTAATGTTTGGTAGAATTCATCTGTGAAGCCATCTGGTTCTGGACTTCTGTTTGTTGGGAGTTTTTTGGATATTGATTCAATTTCACTGGTAGTAATCAGTATGGTCAAATTTTCTATTTCTTCCCGATTCAGTTTTAAGAAGTTATAGTTTCTAGGAATTTATCCATTTCTTCTAGGTTGTCCAATTTGTTGACATATAATTTTTCACACACTCTTCTCTTATAATCCTTTGTATTTCTGTGGCATCACTTGTTATTTCTCCTCTTTCATTTCTTTTTATTATTTATTTAAATTTTAGTTAACATACATTGCAATATTGATTTCAGGAGCAGAATTCAGTGATTTATCACTTATATATAACACCCAGTGGTCATCACAACAAGTGCCCTCCTTTTAATACTCATCACCCATATAGCCCATCTCCCCCACAGTTCCCTCCCTCAACCCACAGTTTGTTCTCTATCGTTAAGACATCGTTTGTTGTATTGTCTCATGCGGTTTGTTTCCCTCTCTCCTTTTTCTGCTTCCTGTTTGTTCATCTGTTTTGTTTCTTAAATTCCACATACGAGTAAAATCACATGGTATTTGTCTTTCTCTGATTAACTTATTTCACTTAGCATTTTACTTTCTAGCTCCATCCACATTGTTGCAAGATTTCATTCTTTTTGATGGTTGAGTTCTATTCCATTGTATATATATACTACATCCTCTTTATGTATTCATTAGTCTTTATGTATTCATTAGTCAATAGACATTTGGGCTCTTTCATAGTTTGGCTATTATTGATATTGCTGCTATAAAAACATTGGGGTGCATGCATCTACTCAAATCTGTATTTTTGTATCCTTTGGGTATACCTAATAGTACACTTGCTAGATCATAGGTAGTTCTATTTTTAGTTCTTTGAGAAACCTCCCATACTGTTTTGCACAGTGGCTGCACCAGTTTGTGCTCCCACCAGCAGTGCAAGAGGGTTCCCCTTTCTCTGCATCCTTGCCAACACCTGTTGTCTCTTGTGTTGTTAATTTTAGCCATTCTGACAAGTGTGTGGTGATAATCTCATCATGGTTTTGATTTGCATTTCTCTGATGATAAGTGATGCTGAGCATCTTTTCATGTGTCAGCCATCTGAATGTCTTCTTTGGAAAAATGTCTATTCATGGCTTCTGCCCATTTCATACCTGAGTTGTTTGTTTTTTGGAGTGTTCAGTTTGATAAGTTCTTTGTAGATTTTGATACTAACCCTTCATCAGATACGTTGTTTGCAAATATAGTCTCCCATTCCGTTGGCTGCCTTTTCGTTTTGTTTCCTTTGCTGTCCTTTTTATCTTGATGAAGTCCTAATAGTTCATGTTTTCTTTTTTTTCCCTTTCCTTTGGTGACATGTCTGATAAGTTCATGTGTTCGAAGTCAGAGAGGTGGCTACTTGTGTTCTTTTCTAGGATTTTGATGATTTCCTGTCTCGCATTTAGGTCTTTCATCCATTTTTGTGTATGATTTAAGAAAGTGGTTTAGTTTCACTCTTCTGCATGTGGCCATGCACTCCTCTTTCATTTCTGATTTTTTATGCCTCTGGCTAAAGATTTATCAATATTTGTTGATCTTTTTAATATATCAGCTTCTGGTTTCATTGATCTCTTGTTTTTTAATCTCTATTTCATTTACTTCTGCTCTAATCTTTATTAATTCCTCTACTGGTTTGGGATTTTATTTGTTTTTATTTTCTAGCTCCTTTAGGTGTAAGGTTAGGTTGCTTATTTGAGATTTTTCTTGTTTCTCGAGGCATCTATTACTATAAACTTCCTGCTTAAAACCGCTTTTGCTACATTCCCAACATTTTGGATTCTTGTGTTTTCATGGTCATTTGTCTGCAGTATTTTTTTATTTTCTCTTTGATTTCTTCCTTGACCCATTCATTGTTTAGTAGCATATCACTTAGCTACCATGTATTTGTGTCCTTTCCAGATTCTTTCTTGTGATTTATTTCTAGTTTCATGAGGTTGTAGTCAGAAAAGATACATGATGTGCTTCCAGTCTATTTGAATTTATTGAGACCCAGTATGTGATCTAATCTGGAGAATGGTCCATGTGCACTTGAAAAGAATGAGTATTCCACTGCTTTAGGTCCATCCAGTATGTCATTCAACGCTATTGCTTCTTTGTTGATTTTCTGTCTGGATGATCTATCCATTGATGTAGGTGGAGTGTTAAAGCTCCCTATTATTGTATTCCTGTTGATTTTTCCTGTATGTCTGTAAGTATTTGCTTTATGTATTTAGGTACTACCATGTGGGGTACATAAATATTTACAATTAGCTGTATCATACTCTTGTTGGGTTGTTCGCTTTATCATTATGTAGTGCCCTTCTTTGTCTCTTGTTGCAGTCTTTGTGTTTGGTTTTGGTTTTTTTTAAGTTTATTTAATGGGGGGTGGAGGGAAGGGGAAAGTGGGTGATGGGCATTGAGGAGGGCACTTTTTGGGATGAGCACTGGGTGTTGTATGGAAACCAATTTGACAATTTCATATAAAAAATAAAATAAGTTTATTCATTTATTTTGAGAGAAACTGACACAGTGCTGGTGGGGGAGGGTCAGAGAGAGAATGAGAGAGAATCCCAAGCAGGCCCCATGCTGCCAGTGCAGAGCCTGATGCAGGACTCAAACCCATGAAACAGTGAGATCGTGACCTGAGCCTAAACCAAGAGTCTGACGCTTAACCCACTGAGGCACCCAGGCACCCCTACAGTCTTTTATTTAATGTCTCTTTTCTTTGATATAAGTTTTACTACCCCAGTTTTCTTTTCACTTGCATTTGCATGGTAAATGGTTTTCCTCACTTTACTAAATTTCAATCTGCATGTGTTTTTAGGTCTAAAATGAGTCTCTTATAGGCAACAGATAGCTGCGTCTTGCCTTTCTGCACATTCTGTCACCCTGTGTCTTTTAGTTGCAGTAGTCAGTCCATTTACATTCAGTGTAATTATTGATAGGTATGTACTTACTGCCATTTTGTTACTTGTTTTATGTCTGTTTCTGTAGTTCTTCTCTGTTCCTTTCTTCTTTTGTTGTCTTTCCTGGTGGTTTGATGGGTTTCTTTAGTGATATGCTTGGATTACTTATTCTTTATTTTTTGTGTATATTTTTTGTGTAATGTTTTGATTACATGGTTACCTTTAGGCTTATATATAACATCTTATGCATACAATACTGTGTATTGAATTGATGGTCACTTAAATTTAAACCATTCTAAAAGCACTAAATTTTTACTCCCCACCCCCCGCTATGTTTTACATACATGACATCATACGTTTCATCCTATTTTATTTTATTTTTTAATGTTTATTTCTTTTTGAGAGAGAGAGACAAAGAGTGTGAGCAGGAGAGGGGCAGAGAGAGGGAGACACAGAATCTGAAGCAGACTCCAGGCTCAGAGCTGTCAGCACAGAACCCAACATGGGACTCAAACTCACGAACAGTGAGATCATGACCTCAGTTGAAGTGGACACTCACCGACTGAGCCACCCAGGTGCCCCATCATTCTTTTATTTTGAGTCCCTTGACTGGTTTTTACAGATATAATTGATTTTACTGCTTTTTTTTTCCCTTTAACTTTTGTACTGGTGTTATAAGTGATTAATCTGCTTTCCTTATGTTTGTATTTACCTGTGAAATTTTTTCCTTTCATAATTTTCTTACTCCTAATTATTATGGCCTTCTCTCTCCATTCATAGATTGCCTTTAACATTTCTCAGAAGGCTCAGTGTTGATGAACTCCTTTAACTTTTGTGTGTCTAGGAAACATTTTATCTCTCTTTCTCTTCTGAATGTTAACTTTGTTGGGTAGAATATTCTTGGTTGCAGGTTTTTCCTTTCAGTACTTTGAATATATCATTCCACTCCCTTTTGACCTGCAAACTTTCGGCTGGCAAATAAGCTTATAAGCCTTATGTGGTTTCCCTTGAATGTAACTGTTTTCTCTTACTGCTTTTAAAATTCTCTCTTTATCAGTACTTTATGCCATTTTAATTATTATGTGTATTATTATGAACCTGCTTGGGTTGATTTTGTTGGGGGCTTTCTGTGCCTCCCGAATCTGGATGTCTGTTTTCTTCACCAAATTAGGGATGTTTTCAGCTATTATTTTTTCAAATAAATTTTCTGCCCCTTTGTCTCTTCTCCATCTGGGATGCCTATAATGCAAATATTATTACACTTGATGATGTCACTGACTTCCATAAGTCTATTCTCATTTTTTATTATTCTTCTTTCTCTCTGCTGTTCAGCTTGGTTGCTTTCCATTACTCTGTCTTCCGGGTCACTAATTTGTTCTTCTCTCTCCTCTGATCTTCTGTTAATTCCCTCTAGTGCTTTTTTAATTTCAGTTATTATCTTCTTTTTCTCTAATTGGTTCTTTTTTATATTTTCAATCTCTTTTTGAATGTCTCACTAAGGTTCTACACTCTTTTCTCAAGTCCAGTGAGTGTCTTTATGACCATTACTTTGAATTCTTTATGAGGCATATTGTTTATCTCCATTTCATTTAGATCTTTTGCTGTGGCTTTATATCTTTCATTTAAGAAATATTCCTATGTTTCTTCATTTTGTCTGACTCTCTGTTATATATTAGAGAAGTCGGGTATATTAGGGAAGTTTCCTGGTCTTGCAAATCATGGCAGCCTTCGGAATTAAACCTAGTAAAGCAATGTAGTAGGGGAAAACCTTCAAGAAGAGACCAGATATTTATTTGGTCTCTTCTATTATTGTTTTCTTTTAAAGAAAGTTAATAAAGTAAGTGATGGGCAGTAGAGACTAAGGGCTGTTCTTGCAGTAAAACAGCTGGATCAATAAGATACCCATATTGACAATTAATAAGTCACTGGTACAGTTAAGGGAAATGTAGACGTAGTATTAACTAGTTTAAATAAAGTGTAGATTTTGTTAAATGGAGGATTATTTTCAGTTAGAGATTGGACAGACAATTTGTAGGATACACTAGTTGACCAAAAAAAACCCTCCAAATATCTATAAAGCCATATTAGGTAGTAGAGCTAGAGCTTTAACAAATCTCATTAGAATGTGAATTGTGTACACAGTCCCATGCCCGTGCTCTGGGAGGCACAGAAATGAATGGAGCTTATAGGCCAAGAAGGCTAAGTATGGGCAGCTCTGGCTGGTGTAATGAGGTATACAAACCTCATGCTACAAGTAGCTCAGAGACAGAGCAGTTGCTTCTGTTTGGTCTACCGAGGATCATCAGGGAAGACTCCATAAAGATGTGGTATTTGAAATGGCCAGTTCAAATGAGCAGAATGTTAGTGGTTGGAAGTGAGAGAAAGAAAGAGATGGGGAAGGAAGTACACAGGAACCCAGGACATATTCAGAGAGTTGAACATGGCTGGTTTGGCCCAGAGCATGAAAAGATACTGGAAGGTAAGATAAGAAGAATTGGTTTAGACAAGATCAGCAGAAGCTTTGACTTCTAAACTAAGTAATTTAATCTTTTAAATATTTATTGAGAAGCTTTTAAACCTTTTAGGACTGAAGGTGAGATGAACAGAGTTCTCATTGTTGCCATTATCTTACTACTGTAGATCAGATAAGTTTGCATGGAAAATCTGGAAGCAGGGAGATAACTTAGGTGGAATTTACTATAACCTGGGAAAGAGGTGAATGATTAAAGGAATAAAGTATTGGGAATGGCCTAGAAGGGATAAATATGAAAAATATTTATCAATGCAAGGGTAATTTGTGTTTTGTACTAGTGACCAGTTAGAGAAAAGACAAATGAAATATCTAATTTGAGGTAGGGAAAAAAAATTATTTCAGATAAGAGATATATCAAGAAGGCAATTAGTAATGTAGGAGTAGACAGAGAAAGATAAATATCATATGACTTCACTCATATGAGGGCTTTAACAGACAAAACAGATGAACATAAGGGAAGGGAAACAAAAATAATATAAAAACAGGGAGGGAAACAAAACATCAGAGACTCTTAAATATGGAGAACAAACAGAGGGTTACTGGAGGGATTGTGGGAGGGGGCATGGGCCAAATGCGTAAGGGGCATTAAGGAATCTACTCCTGAAATCATTGTTGCATCATGTGCTACCTAACTTGGAACTAAATTTTTAAAAAATTTTTTTAATTAAAAAAAAAAAAAGAAATATTCGGACTAGAGTTCAAGGAAGAGACTAGGTAAGTGTCACAAAGGAAAAGACTAAGGACAAAAATGGCAAAGCCAGACCCTTGGGTAATACCTACCACCCTTTATGTCAGAACTTATAGTCTTGACACTATTATCATTTGGGGCCAGATAATTCTTTATCATAGAGTTCCATCTTATGCATTGTAGGTTGTTTATCAGTATCTCTGACTTCTACTCACTTAGATGCTAGTAGCTACCTCCGATTTTGACAATCAAAAAGATCTCCAGACATTGCCCAGTGTCCTTGGAGAACAAAATCACCCCCCGTTGAGAATCATTGCTTTATATGAATAAAGATGTAAACACAAAATAGTCATCAGATATTACTTCTTGGTCATTTTCTCAAACATTGTAAATATAACAATTTTAACATTAAATATTAAAACATATAGGCCAATGCATGGGTAGCCATCTATAAAAAAAGATACTTGTTATAACATTGCACCTGTGGTTGGAATTTAAGCAGAAACTGGCAGGTAGTGTCCTCTGTCACTGGCAGTGGGTTAGCTGCTTCAATGGCAGATGGTAGTGTTTGTAGCAGGAATAGTGGTATTATTATTAGTGTTCCTACTAGTGATAATAGTTAATGTTTACTAAATCCATACTGTCTGCATATATTCTACTAAGCACTTTATATGGACTATCTCACTAATCTTCACAAAACTTTGTAAAAATACATTTTCAAGATAAGTAAACAGATGCTTTTAGAGTAGAGCTAACTTATTTTGACCTGAAAGCTAGCAAACAGTGGAGCCAGAAGTTCAACTAGGAAATCTGTTTCTCAAATTTCTACCTATAAGTCATTCGTTGTACAGACAAAAGGAAAGGCAAAAGACATAGCTGCAGCAGAACCCCTAATGGCTTCAACAGTGAAGACCAGTGAGAACAGCATGGTAAAGAATGAGACCAAGTGTAGTGCATTCATGTCAAATAGCAGTCCATGAAAAAGGTACTCGGAGCTCCTAAGCATAGGACTGCCATTATAAAAATACTATATAAGTGCCTAATAACGCTACATTTTGTAGAATACTTTCTAATCTGTCATTGCATTGATACCATATAGAACCCTCGAGTAGACCGTATGTTTATCCCCTTCTAAGGGCTTAGAGCTGAGACCCACAACAGTAAGTGGCTGTTCCAAAGTGATACAACTTACCAATGAAAGCGGAACTAGAACCCCTGTCATCTAACTCTATATCCAGTGCCCTTTCCATTAGTCTATTCTGCTCTCTAGGTATGAAAGAGTCTTGATTATATGCTAGTATTTCCTACGTTAGATAGGTACAAAGCAATTTCATGTTTGAAAATAAGTATGGACAAAACAGGAAAGAATATCCAGTGGAATAAAGACAGTCTCTTCAGCAAGTGCTGCTGGGAAAACTGAACAGCAACATGCAGAAGAATGAACATGGACCACTTTCTTATACCATACACAAAAATAAACTCAAAATGAATGAAAGATCTAAATGTAAGACAGGAAGCTATCAAAATCCTCGAGGAGAAAGCAGGCAAAAACCTCTTTGATCTTGGCTGCAGCAACTTCTTACTCAACATGTCTCTGGAGGCAAGGGAAACAAAAGCAAAAATGAACTTTTGGGACCTCATCAAAATAAAAAGCTTCTGCACAGCAAAGGAAACAATCAGTAAAACTAAAAGGCAACCGATGGAATGGGAGAAGATATTTGCAAACAACATATCAGATAAAGGGTTAGTATCCAAAATCTATAAAGAACTTATCAAACTCAACATCCAAAAAACAAGTAATCCAGTGAAGAAATGGGCAAAAGACATGAATAGACACTTCTCCAAAGAAGACATCCAGATAGCCAACCGACACATGAAAAAATGCTGCACATCCTCATCATCAGGGAAATACAAATCAAAACCACAATGAGCTACCACCTCACACCTGTTAGAATGGCTAACATTAACAACTCAGGCAACAACAGATGTTGGCAAGGATGTGGAGAAAGAGGATGTCTTTTGCATTGTTGGTGGGAATGCAAGCTGGTGCAGCCACTCTGGAAAACAGTATGGAGGTTCCTCAAAAGATTAAAAATAGAACTACCCTATGACCCAGCAATTGCACTACTAGGTATTTATCCAAGGGATACAGATGTGCTGTTTCAAAGGGACATATGCACCCCCATGTTTATAGCAGCACTATCAACAATAGCCAAAGTAAGGAAAGAGCCCAAATGTCCATCGATGGGTGAATGGATAAAGAAGATGTGGTATATATATACAATGGAGTATTACTTGGCAATCAAAAAGAATGAAATCTTGCTATTTGCAACTACGTGAATGGAACTGAAGGGTATTATGTTAAGCAAAATTAGTCAGAGAAAGGCAAATATCATATGACTTCACTCATATGAGGACTTTAAGAGACAAAACAGATGAACACAAGGGAAGGGAAACAATAATATAAAAACAGGGAGGGGGACAAAACATAAGAGACTCTTAAATATGGAGAACAAGCAGAGGGTTACTGGAGGGGTTGTGGGAGGGGGGTTGGGCTAAATGGATAGGGGGCATTAAGGAATCTACTCCTGAAATCACTGTTGCACTATCTGCTAACTAATTTGGATTTAAATTAAAAAAAAATAAAGTTAAAAGTGAAAATAAGTATGGTCATACTTCACTTTAAAATGTGTTATCTATTAAGAGTAATAACATGTTGATAAAGTTTATAGAATCATTATTATCAAATATTAAATATGTAAATGATACTAATCTGAATTGAGATTGAGTTATATACTTTTCTATTACCAATTAGAGCAAAGAATAAGTAATGATAATAAAGGGAAGTTAAATCTGATAAAGTATTATCTTCCCCTAATTATGTCATATATATATAATGTATTCTGCATGCTCTCACTGTAGCAAGAATATGTTCTTTTTCCCCAGTGACTGAAAGGAACTATTGCTTTTGTTCTACTGAGGTTTGGGGTTAATATGGCATCTTAGACATGGGAGACCATCACCTGGGAAGTACTCAGTGTTTCTTGATGGAAATGCACCATGAGGTTATATCCAGAAACACTTCTACATATACTTATTAAGTTTAAAAGAACTTCACTGGAGTAATTTGTTCACTTGAATCAGTATAATGAGTTGGCATTCCTCTTTATGTTAACATGAAGCTGATGTAGTTTAAAAGAGATTTTCTATTTATCCTAGAACCATTATGTCCACTCTACAGAGTGAACATATGCTATGATGTTTCTAAAGTGCAAAGGCAGTGGGAACTTCAGTCAGAGATTTGGCACCTTTGATATATCTCTAATGTAACTTCAGGTACTCCATAAGACTGGAGGGGAATCATAAGTTTAAGACACTGTGTAAATAAGATTTCTATAGAAGCATCATTCAAAAAGTATGTCAGATACTTTAGTAATCGTAGGGGAAACATGTTTCTGCATGCAGATAACACTGTTAAAATGATTGGAAAATACTTGATTTGTCACAAGACAAATCTTACCCACTTACTCATGTTCCTCGAGCATTTGGTCTTCATGTTTTCATTGCAGCAGTGCCTTTCTCTAAAATAGCAGAAGTGACTCCTTATAAAATTAACTTGCAAATCTGCAGTATCCTTAGGAGAAAATTTTTTAATTTTTATAATATTTTTCAACATATAGTTATCTATATAAAGTATATAGTAATCAAAGTCAGTATGTCAAATAGTAGAAATGTCAATGATAAAAAGAATGCTCTGTATAGAACTAAGTGCTCCAAATTCAGTTTTTTGGTTGATTTTTCTGGTGTTGTAATCTAAAATTGTAGAAAAGGAGGGCACCTGGGTGCCCAACTCTTGATTTTGGCTCAGGTCAAATCCCACAGTCATGGATTCAGGGTCCATGTTGGGCTCTGCAGTTAACGTAGAGCCTGCTTAAGATTCTCTCTCTCTCTCTCTCTCTCTCTCTCTCTGTCTCTCTGTCTCTCTCCCCTGCTTGTGCTGTATAAATGAATGAATGAATAAATAAAATTATAGAAAGGAAAGGCAATTCTCCATTTGGAAAGAGTAACTGAAACAAAGGATCTCTAATGGATTTTCTTTCTTGTTTAGCTTAGCCGAGCTCTCCTTAGCACCTACCAGTTGTTGTAATCCTTTGTTCCCTTTTCACAATGATACAGAAACTTGAGTTGAGTTGCTAATGAATGGCCCTTTAAGGATCCATGGAATTATCATCTCATTTGAATCTTTTTTTTTTTTTGAGAGTGAGAGAAAGAGATCTCACAGAAGCCAGGGAGAGGGTCATGGGTTGGGGGAGAGATAGGGAGAGAGAGAGAGACAGAGAAAGAGAAAGAATGAATCATAAGAATAAGGTTCCATGCTCAGTGCAGAGCCTGATGTAGGGCTCTGTCTCACAACCTTGGGATCATGACCTGAGCCAAAATCAAAAGTCAGATGCTCAGCCAACTGAGCCACCCAGTCACCCCTCATCTCATTTGAATCTTGATATTTTTTCTTAATTGTACCCAATAGAAGTCTTCTTCCTTTGAAATCTATAAAACAGTGTCTTTGCTACTTGCTTGTACCACTTATGTGTTACCTTCAGAAGTTCTATTTTCTTGACATATCTTATCTCCCAATTGAACTGGAAGCTCTCTGAAGGTAGGATCTATTTTTTATACTTCTTTATATTTCCAAATATAAAGAATATACCAAGTACACTACTATTTCCACAGTACTTGAAAGGAGAAGACACTCATGTCTGAAATTATAATGAAGATTTAGTAAAGAATATAACACCAGAAGGCAAGGAAAGCACTCCAGGCAATTTTTATCAACTCACAGCAGTTGCTTTTTCTTTCTTTTTTTTTTTATGGTAAAAGTAGAACAGGAAAGTGAATAGTTTTTTTGTAGTACAACAAAAGCCTTAAATTATTTATTTCCGTGCCTCAGTTAAAATGCTTTGTTTCACACTTGACAGATGAATGGATTATAATAGGCTAATCCAAACTTTTCTGCCGTTAACAGGATGGAAATTTCTCTGTCAATACTGTATTTGAAAAACCTCAAAATATGGTGGTGATTGGACAGTCAGCATTTGCAGACTTTGGTAAGATTCTTTCCATCTTTCAAATTCTACCCCTTTCTCTAACCTAGTCATACTAATTTCCCATACCTGAATATAATTGTATTGTCTTCAGAACTATTGAAGATTTAAAAGGTGTCTTTTCCAGTATTATACATGGCATGTGGTCAATTCCTTAACACAAGAAGGGGCCATTTATGACATTTATGTTTAAAGTATAACTTGAACTTAAGGGTCTCCTGTTTGCAGGAGTAACATGCAAAACAAGGAAGTCTGTTGAGGCTTTTCTAAAGGATACCAACTAGTGATTATTGTGAAGTCTTCATACATTTCTAAATGATGGAACAAAAAAAAATTGGGAGTTAACCTGACCTCTTGAAACTTGAATACTAAAAACCATTTCTATTTACATCATAATTTCAAAGAACAGTAACATCTATTGTGAATTTGCCAGATGAGGACACATGAATCTCTGTTTTCCTTAAGATTCTACACTGTAAATCAAGTTCACTTTGGTTAGGAACTTCCAAAGCATGTATGCCTCTTTCATCATTTGTCAGTTATTATTAAAAAGGATTTTGTATTAGATAGTAGTCTAGATGACCACTACCTAGGAGTTTAAAGCCCACTCTCCTCCTACTTTTCCTTCATTCTGCCAATAAATACCTCAGCTTCTTCCTCAGAATCCAGATGACATGTCACCATGCCCAGAGGCCTCAGCTTCCTCATTTGTCAAATTTCAATGACAATTGTATCCACCTCCCAAGACTATAGTGAGGAACACAATGTGAATAAAGTACACTATTGGGCACATAGTAATATGACAATAAGTTACTGTATAACATCTTTTCATTGGACTTACCTGTTTTTTTGTTGTCATTACTGCTCTTTGCTCAGTTGGCTCAATCAGCTCTTTGTTCAGTGTCATAGAAATGAATCCCAAGGCAGCTATAACAAGTTTAATAGTGTTATTTGAGGGGCACCTGGCTGCCTCAGTCAGTTAAGCGCTGGTCTCTTCATTTCGGGTCAGGTCATAATCTCGTGGTTCGTGAGATTAAGCCTCATGTCAGGTTCTGCAACAGTGCAGAGCCTGCTTGGTATTCTCTCCCTCCTTCTCTCTCTGCCCCTTCGTATGTGTGCATGTGTGCGTGCACACTCTCTCAAAAATAAATAAATAAACTTTAAAAAATAGTGTTACTTGATGGAAATATCAACATCTCTATGTTGTACTGTATTTTAGTTTGGTTATGTTGCATGTTACTTTGATTTTGAGCTTTTTTCTGGTTCCTGATTTACATATAGTCTTTAATAAGCAAATAGTGAAGTTATACATGAAAATTTTTTTAAATTTGCTGACTGACTTGATAAACTGGATTGATGACAAATCCTTTTGCAAGTCTTCCTCTAGAAAAAAAAAGTATATATGCATTATATAATTTTCAAGGGTACACATACCTCCCTTAACTCTAGTTAAGAACTTCTATTTGTGTTATGATCATGTGTTTTATATAAGTGCCTTGACTTTAACAACATTATTGGTAGCTTTTCTTAAAATTTATTTAAATTTGACTAACCATAGACTTTTACATGCAGGTATTGTTCAAATGTGCAGAATATAGGATATAGCCCATTAAGAAACATAACTATATTTCCCCACTATTTTTAATGACTTTAGGTAGCATATCAGTAAACACTTTTATTTATTTTCTTTTAATATGAAATTTATTTTCAGATTGGTTTCCCTACAACACCCAGTGCTCATCCCAACTGGTGCCCTCCTCAATACCCATCACCCACCTACCCCTCCCTCCCACCCCCATCAACTCTCAGTTGGTTCTCAGTTTTTAAGAGTCTCTTATGCTTTGGCTCTCTCCCTCTCTAAGCTGTTTTTTTTTCTTCCCCTCCCCCATGGTCTTCTGTTACGTTTCTCAGGATCCACATAAGAGTGAAAACATATGGTATCTGTCTTTCTCTGTATGACTTATTTCATTTAGCATAACACTCTCCAGTTCTATCCACGTTACTACAAAAGACCATATTTCATTCTTTCTCATTGCCACCTAGTATTCCATTGTATATATAAACCACAATTTCTTTATCCATTCATCAGTTGATGGACATTTAGGCTCTTTCCATAATTTGGCTATTGTTGAAAGTGCTGCTATAAACATTGGGGTACAAGTGCCCCTATGCATCAGTACTCCTGTATCCCTTGGGTAAATTCCTAGCAGTGCCATTGCTGGGTCATAGGGTAGATCTATTTTTAATTTTTTGAGGAACCTCCACACTATTTTCCAGAGCGGCTGTACCAGTTTGTATTCCCACCAACAGTGCAAGAGGGTTCCCATTTCGCCACATCCTTGCCAGCATCTATAGTCTCCTGATTTGTTCATTTGACCACTTTGCATGGCATGAGGTGATATCTGAGTGTGCTTTTGATTTGTATTTCCCTGATGAGGAGCGACGTTGAGCATCTTTTCATGTGCCTGTTGGCCATCCGGATGTCTTCTTTAGAGAAGTGTCTATTCATGTTTTCTGACCATTTCTTCACTGGATTATTTGTTTTTCAGGTGTGGAGTTGGTGAGCTCTTTATAGATTTTGGATACTAACCCTTTATCTGATATGTCATTTGCAAATATCTTTTCCCATTCTGTTGGTTGCCTTTTAGTTTTGTTGATTGTTTCCTTTGCTGAGTAGAAGCCTTTTATCTCATGAGATCCCAATAGTTCATTTTTGCTTTTAATTTCCTTGCCTTTGGGGATGTGTCAAGTAAGAAATTGCTGTGGCTGAGGTCAAAGAGGTTTTTTCCTGCATTCTCCTTTAGGGTTTTGATGGTTTCCTGTCTCACCTTCAGGTCCTTTATCCGTTTTGAGTTTGTTTTTGTGAATGGTGTAAGAAAGTGGTCTAGTTTCATCCTTCTGCATGTTGCTCTCCAGTTCTCCCAGCACCATTTGTTAAAGAGACTGTCTTTTTTCCATTGGATATTCTTTCCTGCTTTGTCAAAGATAAGTTGGCCGTACTTTTGTGGATCTAATTCTGGGGTTCTATTCTATTCTATTGGTCTGTGTGTCTGTTTTTGTGCCAATACCATACTGTCTTGATGATGACAGCTTTGTATTAGAGGCTAAAGTCTGGAATTGTGATGGCTCCCGCTTTGATCTTCTTCTTCAATATTACTTTGGCTATTCAAGGTCTTCGTGGTTCCATAAAAATTTTAGGATTGCTTGTTCTAGCTTCGAGAAGAATGCTGGTGCAATTTTGATTGGAATTGCATTGAATGTGTAGATAGCTTTGGGTAGTATTGACATTTTAACAATATTTACTCTTCCAATCCATGAGCATGGAATGTTATTCCATTTCTTTGTATCTTCTTCAATTTCCTTCATAAGCTTTCTATAGCTTTCAGCATACAGATCTTTTACATCTTTGGTTAGATTTATTCCTAGGTATTTTATGCTTCTTGGTGCAATTGTCAATGGGATCAGTTTCTTTATTTGTCTTTCTTTTGCTCATTATTAGTGTATAAGAATGCAACTGATTTCTGTACATTGATTTTGTATCCTGCGACTTTGCTGAATTCACGTGTCAGTTCTAGCAGACCTTTGGTGGAGTCTATCAGGTTTTCCACGTATAATATCATGTCATCTGCAAAAAGTGAAAGCTTGACTTCATCTTTGCCAGTTTTGATGCCTTTGATTTCATTTTGTTATCTGATTGCTGATGCTAGCACTTCCAACACTATGTTAAACAACAGCGGTGAGAGTGGGCATCCCTGTCGTGTTCCTGATCTCTGGGGGAAAGCTCTCAATTTTCCCCCATTGAGGATGATATTAACTGTGGGTTTTTAATGAATGGCTTTGATGATGTTTAAGTATGTTCCTTCTATCCTGACTTTCTCGAGCGTTTTTATTAAGAAGGGATGCTGAATTTTATCAAATGTTTTTTCTGCATCAATTGACAGGATCATATGGTTCTTATCTTTTCTTTTATTAATGTGATGTATCACACTGATTGATTTGCAAATGTTGAACCAGCCCTGCATCCCAGGAATGAATCCCACTTGATCTCATTTGATCATGGTGAATAATTCTTTTTATATGCTGTTGAATTCAATTTGCTAGTATCTTATTGAGAATTTTTGCATCCATATTCATCAGAGATATTGGCCTGTACTTCTTTTTTGTTTTCCTGGGTGTCTGTCTGGTTTAGGAATCAAAGTAATACTGGCTTTATAGAATGAGTCTGGAAGTTTCCCTTCCCTTTCTATTTTCAGGAACAGCTTGAGAAGAGTAGGTATTATCTCTGCTTTAAATGTCTAGTAGAATTCCCCTGGGAAGCCATCTGGTCCTACACTCTTATTTGTTGGGAGAGTTTTGATAACTGATTCATTTTCTTTGCTGGTTATGGGTCTGATCAAGCTTTCTATTTCTTCCTGTTTGAATTTTGAATGTGTGTGGGTGCTTGGGATTTTGTCCATTTCTTCCAGGTTGTCCAGTTTGTTGGCATATAATATTTCATAGTATTCCCTGATAATTGCTTGTATTTCTGAGGGATTGGTTGTAAAAATTCCATTTTGATTCATGATTTTATCAATTTGGGTCATCTCCCTTTTCTTTTTGAGAAGCCTGCCTAGAGGTTTATCACTTTTGTTTATTTTTTCAAAAAGCCAACTCTTGGTTTCATTGATCTGCTCTACAGTTTTTTCAGATTCTATATTGTTTTATTTCTGTTCTGATCTTTATTATTTCTCTTCTTCTGCTGAGTTTGGGGTATCTTTGCTGTTCTGCTTCTATTTCCTTTAGGTGTGCTGTTAGATTTTGTATTTGGGATTTTTCTTGTGTCTTCAGATGGGCCTGGATTGCAATGTAATTTCCTCTCAGGACTGCCTTCGCTGCATCCCAAAGCGTTTGGATTGTTGTATTTTCATTTTCGTTTGTTTACGTATATTTTTTAATTTCTTCTCTAATTGCCTGGTTGACCTATTCATTCTTTAGTAGGGTGTTTTTGACCTCTGTGCTTTTGGAGGTTTTCCAGACTTTTTCCTGTGGTTGATTTCAAGCTCCATAGCATTGTGGTCTGAAAGTGTGCATGGTAGGATCTCAATTCTTTTATACTTACGATGTGATTTGTCTTGGAGAATGTTCCATGTGTACTCGAGAAGAAAGTATATTCTGTTGCTTTAGTATGCAGAGTTCTAAATATATTGTCAAGTCCATCTGATCCAAGGTATCATTCAGGGCCCTTGTTTCTTTATTGCTCCTGTGTCTAGATGATCTATCCATTGTTGTAAGTGGAGTATTAAAGTCCCCTGCAATTACCACATTCTTATCAATAAGGTTGCTTATGTTTGTGATTAATTGTTTTATATATTTGGGGGCTCCCATATTTGGCGCATAGACATTTATAATTTTAGCTCTTCCTGATGGATAGACCCTGTAATTATTATATAATGCCCTTCTTCCTCTCTTGTTACAGCCTTTAATTTAAAGTGTAGTTTGTCTGATATAAGTATGGCTACTTCAGCTTTCTTTTGACTTCCAGTAGCATGATAGATGGTTCTCCATCCCTTCACTTTCAATCTGAAGGTGTCCTCAGGTCTAAAATTTATCTCTTGTAGACAGCAAATAGATGGGTCTTGTATTTTTTTATCCACTCTGATACCCTATGTCTTTTGGTTGGAGCATTTAGTCCATATACATTCAGTGTTATTATAGAATGATATGGGTTTAGAGTCATTGTGATGTCTGTAGGTTTCATGCTTGTAGTGATGTCTCTGGTCATTTGTGGTCCTTGCAACATTTCACTCACAGAATCCCTTTAGGATCTCTTGTAGGGCTGGTTTAGTGGTGATGAATTCCTTCAGTTTTTCTTTGTTTGGGAAGACCTTTATCTCTCCTTCTATTCTGAATGACAGACTTGCTGGATAAAGGATTCTTGGCTGCATATTTTTTTCTGTTCAACACATTGAAGATTTCCTGCCATTCCTTTCTGGCCTTCCAAGTTTCAGTAAATAAGTCTGCTACTAGCCTTATGGGTCTCCCTTTATATGTTAGAGTGTGTTTATCCCTAGCTGCTTTCAGAATTTTCTCTTTATCCTCGTGTTTTGCCAGTTTCACTATGATATGTCATGCAGAAGATCCATTCAAGTTGCATCTGAAGGGAGTTCTCTGTGCCTCTTGGATTTCAATGCCTTTTTCCTTCCCCAGATCAGGGAAGTTCTCAGCTGTGATTCGTTCAAGTACATCTTCAGCCCCTTTCTCTCTCTTCCTCTTCTTCTGGAATTCCCATGATATGGATATTGTTCCACATGATTGAATCACTTAGTTCTCGAATTCTTCGCTCATACTCCTGGATTTTTTTATCTCTTTTTCTCAACTTCCTCTTGTTCCATAATTTTATCTTCTTATTCACCTGTTCTCTCCTATGCCTCTTCAATCCGAGCTGTGGTCATCTCCATTTTATTTTGCACCTTGTTTATAGCATTTTTTAGCTTCTCATGACTATTTCTTAGTCCCTTAATCTCTGTAGCAATAGATTCTCTGCTGTCGTCTATCTTTTTTTCAAACCCATCGGTTAATTTTATGACTATTATTCTAAATTCTTGTTCCGTTATGTTGCTTAAATCATTTTTGATCAGTTCGTTAGGTCTCGCTACTTCCTGGAGTTTCTTTTGAGCAGAATTCTTCCGTTTCGTCATTTTGGATAGTCCCTGGAGTGGCACGGATCTGCAGGGCACTTCCCCTGTGCTGTCTGGAGTAATTTGTGTTAGTGGGCGGGGCCACAGTCAGACCTGATGTCTGTCCCCAGCCCACCGCTGAGGCCACAGTCAGACTGGTGTGTACCTTATCTTCCCCTCTCCCAGGGGCAGGACTCACTGTGGAGTGGTGTGGCCCCTGTCTGGGCTACTTGCACACTCCCAGGCTTGTGGTGCTGCTTTGATGGGATCTGGTGTATTAGCTGGGGTTTATCCGCAAGGTGTTCAGGGGTGGGAGGGGCAGGTTTAGCTTGCTTTGCTCTTGGTGGTCCCCTGAGGGAGGGGCCCTTTAGCACCGGGAGGGAGGCAGGCAGGCAGACCCATCGGAGGGATGGGTCCAGAGAAGCACAGCGTTGGGTGTTTGCACTGTGCAAGCAAGTTCGGTGATGGGAACTGGTTCCCTTTGGGATTTCGTGTGGGATGGGAGAGGGAGATGGCCCTGGCCAGCGCCTTTGTTCCCTGCCGAGCTGAGCTCTGTCTTCCAGGGCTCAACACCTTTCCCTCCGGGTGTCCTCTCACCCTCCCGCTCTCCGAGCAGAGCTGTTGACTTATAACATTCCAGATGGTAAGTCCTGCTGGCTCTCAGAACTCACGAAGTCCAGCCCCTCTGTTTTTGCTAGCCAGATTCGGGGATTCCGCCTTGCTGGGCAGGCTGCCCCTCCACCACCCCGTCTCCCTCCCGCCAGTCCGTGTAGCACGCACCGCCTCTCTGCCCTTCCTACCCTCTTCTGTGAGCCTCTTGTCTACACCTGGCTCCACAGAGTCTGTTCTGCTAGTCTTCTGGCAGCTTTCTGGGTTATTTAGGCAGATATGGGTGGAATCTAACTGATCAGCAGGATGAGGTGAGCCTAGTGTCCTCCTGCGCCACCATCTTCCAAACCTCTCCCTGCTAAACACTTTTAATATATCAGTAAACCCTAAGTAAATATCCATAATGTCTTTTAAAACATCCATGTATTTTTAGTTGAGTATTATTAAAAAACAAGACTGCTAATGAGTGCAGAAAAGCAAATGGCATTGAATAAGGTTATGAATATTAATATAAACAAAATATACATTTTCTAAACATTAGAATACATCTGTGAATTGCATCCTGCCCTCCATCCTCAACTCCTTCTCCACCTGCACTCTCTTAGAACCAAGTCAAGTTTGACTGACAGCCAGGAAGTCAGCATGATTTCAGAAATTCACCATTTACCAAATAGATAAAAAAAAAAATAAATAAAAGCACATGCTGGAATAAATGATGGAGCTCACAGGAAGAATCCTGTACCAGAAAAGAGGGTTTAAATGGCTCCCAGTTCACTTAAGTTGTCTAGGAACAGAAGGTTTTTTTACAGCTATGATGAAGTTTTTAGCTGCTAATAAAAAATATTTTGTTAAAGATTAAAAAAATCTACTTTAAACTTAGGCTATTCTGGTATAGAATAAGGGTAGGGTGATTTGAAATCACACAAATCAAGAGTCTTTACCAAAAAATCAACGGAGTAATTGTTCAGACTAATTATGTTGTTTATTTCCTTTATAAGACAAATTCTATACCAGAAATTAGCTAAATAAAACACCATAGAGTATTATGCAGCTGATGAAAATGATGGTTATGAAGATTCTGTTCGAAGTAAAGAACAGAACAGTGTTACACAATGTAATCATCTGAAACAAAACCAGACTAGAAAAAATATTTCAGACTGATAGTCATGGTTATGTGAAAGCAAGTTAATAGGTTATCTTATTCCCTGTGTTTCATATTTTCTGTTATGTAGTCAGACTGATTTAATATATGAGCTTAATTATGAAAAAGTTAATTATGGAAGGGTAATAATTAGCAATGGCAAGAAAGACAGCAAAGTATGTGCTTAACGTGTTGTTAGATATTTTTGTCCTACTATTTCTAACTAAGTTCATATATAAGTGATCCTATCCTCTGAGTTGCATGAAATCTTCTTTAGAGTGGTCATATACTTTAACAAGATCTTTAACTCCTACAAATAAAATACAAAACTTAGACCTTTGTTATGTTTCAAATACTATACTGAATGCCATGTAAGAATGCAGAGATTTTTAAGATAAGGTCCTTGCCTTTAAGTAATTTGTAGTCTTGGGACGCCTGGGTGGCTCCGTCAGTTGGGCATCTGACTTACGCTCAGGTCATGATCTCTCAGTTCACGAGCTCAAGCCCTGCATTGGGCTCTGTGCTGACGGCTCAGAGCCTGAAGCCTGCTTTGAATTCTGTCTCCCGCTTTCTCTGCCCTTCCCCCGTTCATTCTCTCTCTCTGTCTCTGTCTCTGTCTCTGTCTCTCTCTCTCTCTCTCTCTCTCTCTCGATAATGAATAAACATAAAAATATTCAATAAAAAAATAAATTTGTGGCTCAATCGGTTAAGCATCCAACTTTGGCACAGGTCCTGATTTCGCAGTTTGTAAGTTCAAGCCCTGTGTCAAGCTCTGTGCTGACAGCTCAGCCTGGAGCCTGCATTGGATTCTGTGTCTCCTCTCTTTGCCCCTACCCCACTCATGCTCTTTCTCTCTCAAAAATAAATAAACATTAAGAAGAAAGAACAAAATTTGTAGTCTTGTGCACCTGGGTGGCTCAGTCAGTTGGGCACCTGGTTCTTAGTTTTGGCTTAGGTCACAATCTCATGGGTTCGTGGAATTGAGCCCTGTACTGGCAGTGCAGAGACTGCTTGGGATTCTTTCCCTCGCTCATGCATGCATACTCACATGCTCTGTCTCTAAATAAATAAACTTAAAATATATTTTTTCAAATATATATATGTGTGTGTGTGTGTGTGTGTGTGTATTTATATACATATATATATGTGTGTGTGTGTGTGTATATATATATATATATATATATATATATATATATATAGTCTAATTTGGAAAACAAAAGACAAATTTGAAAAAGCACAGGAATAAAAAAACAACTACCATAATGTAAGAGACACCAGACCGTATTTCACTGTTAATTACAGAATTAATGCCATAGACAAGATATAAAGTCTTATGGCAAATTGAATCACTTTAGGCTAAGAAAGGGTAGGAAGGTTCATGGAAGATGTGAGATTTTGGACTGGACTTTGAAACAACTCTGATGTTTGGTTAAAAATATATAGAGGTATAAAAACAGGGTGTGGTTAGTGACTAGTGAATATACCACTTAGGCTTGAATAGAGTTTCTGTAAAAATGTAAAAACATAAAAATGGACTGGGAACACATTGAATTACCAAATGAGTAGCAGGTGAACAAATGTTAATTGTGTTCAGTGAAAGCAGTGGGAAGTAGTAGAGCAGTTTTGGACATCTCTGTGTTAATACCTTTTTTAAATTAACTTCAGAAAGTAAAGTTAAAACCTTCTGGTCTTTTAGGGCATGCAGAAGGTATTGCTCCTTAGGCATAGAATAGGAATTCAGGTGGAAATTACTAGAATCTCTAAGATGCTTGAGATTTTTATATCAAAAGGGAGGCACATTTAAAGTTTAAAATACATGTTTTAATAGGGGTAAAAACCAGTCAGGAGACAGGTCAAGGCATGAGGTGTTAAGAGCATGCACTTAACTACATCAATTAATGGAGGAACAAGTGTGAGAAACATAAAGAAACAATCAGTCAATTTAGTGATTGATTTGACTCTAGTGAATTAAAAAAAAAAAAATCCCTGAATGACTAAAAGAATTATTTTCTATACCATCCTTCATAGAGATAGGTAATTAGGAGAGAAAGCTTGTTTGGATACTTAGAGATACTTTAGAGTCATCACATTAATTATACTAATAAGACAACAAAGCGGGAACATTTAAGAAACCTAGTTTCAGGAATACAGCAAGGCAAGTTTAAAAGTCCTCCAAGAGCTAAGAAGTCAAGACCTGAAGGGGGTATAAACAGCTTTACAGAGGAATAAGGAGGGAGAAAAACAAGCACTACAAGGTGGTCAGAAACCACTGACAATATTATGACCAAGAAAAGGCCTTTTCATTTACAGGTCACAAGGGCACTAATGGCCTAAAAGGTATTGTCTGCAGAACTTGGTCACCCTTGATATTTCAAGATATCAAACCCTTTAAATATTGTGCTGGTTGAGACCAAATATTCAATTGAGTATTCCCTTGCCTAGCCCAGGAAATAATCATTGATAATCTTAAAGTGAAAGAGAAAAAGCAAGAAACCTCAAAATCAAATTATTTTATGAAGTCTAGATGCTACTAGATAAAAATTAGATTTTAATCCAAATTAACCATGGTAGAACTGAAATGCTTAGTTCAAAGTAACATGACAGTTATATTTTCTCTTGTTTTACAGTTAGATATATATTTAATAACAAGCTGTTAAAATTATTTCTTGTTAGTGCTTGATTTGGTAATAAAAGTAAATCAGATGAGCCATGTATGGAAATTTAAATTTATTATTTAGCCTGAGTGCTAATGGAGAGCTGAATGTTCATATTCTCTTTTACAAAAGAATTTTGAAAATTAAATGCCTTCAAGTAGATGATGATCATACTATAAAAGAGGTTGTACAGGGGAAAGTTCTAGGTGTTATGTTTTCTGGGCCTATTTTCAGTATGAGTCATTTAAGACTACCTTTTATTTCAAAGACTTAATAGTGGAGTCTGTTTGTTTGTTTCACACACTTGTAAACTGGCTACTCTTTTGTTAAGTAGCTTTATTTGTTTTTTCATCAAAAAGTGACACTGAATTCCAATTGAGAATAATCAGTAAAAGAAAAAAAATGCTTGAGGTTTCAGACACTCTCTTTTAAATGTACTACCATAGCACCTTCATTGTCAATCAGAGTTTATTAAGTAGATTCAAATACAGAATATTTTCATATATGGAGTATGGACAAATTAGATATAATTCTTAGATTGAAGGAATTTGAAATATAATACTTGTATTCCTTTGAATGAATTTATGATACAAACATATCAATCAAATAGTTTATTCTTTAAAATTGTATGGTGATCACTTATTTTTCCATTCAGTTTTCTTCCTGTTTTATACCAAAAGATATATAATATGTTAATGTATTCAAAAAATATTTTTTGAGTGCCTACTGTTTGGACTGCTCTATTCTAGCTACTTGGCATATACCACAAGTGAAGCATACGAGAACCCTGTCCTTATGAAGTTTACATTCGTTTGAGGAGAGAAAGTCAAGAAGAATTCATTAAATTAGTAAGGTGTTTTTAGAAAGTGGTAAGAGCTTTGAAGAAATAAAGTATTGTAATGGGAAGTGAGAGGGGCTATGTTCTGTAGCTGATTAGAGGTCATATTTGACCCAAGATGAAGTCACATGAGGTTTTGGGAAACTGTTCCATGTAGAGATAACACCTAAGCAAATGTTGAAGGAACAAAAAGAAGTATGGCACTTGGCCAGGTCTTTAGAGCCTTGTAGACCAAAGTAAAGACTTTGGATTTTATTCGAAATGTAATTGGAAGCTTCAAGAAGACTTGTTAGTAGGATATGCAATTAACCAGGCAAAAGATATAATGACTTGGACCTGTGTAATCATTAGGAGATAAGAGAAGGGGTCATACTTAGGAGATGTTGGAGACAAAGTTGATGGGACTTACTGATTGATATTGGAGGGAAGAGAAGAAGAAAGGATGACTTACAGGTTTGGGGCTTGAACAACTGTCTGGATATTGATACCATTCACCAAGGTAGAAAAGGAGTAGAAAGAGGAAGTTCTGTTAATAGTTCTGTTTTGGACATGTTAAGTTTGAGATGTCTGTTCCACACTAAAACAAGATACAAATGGAAGATACAAGCTCTGGAGAGGCACAGAGTTGGGTATCATCGTATCCTTGTTAAAATGCCTTTTAGATGATGGATGAGGGGTAAATGAAGGAGTACCTGCCCAAAGTATCCCACCTTTCTTCCTAATTGTATAAAAATGTAACTGTATTCCAGCCATATTGGCCTCTTTGTATCCTTCAGACAGGCCAGGCATGGTTTCCCCAGAGGGCTTCTGCCCTTGCTCATTCCTCTCTGTAGAATGTTCTTTCTCCAGATATTTCTCATGGGTCACTCCCTCACAACCTTCTATTCTTGCTAAAATAATGCCCATTGCAGGCTACCTTCTCTGATCACTGTATTTAAATTCTACCCTTCCCCCCCCCCCCAGCACTCCTATGTCCTTTCCCTCTTTATTTTTCTCCATAGCATTGAACAGTGGCATATGCTGCATTTTACTCTTGTACTCACTAGAATATCCTCCATTGTTGTGTTTTGTCCACTGCTATATTTCATGCCTGGAGCAGTGCCAGTCACTTTGTAAATTCTCAATGAATAATTTTGAATGAATAATTTAATTAAATGAAAATATATTCTAGTTGATTTAACTAATTGGTTTTTAAGAATTGGGCCCAAATTTAGGATATATTTTAAGTATCTTTAACCCTAATCCTACTAAACCAGAACTTCTAAGTGTCATTTACATGATGAGGACTGATCTAACATTATATTTGCTCATTTTGATTAAAGCTAAGTGCTTGAACTAAAAAGTGTTCTGAATCTTTAAAATAGATGGGTGCTGGGGTGTAGTCGGCTAAGCATCCAGCTCTTGATTTTGACTCAGGTCATGATCTCATGGTTCATGGGTTCAAGCCCTGCATCGGGCTCTGTGCTGATGGTGTGGAGCCTGCTTAGCATTCTCTCCCTCTCTCTCTGCACCCCCTGCTCACTCACTCCCTTCTCTCCAAAATAAATAAATAAACTTTAAAGAATAAAATAAAATAGATAAGTGCTGATTTCAGTGGGAGACATCCTGGGTTCTTACAGATTTTTATTCTTAGTCCTTGTATTTCTGTTTTTCTAATTCGTGAATTCTGCCAGCATGTATTATCTATAGTATTTATATTATTTAACACTGAAACAAGTGTATTTGAACAGCTTCTCACTATTTTTCTTTATCTTTCTAGACATGATTAAAGTAAAAGCAACCAATTTAAACATTTTTCTCTCTAACCTGCTAGACCTTGGTTCCCCTCCACCTGACCTGTCCCTATCACAGATAATACTGTTACAAATTTTTGATAAAACTAAAATATTTTATATGCACACATTGCCATTTGGAGCCTAAAGTGAATAGATGTTTTTGGAATATTCTAAGTCCAGTTTGTTCCATTCCATGTCACTATGGTGATTGCACTGCAATGGTTGCCATAGCAAAAGTGATTATTCTCTGAGTTTCTACTTTCTAGCAAAGACTCAGGCATCTATCTTGGTGAGTCATGGATGCCAGATGTGATTCTGATAAAATATTTTGAATGCTTTTTGATTGGAATGGTAATTTATATACAAATTATAAAATTGCTGCTTCAGAGTCCTGATTTTATACATACTCAGCATTTAAAGCAGAGTTAAAGCTGTATTCATTTCTTTTAAGATACACAAGCATGAGGAAAAACCAGGACCCTAAATCCCTAAAGCCTTTATGTACAGGTTTGTGTATGTAATATGAATTTTTGCCTTTGTAGGTAAGAAGGTTTTTAGTAAAACTATACCTCTGAAGACATTCTATATTCTCAGAACTACAGTTTTTATTTTTTTAATTATGCAAGGTATTAGAGTGTATAATTCACCCTTTGAATATTAAAAATTCTGTAGGATAATTATTTTACATTATTACATTTCTATTTGTAATTGAACGGATGATATTCTTGCTACTTTCTGATATAACCCACAACTTAATTGGGACACTTGTCTCTCTAAGCCTGTCTCAATTAGTAGAATGAATCTTTGCTAAGTAGAGCAATCCATGTGACTGCTCTATGAACTTCAGCAGGCATTTTTTTCCTTATTTGATTGCCACAGTACTAGGAAAGTGATTATTGTAGGGTCTTGCCTATTCTTAGATCTTGTAGTTACATACCACCTGGGAAAGACGAAAGACAGTGAAATTTATTCCTCTTTGGTATATTACACCTGAGGGGAATTATCTGCTATCAGAGCAATAAAGAAGGCTGAGAATAAATTATGAAGGTCCCAGTGCCACCCCCTTTCTAAATGTCCTGTTCCATTTTCAAACAACTTAGGCTTTCATTTCAAACCCGTTTTCATCCATCAAAATGCTGCTTTTTCATTCTGTGTAAATGCCCCATCCATTCATAAGCAAAAGCAAAGATGTAATTCTTTGATGTAGGTAGGTACACAGCTCTTCTGTGCTTAACCCTCACCCACTAAAGAGTTGAGTGATGGATTGGATGGATGGATGGATGGATGGGTAGTTAGCTAGATAGTAGATGAGTAGTGGATGGATGGATGGGTGAAAGTACCTTTTGTGACAATCCTTGGTCCAGAGCAATCCATTCCCATAGCAGCTCTCACAAAGCAATGCCATCTTCCTATTCTGTCCAGCAGTAGCAAGTCATTCCTTTTTATTCCCTATCACATACAGAGATGAATGGTATTATCTGTACTTAAACTGCTTCTTCCTTATCATTTTACCTCAATAATTAATTTATTTATTTTTGAATTTACATCCAAGTTAGCATATACTGCAACAATGATTCCAGGAGTAGATTCCTTAGTCCCCCTAGCCCATTTAGCCCATCCCCCCTCCGACAACCACTCCAGCAACCCTCTGTTTGTTCTCTGTATTTAAGAGTCTCTTATATTTTGTCCACCTCCCTACTTTTATATTATTTTTGCTTCCCTTCCCTTATGTTCATCTGTTTTGAATCTTAAAGTCGTCATATGAGTGAAGTCATATATTTGTTTTTCTCTGACTAATTTTGCTTAGCAAAAAACCCTCTAGTTCCATCCATATAATTGTGAATGGCAAGATTTCATTCTTTTTGATTGCCAAGTAATATTCCATTGTATATGTGTATGTGTGTATATATATATATATATATGTGTGTGTGTGTGTGTGTGTGTGTGTATATATATGTGTGTGTAGTATATACATATATATATATGAATGTATATACACACGCATACATACATACCATATCTTCTTTATGCATTCACCCATCGATAGGCAATTGGACTCTTTGCATACTTTGGCTATTGTTGATAGTGCTGCTATAAACATTGGGGTGCATGTGCCCCTTCAAAACAGCATACCTGTATCCCTTGGATAAATTACTACTAGTGCAATTGCTGGGTCATAGGGTAGTTCTATTTTTAATCTTTTGAGGAACCTCCATACTGTTTTCCAGAGTGGCTGCACCAGCTTGCATTCCCACCAAAAATTCAAAAGACATCCTCTTTCTCCACATCCTTGCCAACATCTGTTGTTGTCTGAGTTGTTAATGTTAGCCATTCTGATAGGTGTGAGGTGATAGCTCATTGTGGTTTTGATTTGTATTTCCCTGATGATGAGGGATGTGCAGCATTTTTTCATGTGTCGGTTGGCCATCTGGATGTCTTCTTTGGAGAAGTGCCTGTTCATGACTTTTGCCCATTTCTTCACTGGATTATTTGTTTTTTGGGTGTTGAGTTTGATAAGTTCTTTATAGATTTTGGATACTAACCCTTTATCTGATATGTCGTTTGCAAATATCTTCTCCCATTTTGTTGGTTGCCTTTAGTTTTGTTGATTGTTTCCTTCACTGTGCAGAAGCTTTTTATTTTGATGAGGTCCCAATAGTTCACTTTTGCTTTTGTTTACCTTGCTTCCAGAAATGCGTTGAGTAAAAAGTTGCTGTGGCCGAGGTCAAGAGGTTTTTGCCTGCTTTCTCCTTGAGGATTTTGATGGCTTCCTGTCTTACATTTAGGTCTTTCATCCATTTGAGTTTATTTTTGTGTGTGGTGTAAGAAAGTGGTCCAGGTTCATTTTTCTACATGTCGTTGTCCAGTTTTCCCAGCACCACTTGCTGAAGAAACTGTCTTTATTCCATTGGATATTCTTTTCTGCTTTGTCAAAGATCAGTTGGCCATACGTTTGTGAGTCCATTTCTGGGTTCTTTATTCTGTTTCATTGATCTGAGTGTCTTGTTTTTGTGCCTGTACCATACTGTCTTGATGATTACAGCTTTTTAATACAGCTTGAAGTCCAGGATCATGCTGCCTCCAGCTTTGGTTTTCTTTTTCAAGATTGCTTTGGCTATTCAGGGTCTTTTCTGGTTCCATACAAATTTTAGGATTGTGTGTTCTAGCTCTGTGAAGAGTGCTGGTGTTATTTTGATAGGGATTGCATTGAATATGTAGATTGCTTTGGGTAGTATTGACATTTTAACAATATTTGTTCTTCCTATCCAGGAGCATGGACTATTTTTCCATTTTCTTGTGTCTTCAATTTCTTTCATAAGCTTTCTATAGTTTTCAGTTACAGATTTCTCACCTCTTCACCTAGATTTATTCCTAGGTATCTTATGATTTTTGATGCAATTGTAAATGGGATCAATTCCTTGATTTCTCTTTCTGTTGCTTCATTATTGGTGTATAGGAATGCACTGATTTCTGTGCATTGATTTTATATCCTGCGACTTTGCTGAATTCATGCATCAGCTCTAGCAGTTTTTTGGTGGAATCTTTTGGGTTTTCATGTAGAGTATCATGTCATCTGCAAAGAGTGAAAGTTTGATCTCCACCTGGCCAATTTGGATGCTTTTTATTTCTTTGTGTTGTCTGATTGGTGAGGCTAAGACTTCCAATACTATGTTGAATAACTGTGGTGAGAGTGGACATCTCTGTCTTTTCCTGACCTTAGGGGGAAAGCTCTCAGTTATTCCCCATTGAGGATGATATTAGACGTAGGTCTTTCATAAATGACTTTTATGATCTCGAGGTATGAGCCTTCTATCCCTACTTTCTTGAGAGTTTTTATCAAGAAAGGATGCTGTATTTTGTCAAATGCTTTCTCTGCATCTATTGAGAGGATCGTGCAGTTCCTGTCATTTCTTTTATTGATGCGATGAATCGCATTAGTTGTTTTGCAGATATTGAACCAGCCCTGCATCCCAGGTATAAATCCCACTTGGCTGTTGTGAATAATTTTTTTTAATGTATTGTTGGATCTGGTTGGCGAATATCTTGTTGAGTTTTGCATCCGTGTTCATCAGGGAAATTGGTCTATAGTTCTCCTTTTTAGTGGGGTCTCTGTCTGGTTTTGGAATCAAGGTAATGCTGGCTTCATAGGAAGAGTTTGGAAGTTTTCTTTCCATTTCTATTTTTTGGAACAGCTTCAAGAGAATAGGTGTTAACTCTTCCTTAAATGTTTGGTAGAATTCCCCTTGGAAAGCCATCTGGCTTTGGACTCTTGTTTTTTAGAGACTTTTGATTACTAATTCAATTTCTTTACTGGTTATGAGGCCGTTCAAATTTTCTGTTTCTTCCTTTTTCAGTTTTGGTAGTTTATATGTTTTACGAATTTGTCCATTTCTTCCAGATTACCCATTTTATTGGCATATAATTGCACATAATTTCATATTAGTTTGTATTTCTGCTGTGTTGTTATCTCTCCACTTTCATTCTTGATTTTATTTCTTTAGGTGCTTTCCTTCTTTTTGATCAAACTGGCTAGGGGTTTATCAATTTGTTAATTCTTTCAAAGAACCAGCTTCTGGTTTCATTGATAAGTTCTACTGTTTTTTTTATTTCAATAGCATTAATTTCTGCTCTAATCTTTATTATTTCCTGTCTTCTGCTGGTTTTCGGTTTTATTTGCTGTTCTTTTTCCCGCTCTTTAAGGTGTAAGGTTAGGTTGTGTATCTGAGACCTTTCTTCCTTCTTTAGGAACGCCTGGATTACTATATACTTCCCTCTTATGCCTGTCTTTGCTGTGTCCCAGAGGTTTTGGGCTGTGTTGTTATCATTTTCATTGGCTTCTATGTACTTTTTAATTTCCTCTTTAACTTCTTGGCTAGCCCATTCATTCTTTAGTAAGATGTTCTTTAGTCTCCCAAGTATTTGTTATATTTCCAAATTTTTTCTTGTGGTTAATTTCGAGTTTCGTAGCCTTGTGGTCTGAAAATATGCACGGTATGATCTCAGTTTTTCCGTACTTGTTGAGGGCTGATTTGTGTCCCAGTATGTGATCTCTTCTGGAGAATATTCCATGTGCACTGGAGAAGAATGCATATTCCACTGCTTTAGGATGAAATGTTCTAATGTATCTGTTAAGTCCATCTGGTCCAGTGTGTCATTCAAAGCCTTTGTTTCCTTGTTGATTTTATGTTTAGAAAATCTACCCATTGTTTTCAGTGGGGTGTTTAAGTCCTGTACTATTCTTGTATTCTATCAATGAGGTGGGTTTTTTTGTTTTTTTGTTTTTATGTTTGTGATTAGTTCAATTGTATATTTGAGTGCTCTCACATTTGGAGCATATATGTTTACAATTGTTAGGTCTTGGTGGATAGACCCCTTAATTTTGATATAATGTCCTTCTTCATCTTTTGTTACATTTTTTATTTTGAAGTCTAGATTGTCTGATATATGTATGGCTACTCCGGCTTTCTTTTGTCAACCATTAGCATGATAGATGGTTCTCCATCCCCTTACTTTCAATCTGAAGGTGTCTTTAGGTCTAAAGTGGGTCTTTTGTAAACGGCATATAGATGGATCTTGTTTTCTTATCCATTCTGTTACCCTATGTCTTTTGATTGGAGCATTTAGTCCAATGACGTTTAGAGTGAGTACTAAAAGATATGAATTTATTGCCATTATGTTGCCTGTAGAGTTAGAGTTTCTGGTGTTCTCTGGTCCTTTTCTAGTCTTTGTTGCTTTTGGTCTTTTTTTTTTTTTTTTTTTTTTTTTAGTCTTTTCTCCCCTCAGAGAGTCCCCTTTAAAGTTTTTTGCAGGGCTGGTTTAGTGGTCACAAACTCCTTTAATTTTTGTTTGTCTGGGAAACTTTTTATCTCTCCTATTTTGAATGACAGCCTTGCTGGATAAAGAATTCTTGGCTCCATAGTTTTCCAATTCAGCACATTGAATATATCCTGTCAGTCCTTTCTGGCCTGCCAGGTTTCTGTGGGTAGGTCTGCTGCAAACCTGATCTGTCTTCCTTTGTGGGTTAAGGACTGTTTTTCCCTTGCTGCTTTCATGATTCTTTCCTTGCCTGAGTATTTTGTGAATTTGGCTATGATTTGCCTTGTTGATGATCAGTTTTTGTAATATCTAATGGGAGTCCTTTGTGCTTCCTGGATTTTGATGTCTGTGTCTTTCCCTAGGTTAGGAAAGTTTTCTGCTATGATTTCCTCACATTACCCTTCTACCCCATTTTCTCTCTCTTCCTCTTCTGGGACCCCTTTGATTCTGATGTTGTTCCTTTTTAATGAGGCAATGATTTCCCTAATTCTTAAATTGTGCTCTTTTGCCTTAGTCTCCCTCTTTTTTCTGCTTCATTATTCTCCATAAGTTTATCCTCTATATCCCTGATTCACTGCTCTGCCTCATCCATCCTTGCCACATCCATTCGAGATAACAGCTCAGTTATAGCATTTTTTATTTCCTCCTCACTAGGTTTTACTTCTTTTATCTCCTCAGAAAGGTCTTCTAATCTATTTTCAATCCCAGCTAGTATTCTTATTATCGATTGTAAATTCTGGTTTATACATCTTGCTTATATCTCTGTTGATTAAGTCCCTGGCTGTCATTTCTTCCTGCTCTTTCTTTTAGGGTGAATTCCTTCATTTTGTCATTTTGAAGGAAGCAAAGGAAATAATAAGGTTAAAAAAATTAACAACAACACAAAAAAATCAATGATACTAGAACCTACGTGTGTTTTGGTCTGGTTGTTGAAAGGACCTTGATAGATTAGAGAAAAAAGGGAAAGATAAGAAAAGGAAAAGAAAGAAAAAAAAGGAAAAGGTTTGAAAAACATGAATACAATGAAATAGAATAAAATGAAATTATGGAAGTAAAATAAAATTTGAAAAAATTATGAAAACAAAAAATATAGTAGAAAATTTTAAAGAAAAATATTTTTAATAAAAATTGAAAATGAAAATATATTTTTTCTCTTTCTGTATTCAAGAATATGAAAAGAAAATAAGAAAAAAAACTGAATAGATAGACCAGTGAACAGACTGAAATACAATTGAAATTACATCGGTTTCCCCTAGAAGTCAAATTATGAAGCACTTTTATTATTTACAATAAAATTTTTTTTATTCTTTATTGATTGAGAGAGAGAGAGACAGAGTACGAGTCGGGAAGGAACAGATAGAAAGGGAGACACAGAATCTGAAGCAGGATCCAAGCTCTTAGCTCTCAGCACAGAGCCCAACGCGGGGCTTAAACTCACAAACTGTAAGATCATGACCTGAGCCGAAGTCAGACGCTTAACTGACTGAGCCACCCAGGTACCCCAAACTGTGAAGCAACTTATAGTCTGTAAACTCAGCAGGTGGAGAGAGTTGTGATCTCTGAAGAGCAAGGTTGGCCAGTTGGGCAGGGCTTAGTGTAATTGCTCCATTCTCCACAAGATGGCACTGCTTAGCTTACTGGGGTGGATTGTCGCACTGGTAGGTGTGTATGCGCATGCGTGGGAGGGGTAAAAATGGGGTTACCCAGCTACCCAGTCTGTTGTATCAGAAGTCTGTTCTCCTCGAGCAACAGTTACGCACCTTCCCTTTGTCTCCAATTTCTGTCTACTCCCTGCTTTTATAGTCTGTGTCCAAGCCGTCAGGTTGCCAGGCAGCACCTCCCTCCTGAGTTTTATCTCAGATGTGGCTGTTTCCCAACCCCTCACTTCTGAGGGACTGCAGATTTGACCTGTTCTGACCCTCTGGGGGAGGGTGTCACTGAGCAATGACCAGGTGTCCACCTGACCCCAGAAACGTTCATGGGACCGTGCTGCTGCCAATGCCCCAAGACTGAGGCTGGATCCCATCCCGCCCCAGAAAAAGTTCACACAATAGTGTAGCAGCAGCGTTTGAGGGATTATGGAAAATCATAACACACATCTAGCACTAGGCTTCCCCCTTAATGTCCTTGTTCCAGCACCAGTGAATGTGGTTGTTCTCCAGGGTCCGCTGGGACCTTTGCCTGTAGAGTGACTGCACAGCCTCTACCAAATGTCCTCCCTGCAGGGAAACCGCCTCTCCCTGTGTGGCCCGAGAACCCCTCAGACCTCACTCTCTGCTCCTGGGGATTTGCCCTTTCCACCAGAGCTCCTCCAGGTAAAGAGCTGCAGAGTTTCAGACTCTGCGCTCCCCCTGTTTAGAGTCTTAATGGAATTTATACCCTCTTCTTTCTCCTTTCTCCCTTTTTTTTTTCAGTCCCACCGGCTGTTTCCACTTTTCCACTTTCTCTCCAGCTGCTTTTGAGGGGGTGGGGGGGTGGGGGGGAGAGGGGGAGGTGCTTTTCCCATACTCTTCCCCGATCTCCGTCCTCTCTCCACAAGCAAAAACAGCTACTTGTCCTCCTCCACTGCTTCTCACTCCCCCAGTTCACCTCTCCACGCTGCCTATCTGCTGTGTTCTGTGGTTCAGGTTGTGCAGATTGTTGTGTTAATCCTCAAATTAGTTTTCTAGGTGTGCAGGATGGTTTAGTGTTGTTTTGAGTATATTTCATGGACTTCAGACACAAAAAAATCTTCCATGCTGCTCTGCCATCTTGGCTCCTCCCCCTTGTATTCTTAATTTAATCATAGGAAAGTTTCAAGTTCTTGTTACTTAGTGACATTTAAGGATTTAACAGTTTAGTATTTTCCAAATGTTTGTTTACTTCTTTTCATAATACTTAACAGTACTTAACTTATTTGGCAGGAACTTTTACATTTATCTCAGTTAATCCTCCCAGAGTTTACTGAGGTAAGCAGTATTATTTATCCTCATTATACAGATGTAGTAACAGGGGTTCAGAGAAGTTATAAAACTTGCCCAAGGGCACAGAGCTGGTAAGTGGCAGAGCTGGGACATCATTCTTTTCTTTGTCTCACAAGCTATGCTCTTAAATACTATATACCTCTTCTTTTGCATTACATATTAAAATATGGGACCATCCTTGTTGATGGCCACCAACAATGACCTCCTCGTATGTGCTGTTTCAGTTTTATAAAATTGTATAGTATGTTAATGGTGAATCTCTTCATTATCTGACAGTTTTCCCAAGTAATTATCCATCTCAAAAATATGATTATGTGTATCAATGATTCTAACATATATAACATATATAATGCTTATGGATTCCAGAAAAAAAAAATCAACACAAGAATTGGTGATTTTGGTTTAAAAACTCACTGTATATATTAGTATCACTTGAATTAACAACTTTTCAGAATATATCTGTCAAGTATAATAAATTTTTAGTTATTATTAGTGCAAAGCTGTTAATTTTCTGAGTACTTTTGGGAGGTCATTTCCTAGAAATGAGCTCCTCGATCTCCCTTTGATTTTTATTGTTCCCCGTACTACAGTTGTTTATGGTTTTCAGCCACATGTCTATATTATTTAGTCATTTCTAAATTGTAACTCATCCTTTGAAAGCAGGATTTCTCTAAATGTATTCAAATACATTCTTTCGTATATAAATTCTTAGTTTGTATTTTTTAAATCAAGAATGTTTTGCTTCATATTATACAAATGATTTTTTTTTCTTTCCTTCTCCTTTGATTTAGTAGTCTTCATTTGAAACTTCGGTTATCTGTCACGTATTAAGGATGTCCGTTAAGTCTACATCTCATATAATCTTTTCAAAATAAGCTGTCATTATGTAAATTTTAATTCATTACTTATTTATTTTAATTAATTTATTTTTATAGATGCAGGTCCCTGTTGACACATGCTTCTTTTGATTTTATTGAAGCATAATTGACATACAATGTTATATTAGTTTCAGGTGTACAACATATTGATTCAAAAATTCTGTACATTATTGGGGACACCTGGGTGACTCAGTCAGTTGGGCATCCGACTTCAGCTCAGGTCATGATCTCACTGTTTGTGGGTTCGAGCCCCATGTCGGGTTCTGTGCTGACAGCTCAGAGCCTAGAGCCTGCTTCAGATTCTGTGCCTCCCTCTCTCTCTGCTCCTCCCCTATTCATGCTGTCTCTCTCTGTCTCGCAAAAATAAAACATTAAAAAATTTTTTCTAATTCTATACATCATTGAATGCTTGCTGTACTTTCCATCTCCATGGTTTATTTACATTACAACTTGGGATTTGTACATCTTAATCCCCATTATCTGTTTCATCATCTTCCCACTCACCTCCCCTCTGGCAACCAATTTGTTCTCTACATTTAAGAGTCTGGGTTTTCTGTTGGGTTTTTTTGTTTTTTAATTCAACACAAAAGTAAAATCCTACATTATTTATCTTTCTCTCTCTGACTTAACTTCACTTAGCATAGTTCCCTCTAGGTCCATATATATTGTCACAAATGGCAAGATTTCATTCTTTTTTGTGGATGAGTAATACTGCACTGTGGATGAGTGTGTGTGTGTGTGTGTGTGTGTGTGTGTGTGTGTGTACCACATCTCTTCATGTATTCATGTATCATGGACGCCTGGCTTGCTTCCGTATCTTGGCTATTATAATAATACTGCAGTAAACATAGGGGTATACATCTCCTTTTGAATCAGCATTTTGTTTTCTTTGGGTAAATAACCAGTAGTGTAATTAATGGATCGTATGGTATTTCTGTTTTTAATTTTTTGTGGAACTCCTGTACTGTTTTCCACATGATTGTACCAGTTTACATTCCTACCAACAGTACAAGAGTTCTTTTTTCTCCATATCCTTGCCAACATTTGTTATTTCTTATTTTTTTAATACTAGCCTTTCTGATTGGTGTAAGATGATACCTGTTGTGGTTTGGATTTGCTTGATAGTGATGTTGAGCATCTTTTCATGTGTCTGTTGGTCATCTGAATGCCTTCTTAGGGAAAATGTCCATTCAGGTCCTCTGCCCATTTCTAATTGGATTATGTATTTATATGGTGTTGAGTTGTATAAGTTATATAGAATCCCTTATTGGATTTATCATTTATAAATATCTTCTCCCATTCAATTAGTTGCCTTTTTGTTGGGTTGGTCATTTCCTTTGTTGTGTAAAAGCTTACTATTTTGCTATAGTCCCAATAGTTTATGTTTTCCTTTGTTTCCCTACCTGAAGAGACATATCCATAAATATGTAGCTAAGGCCAGTGTCCAAGAGATTACTGCCTGTGTTTTAGGAGATTTATGGTTTCAAGTGACATTTAGGTCTTTCATCCATTTTGAGTTTATTCTTTGTGTATACATATGTTGTAAGAAAGTGGTCCAGTTTAATTTACTGATATGTATGTATCAGATTTTCCCAACACCATTTATTGAAAAGGCTCTTTTTTCCATTATATATTCTTGTCTCCTTTATCATAGATTAATTGACCATCTAGGTATGGTTTTATTTCTGGGCTCTCTATCCTGTTCCATTGATTTGTGTCTGTTTTTGTGCCAGTACCATACTGTTTTGATTACTGTAGCTTGTAATATATCTTGAAATCTGAGATTGTGATACCTCCAACTTTCTTCTTCTTTCTCAACATTGCTTTGGCAATTTCAAGTCTTTTCTGGTTCCATACACATTTTAGGATTGTTCGAGTTCTGTGAAAAATTTCATTTGTATTTTGATGGGAATTGCACTGAATCTATAGGTTACTTTGGGTATGGTTGACATGTTAATGATATCAATTCTTCCAATACATGAGTATGGAATATCTTCCCATTTCTTTCTTCTGTCTTTGATTTCTTTCATCAGTGTCCTAGAGTTTTCACAGTATAGGTCTTTCACTTCCTTGGTTAACTTTGATCCTGTGTATTTTATTCCTGGAGCGTTTGTAAATGGAATTGATTTCTTAATAGCTCTTTTTGCTACTTCATTATTAGTGTATAGAAATATTAACATATTTCTATATTTTCATTTTTATCCTGCAACTTTGTTAAATGGATTTATCAGTTCTGATAGCTTTTTGGTGGACTCATTAGGGTTTTCTATATATAGTATAATGTCATCTGCAAATAGTAGCAGTTTTACTTCTTCCCTACCAATCTGGATGTCTTCTCTATCTTATCTAATTGCTGTAGCTAGGACTTCCAGCACTGTGTTGAGTAAAAGTGTTGAGAGTACACATCCTTGTCTTCCTGATCTTAGGGGAAAAGCTTTCAGTTTTCACCACTGAATATGATGTTAGCTGTGGGATTTTCATATATGGCCTTTATTATGTTGAGTTATGTTCCCTGTAAACCCATTTTGTGAGAGTTTTTATCATGAATGTGTGTTACACTTTGTCACATACATTTTCTATATATATTGAGTTAATCATAATGGTTTTTATTTTTCCTTTTGTTAATGTTATATATCACATTGATTGATTTGCAAATATTGAACCACCCTTGTATCCCTGAAATATATCCCACCTGATTGTGGTGAATGATTTTTTTTAAATGTATTGCTGAATTCAATTTGCTAATATTTTGTTGAGGATCTTTGCGTCTGTGTTCATCAGAGATACTGGACTGTACCTTTCTTTTTTTTCTAGTGTCTTTGTCTAGTTTTGGTACCAGAGTAATACTGGACTTGTAAGTTTTCCTTTTCTATTTTTTGGAATAGTTTTTAAAAAAAAGAGGTATAATTTTTCTTTAAATGTTTGGTATGATTCACCTGGACTTTTGTTTGTTGGAAGTTTTGTTATTAGTGATTCAGTTTCATTACTAGTAATCCATCTGTTCAGATTTTCTATTTCTCCCTGATTCAATTTTGGAAGTTTTTATGTTTCCAGGAATTTATCTATTTCTTCTTGGTTGTCCATTTTGTTTGTCATATAATTTTTCATAATATTCTCTTAGAATTCTTTGTATTTGTATAGTGTCAGTTTTACTTCTTCTCCTTCATTTCTTACTTTATTTGAGCCCTTTTTTTTTTCTTGGTGAGTGACTAAAGGTTTATCAATTTTATCTTTTCAAAGAGCCATCTCTTGATTTCATTGATCTTATCCATTGATTTTCTAGTCTCTGTTTCATTTATTTCTGATCTAATCCTTATTATTTCCTTCTACTAGTTTTGGCTTTATTATTCTTTTTCTAGCTCCTTTAGGTATAAGGTTAGGTGGTTTATTTGAGATTTTTCTTGTTTCTTGATGTAACCCTACATTGCTATAAGCATCCCTGTTAGAATACTTTTACTGAGTCCCAAAGACTATAGACTATTGTGTTTTTATTTTCATTTGTCTCCATGCATTTTTTTATTTCCTCTTTGATTTCATCTCTGACCCATTCATTGTTTAGAGGCATGCATTTAGTCTCTGGTGTTTGTGTTTTTTATTTTTCTTTTTTAATTTTTTCATGTTTATTTACTTATTTTTTGAGAGAGAGAGAGAAAGAGAAAACCAGGAAGGGCAGAGAGAGAGGGAGAGAGAAATCCCAAGCAGGCTCGGTGCTTTCAGTGCAGAGCCCAGTGAGGGGCTTGAACTCACAAACCATGAGATCATGACCTGAGCTGAAACCACCAGTCAGACCCTTAACCAACTGAGCCACCCAAGCGCCCCATGTTTTTCCAAATTTTTTTCTTGTGATTAATTTCTAGTTTCATACTGTCATGGTCAGAAAAGAAGCTTGGCATGATGTCAGTCTTAAATTTATTAAGGCTTCTTTTGTGGTCTCACATGATCTGTCTTGGAGAATGTTCCACATGTATTTTAAAAGAATGTATTCTGCTGGTTTTGGATGGAGTGTTCTATTAGGTCCACCTGGTCTAATGTGTCATTCAAATCCACTGTTGCCTCATTGATTTTCTGTCTGTGTAGATGATCTATCCATTGGTGTAAATGGGGTGTTAAAGTCTCCTATTATTATTGCATTATGTATTTGCTTTATCTATGTACTCCAGTATTGGGTGTGTAATACTTCTAACTGTTCTGTCCTCTTGTTGGATTGTTCTCTTTGTCATTTTGTAGTGCCATTTGTCTCTTGCTACTGTCTTTGACTTACAGTTTGTTTTGTCTGATATAAATATTGCTACCCTTGCTTTTTTTTTTTTTCTGCTTCCATTTGTGTGGAATATCTTTTTCTATCCCTTCCCTTTGAGTCTTTGTGTCTTTAGGACTGAAATGAGTCTATTGTAGGCAATATAAACTGCAAGTTTTCAAACAGTAGCATATTGTATGATAAATGAAAGCAGCAGAGAATAGGACTGTAGTAAATTGTATATAAGACATTTTTGAAATCAGTCATGAACCTATTAAAGGTGATTGAGGACTTGTAAAGAAAATATATAATTTGTTTTTTATTTTAACTCCTTCACAAATCACTTATAATGGTACTATTTTGTTATTAAAGATTTGTCTTAGGCTTTCTTTTTTTTTTATTAAAAAAAATTTCTTTTTAATGTTTATTTTTGAGACAGAAAGAGATAGAGCCTGACCAGGGGAGGGACAGAGAGAGGGAGACACAGAGTCTGAAGCAGGCTCCAGGCTCTGAGCTGTAAGCACAGAGCCCGATGCGGGGCACCAACTCACAAACCACAAGATCTTGACCTGAGTCGAAGTCAGACACTTAACCAACTGTCACCCAGGTGCCCCTTTGTTTTCATTTTTTTTAACGTTTATTTATTTTTGAAAGAAAGACAGAGTGCAAGCAAGGGAGGGGCAGAGAGAGAGAGAGAGACAGAATCTGAAGCAGGCTTCAGTCTCTGAGCTGTCACCACAGAGCCCTACACAGGGTTCAAACTCACAAACTGCAAGATCATGACCAGAGCCGAAATCAGATGCTTAACCGACTGAGCCATCCAGGTGCCCCTTAGGCTTTCAATTCATATAGGTCTAGATTCAAAGTTCAGTTCTGGGTAAGTTATTCAAACTCTAACCAACTACTTTCTCATGTATAATATGGGATTATAACTAGGTCTATGAGAAACATAAAACAAAATGATATTTTAGTTGCTTTAGTGACTTCCACATGGTTCATTCTGAACAAATATGAGCTGAAATAATATTTTAGACCATTTACTTATAGTTTAATATCCTCTTTATTCAGTATATTCTTCAAAAGATGAAGAGAGGAGTTCCTAGTACAAAATCATTCTTTAAAACCTTTCTCCTTTTTCCTCTACTGCTCCCAGAATATCTAAAATTTTACCGCCTCTTCACTGCCCTGTATTCCTCAAATCACCAAAATGCATGTGTCTTACTCCCTTCATATTTCTTTAAACTGTCCTTTTCAGGGGCGCCTGGGTGGCTCTGTCGGTTAAGCGTCTGACTCCGGCTCAGGTCATGATCTCACTGTCTGTGAGTTCAAGCCCTGCGTCAAGCTCTGTGCTGACAGCTCAGAGCCTGGAGCCTGTTTCAGATTCTGTGTCTCCCTCTCTCTCTGCCCCTCCCCTGTTCACGCTCTGTCTCTCTCTGTCTCAAAAATAAATAAACGTTAAAGAAAAAATTTTAAACTGTCCTTTTCAGTGGATACTTACTGAAAGATTACTGATCTTCCACTTCTATTCTTGTGCCTCTCCAAACCATTCTCCACTGTGTAGTGCTCCTTCTACACAAAATAAATCTGAAATCCTTGAATAAAGAAAATAAATAAATTTTATAAAATAAATAAAACTAAAATCCTTGAAAAACTCCCTGTGCCCTTAGGATAAGGTCCAGTGTTCACTATGGCACACCAGGCAGGCTCTTTTGGATCAGGCTTCTCTTTACTTAACTACAGCAAGACTTTACAGACACAGTGATGTGTGTACACTCCCCCAAATATAGCATACTCCTTTTCCTATTTCATTTCCAAGCCTTTGTATGTGGGATTTCCTTCCCTGGAATCCCCTTCCTCCTCTTTCATACTTGATCCCTACTTACTTTTCAGGTCTTAATTAATAGTTATACTTAGCAAACTAACCACAGTACCTATAATAGGCTCTCTGAAAGTGTTTGCTGGATAGATAAATAAGCTGCTTACTTATACCTGATCGATTAAGTGATTATATGAGATAGAGTTTCAAGTTAGAGGGACTTGCCAATTTCTGTTTGCTCCTGCTGTACCTGCTCTGTTTTAACACCTGCTGTACTCATGCAATGATTAATTTACTTGTGTTTCCCCCACTTACCGAGAAGTTTTTTTTGCAGACAGAGAATGACTTTTCATATTTATAATTTAGTGTCTAGAATAATGTTACCACACAATAAACACTTAGTAAATGTTTGATGAATAATTCCTTTGAGAGGAGTTTGCTTAAGTAAATCCTTTAAAAGTTTTAACACCTTTATTTTGGTATAACTTGCATGCCATGAAAGTCTTCCATTGTAATTAAAAGTGTAGAGTTCAGTGGGTTTTAGTAAAGTGTGATACAGTTGTGCAAGCATGACCTCAATCCCAATTCTGGAATACTTTTATTACCCAAAAAGTTTCCTCATGCACATAGGTAGTCTGCACTCACCCCTAGCCCCAGACAACCACTAATCTGTTTTTTTAGTTGTGGTTAAATATGACTTACAAATATTTTTCTTTTATTCTGTAGACTGTGTTTTAATTTTGGTAATGGTTTCCTTTGCTGTACAGATGCTTCTTAATTTGATGTAATCCAACTTGCTTATTTCTGCTTTTGTTGCCTTTGCTTTTGGTGTCAAAAAAATTGATTGATTGATTGATTGATTGTTGGTATATAGAAACACAACCAGTTTTTTTCTTAGTTGATCTTGTGCTCTGCCACTTCCCTACTACATCCATTGTTCATGCATTGTTACATCCTATATCTTTTTTGTGGGTCCTTTGGGTGTTTCTCCATGTAGCATCATATCTGGAAATAGAGTTTTATTTCTTACTTTTGATTTTGAAAGCCATTTATTTCTTTTCTTATCTAATTGTTCTGGCTAGAACTTCCAGTAGTGTTGAATAGCAGTGGTGAAAGTGGGCATCCTTATCTTCTTCCTGAACTTAGGGGACAAGTTTTCACCATTGAGTATGATGTTAGCTGTGGGTTTTCTTAAATGCTCTTTATCAAGTTAAGAAAGTTCCCTTCTAGGCACTGGGTGGACTCAGGTCACAACCTCACCATTCATGACCTCGAGCCCTGCATTGGACTCCATGTGCTGACAGCACAGAGCCTGCTTGGGATTCTCTTTCTCTCCCTCTCTGCCCCTCCTCTGCTCATGCTGCTGTCTCTCTTTCTCTCAACATAAATAAATTTTAAAAAAAGAAAGAAAGTTCCCTTCTCTTCATAGTTTTTGAGAAATTTTATCAAGAATGTTAGATTATATCAGATGCCTTTCCTGTGTCACGTGAGATGGTCATGTGGGTGTTCATTCTTTACCATTATTATGTATTACCTTAATTCATTTTCTTATGTTGTGTCACCCCTTGCCTTCCTGGTATAAATACCACTTACTCATGGTATATAGTCATTTTAATATGTTGTTGGATTTTGTTTCTTGGTATTTTATTGAATTCTGCACCAAAAATCATAAGGAATATTGATCTGTAATGTTCATTGATATCTTTGTCTGACTTTGGTATCAGGGTAATTCTAGTCTCATACAATGACTTAGAAAGTGTTCCTTCTTTTATTGTTTGTATGAGTTTGAGAATTTGGTGTTAATTCTATAAATATTAACAAAATTCACCAGAGAGGCCATCTGCTTTAATTTTGTTTAGATGGAAAGTTTTTGGTTAGTGATTCAGTCTTTTTACCTGTTATAGGTTTGGTGTGATTTTCTATTTCTTCTTGACTCAGTTTAGGTAATTTGTCTGTTTCTCAGAATTTGTTCATTTCATCTAGATTATCTGATTTGTTTTTGCCATAAAATTGTTCAAAATATTCTCTTACACCGCTTTTTATTTCTCACTTTCATAACTGATTTTTTTGATTTGCATCTTCTCTCTTTTCAGTCTCACTAAAGTTTTGTCAATTCTTTTGATCTTTTCAAAAAGCAACTTTTAGTTTCATTGATCTTATTTTCTGTCTTCTGTTTTCTTTACACTATACCCTTTATTTTCTTTCTTTTTCTTGCTTTTGGAGTAGTTTGCTTTTTTTCTTATTCCTCCAAGTATGTACTTAGGCTATTGATTTGAGATCTTTATTCTTTTTTAGGGTAGACATTATATCTATAGCTATAAATTACCTCTGAGCACTGCCTTCACTGTATCCCATAAGTTTGGGTATGCTGTGTTTTCATTTTCATTCATCTCTTACGTACTTTCTAATTTCCCTAGTGATTCTCCTTTGATCCACTGGTAGTTTAAAAATATGTTGTTTAATTTTCACATATTTGTGAATACTTCTGTATTCCATCAGTATTGATTTCCAGCTTCATTCTGTTGTGCTCAGAGAAGATAATCTGTATGATTTCAGTTTTTTTAAATTGAGATTTGTTTTGTGGGCCGACATGTGATCTATCCTGGACAATGTTCCATGTGCACTTGAGGAGAATATATATTCTCCTATTGTTGGTTAGATTGTTTTATACATTTCTGTTAGGTCTGTTTTTTTTAGTGTTCTATAACTCCTCCTTTTCCTTTTTAATCTTCTGTCTAGGTGTTGTGTTCATTACAGAAAGTACAGTACTGAAGCCTCCAACTACTATAGAATTATCTCTTTTCTCAGTTCTGTCAAAGATTGCTCCATTTGTTTTGGGGCTATATATTTATTATATGTTTACATTTATTATATTTTCTTTGTGAACTTACCTTTTCTTCATTATATAACATCTTTTGTCTCTTTCAACCATTTTCGACTTACAGGCTATTTTCTCTTATATGAATATAGTCTCTCCAGCTCACTCTGGTTATTCTTCCACTTTGGTGGAATATCTTTCTCGGTCCTTTCACTTTCAACTTATTTGTATCTTTAGATGTATGCTGTCTCTTACAGATAACATATAGGTAGACCATGTTTTTTGTTATTGTTTCTTGTCGTTCGCTTTGTTTTTTAATCCATTTTGCCAGTCTCTGCCTTTTGATTGGAGAGTTTAATTCAAGTACACTTAAAGTGATTGATAAAGAAGGTCTTTCTTCTACCATTATGCTATTTGTTTATTTGTTTATTTGTTTATTTAACTGTATTGTCCCCGTATCTTTTCTTTTTATGTTTAGTTGACTTGCAGTGAACTTTTTTGATTCCCTTCTTATTTCAATCTATATAGATTCTGTAGATTTTTGTGTGTTTATATTACCATGGGGGTTACAATTAAGAACCAAAAATTATATTATCTAGTTTGAATTGAAACCAACCTAACATTATAATGTACAAAAACTCTTGCCCATATACAACTCTGTCCCTCCCTTTATTTTGCTGTCCCAGATTACACGTATATAATGCATGCCAAATAACATAGTTGTATAAGTATTTTAATGTATTTGCCTTTTAAATCATGTAGGCAATAAAAAGTAGAGCCAAAAAAGATTCAGTAATACTGGTTTTTATATTTGCCCAGGTATTTATGTTTACCAAAAATCTTTTTCCTTCATATAGCTTTGAATTATTATCTAGTGTTCCCTCATTTATCTCCTAAGTCAGATCTAATGATAACAGACTCAGCCTCTGGTTATCTGGGAGTACCTTAATTTGTCCCTCAATTTTGAAGGACTGTTTTGTCAAATATAGAATTCATGAGTAACAGTGTTTTTTTTTTCCCGCTAGTGTTTTAAATATGTTGTCCCACTACCCTGTGACCTCCGTGGTTTCTGATGAGAAAGATTGCTAATTTTATTAAGTCTCCCTTCTTCATCATGAGTTGCTTTTCTCTTACTGCTTTTAAGGTTTTCCCTTTATTATTGGCTTTTGACAATTTTATTATAGTGGGTCTCCTTGAGAGTATCCTACTCGGAATTTGCTAAGCTTCAGATTCATGTCTTTCCTCAAATTTGAGAAGTATTTGGCCATTATTTCTTCAAATGTTTCTTCTGTTACTCCCCCTCTGTACCCTGTCTTCTATAATGCCTGTGTTGATCCACAGATGGAATCCCACTTGTCGCTTAGGCTCTATTCACTTTTCTTCATCTTTTATTTTTCTATTTTTCAGACTTATTAATGTCAATTGTCCTATCTTCAAGTTGACTATTCTCCTTCCTACTCACATCTGATGTTGAACTTCTCTAGTGAACCTTTCATTTCAATTATTGTATTTTTCAGTTCCAAATATCTGTTTGGTTCCTTTCTGTAATATCTTTAGATACTCTCAACTTCTTTATACATCATTTTTCTGATTTCTTTTAGTTCTGTGTTGTTGTTGTTGTTGTTTTTTCTTTTTTTTTTTTTTTTTTGTTTTTTACCCCTTTGAGAATATAAAGACATTTGTTTTAAAGTGTTTGTCTACTGAGTCTGTCTGGGTTTCCTTCAGGACAGTTTCCATTAGTTACTTTGGTTTCTTTGAATGGGCTGTCCTTTTCTGTTTCTTTGAATCCTGTGTGGGTTTTTGTTGTTGTTTAAACTGGATACTTGATTATTATTATGTGATAACTGAAAATCAGATTTTTAACCCTTTCCCAGAGTTCTAGTCTGAAGCAGTCCATTTGTTTAGGTACTTTTCCAGACTTTTCACAAAAACTGTGCTCTTTGTCATGTACACTCACTAAAGTCTCTATACCTTTAGCTCATGTTCTTCTGGTATTTGACAGATGTCCTTGAATACCAGGAGCTTAAAAAAAAAAAAAAAAAAAAGAAACAAACAAAAAAAAACCCACTTCTAGTCTTCACATATTAGCTCTATGCTAAGTCATTCCTTCAAATCTTAGCCAGGCTTCCACTGAGTCTATGGAGCAACCCAGAGTGAAAACTTTGGGTTACTTTTATTTTGGGTCTTTTCTAAGCATGTGTCTTGCTCTAGCTATGTAGCTTTCTAAATCAATCACATCTATCCCTCACCCAAGTACTTTTAAATTTCACAAAGAATCTCTTTCATATTTTCCTCCCATGACTTAGGCAGCCAACTGTATCTTACCCACACATCTGTGGGCCTTGCAGTGTTTTTCAACAGTGCCTGCTGCTTTTCTGGCCTGAGTTTCAAGTTAGCCAAAAATACCAGAAGCATCTTGCATATGTCTTTCAGGGAGCCCTTAGGTTAAAATAGACACAGTAATTTGCAGATAAGGTCTGTCCTTGACGCTGGATCCAGGGTCTCATGCTGGGAATGCAAGCCATCACTATTTCAGCACTGCTGTCACACTGAGAGGGATAGGGCAGGGACAGGTAGAAGTGCCACAAACTTTATCGACCATTTTTAACTTGTCTTTTTTATAAATCGGAGTTTTCTTGGTTGCTGTCAACATTTGACTGTTTTTAACATTCTGACAAAGTTGTTTCTGTAAGTTCTGTTTGTGATTATTTTATTTGGTTGGTTGGTTGTTTATTTGGAGTTTTTTGTTTGTTTTTAAGTATGTCTATGACGGAACAGAGCCTAGATAGAGCTGCCTAGCCTGCCATCTTGCTGATGTCATTTGATTTACTTAGTCTTTATAGTTTTGCCTATTTTAGAAATTGTATATAAATGGAATCATACAATATTTCTGGGTTTTTACAGTTAGCATCATGTTTCCGAAGTTCATTCATGTTGTAGTGTGTATTAGTAATTTGATCCTTTTTATTGCTTGGTGGGATTCCATTCCCTGAGTGTACCATATTTCATGTGTCACCTATTGACAAATATTTTAGAATGTTTTCAGTTTGGAGCTGTTAGAATAATACTATGAAAATTTGGTTAAAAGACTGTGTAGATATGTGGCTTCATTTTTCTATGGTTATAACTAGGAGTAAAATTACTAGGTCTCTATAATAAGTATATGCTTAACTTTTATGAAGTTGCCAAACTGTTCTATAAAGTGGTTATATCTTTTTTAAGTTATTACCCACAGTGTATAAGGGTTACAATTTCTCTTGTAACACTTAGTGTTGTGATTCTTTTTTCTTATAATAATTCTGTTGAGTGCATAGTGATTTCTTATGCCTTTTATTTGCATTTCCAATATGACTAATGATGCTGAGCATTTTTATATGTTTATTTGCCATTTATATATTTTATTTAGTGAAATATCTATTCCAGTCTTTTGTCCATTTTTTATAAATTGGTTGTCTGTCTTACTAAGTTGTAGGACTTCTTTGTATATTCGCAACACAAATCGTATTTCAGATACATGATTTGATGGTCTTTTCTCTCAGTCTGTGGCTTATCTTTCTCTTTATTTTCCTAATAGAGTCTTTAGAAGAGCAAAAGTTTTACATTTTTCTAATGTCTAATTTGTCAGATTTTGCTTTTATTCATCATGCTTTTAGTGTCATATCTAAGAAATCTTTGTCCAGCCCAAGAACAGAAACATTTTCTCCTAGGTTTTCTTCTATAAGTTTTCTATTTTTACCTGTTACATTTAGGTCTATGATTCATTTCTTTTTTTTTTAATATGAAATTTATTGTCAAATTGGTTTCCATACAACACCCAGTGCTCATCCCAACAGGTGCCCTCCTCAATGCCCATCACTCACCCTCCCTTCCCTCCCACCCCTCATCAACCCTCAGATTATTCTGTTTTTTAAGAGTCACTTATGGTTTGGCCCCCTCTATCTCTATGATTCATTTCAAAATAAGGTCTTGAATGTTATGTTTATCAACAACATGTATTTTTTATCATCTCAGAACGTTGTATTATTTAGAGTATTTTCTAATCATAGTATTTGTGTGTAAGGAAAGTAGTATCATAGTATCATAAAATGGAGTCTTTTAGAGAGATTATACTAACTAATGTTGACTGATGATTATTTGCCATAGCTCAGAATGAGGAAGAAGCTGCAGAAATTTCTTGGGTGTCAGAGTTGAAATTACCTAGACCCAATGTCAGCATTGCAATTTAGCTGACAGTTCTTCACCCACATAAAGATACATAATTTGCCTGGAAACATGGTTTTAAGAAATGAGTCATACACACACACACACACACACACACACACACACAAAACCTCTGTAATTACTTGGTCTGGGATTTTTTTAACGTTCATTGCACCTACACTTAAGTATTAATGTAGAATGAAAGGTGTTTCCTATAGCCATAACTCATCAGACAGGGAAATGACATCATTTATCAAGGAAACAAGAAAAAATATACTCCTCTGTTAAGAAGAGGGTCTTTGGATGGGAGTAACATTAGTGCATTTCATTGTCTTAGCAAAATCAGTGATTAACCACATGAAATGGAACACAATTGAAATCCTCTTCACATGCTAACACTTCTATCACAATACCTAGTAGTGGGCCAATGTAGCAATATGGTGAATGCTGTGTCTTAAATGTTACTGTAATTATTTAATAAAGTACTATTTAATCTATAGTGAAGTCATGTAAGATGTGGGTTTCACAATTGTTAACTTTTGAAATCTTAATTAGAGCCATTGGGGTTTTCAAAGTTTAATATTGTTTAGTAAATGCCCAGTCAGTGAGGAAGAATACATTTATTTTCCTGTTCCCAGGACAAAGTAAAGTGGACCAATTCCTTAAAGCAATAATGAGGTCTCATGTCCACACTTGTTGAGATGAGCACTGGATATTATTTGTAAATGATGAATTACTAAATTCTAGTCCTGAAACCAATACTACACTATATATTAACTAACTTGAATTTGAATTTAAAAATTTAATTTAATTTAATTTTTAAAAAAGTCTCATGTCCACTTGGCTTGTTTTGTGGATTAGAAAATTGAATATATGAACTAAAGTAACTTACCTATGGCCTTAAAATCAGACAGTTTTTGGTATGAATCCCTGCTCCTCTCCTAACTAACTGTATGAACTTATCAAAGTTACTTGACCATTTACTATTGTGGTTAATAAATACAGTGTTAATATATTTTGCTAAATCAAATATTTTAGAACAAGTGTTCACATTTCTTACACCTGAACTGATCAACTCAGAATAAGATGTAAAGTTATATTTGAGAATGTATTCATTACTGTCCACTCCCTTAAAATCCAGAGAAAACAGTATTCCCTACCTGTTTGCTAGGTCTCTAAATATGGTTGAACTTTTGAAAGTGTCAGTTTCAGTAAAGGAAGGAGACAGTCTTGGATAATAAACTTACACTTGATTTCAAATCCCAGGTTACCTCCTCCTTTTTCCTGGCTTTTTCCCTGTGTGATTAACATAGCCAAGCATCATTATCCCATCTATAAAATAAGAATAATATTGTTTACTTTATTGTGTTTTTTTTATTCAGAAAAATGTGATAGTGTGTATAAAAAAAAAACAAAAAACAAAAAACCTCCACTAGGACTTAGCATATGTTAAGAAATTATCTGTTCTCTTCCCCTGTCCACTCCAAGACATACCCTTCCTTTGTATCAGAGTGGGGTAAAAAAGTTGAGAACTGCAGCTTTAGGCATGGTGTTTTTATTTTTTTCAGTGTTTATGAACACAACTGAAATAATTGTTTATAAATGTGATAGTAAATGATGTTTCAATTATTTCATAGGTGAATAACCCTCTAAATCACTCTGGTACCTTTAAATAAATGCTGTTCTAATGGAGAAGGTAGTTGGAAAGATGATGTCAATATTCTGGATGTTATACAGTGACTTATGCCTAACAAATTGAATAATTATCTGGTTCTGACCATTTCCAAATAGAGCCTGCATGGTTGAAGGAACATGTGACTGGAGTCAAGTCTTTGCTCTCCCTCTCCATGTAACGCAAGAAAAATAATTTAATCTTTCTGAGACTTAGTATTCCCATCCTTAAATGTAGAGATAAAGGACATAATTTCTATGACCCTTTATATTTCTATTATATAATTTATCAATATATATCAATATAATATATTATCAATATATTATCAATATAATAATTTATCAATATAATTTATCAGTATATAAATCAATAAGAAATTAATCTAGTCAGGGGCGCCTGGGTGGCTCAGTAGGTTAAGCATCCGACTTCAGCTCAGGTCATAATCTCGCCCTTTTTGAATTCGAGCCCTGTCGGGCTCTGTGCTGATAGCTCAGAGCCTGGAGCCTGCTTTGGATTCTGTGTCTCCCTCTCTCTCTGCCCCTCCCCCACTCTGCTCTGTCTCTCTCTGTCTCAAAAATAAAACATTTAAAAAAAAAAGAAATTGATCTAGTCAAGCTGATTGCTATATTCTGTTGACTATTTAAAAAAAGGGGTTAATAATTAGGAAAATATTGGGGCGCCTGGGTGGCTCAGTCGGTTAAGCGTCCGACTTCAGCTCAGGTCACGATCTCACACTCCGTGAGTTCGAGCCCCGCATCAGGCTCTGGGCTGATGGCCCAGAGCCTGGAGCCTGCTTCCGATTCTGTGTTTCCCTCTCTCTCTGCCCCTCCCCCGTTCATGCTGTGTCTCTCTCTGTCTCAAAAATAAATAAAAACGTTAAAAAAAAAAATAATAATTAGGAAAATATGTGTATAAATAAATCACTGGTGTTATGAGGGATCCTTATACTTAAATGCCCATGAAATAATTACAGGGATCACAGCTTGCTGTAGAATTCATTGTTCAGTTCACTTTGCTTATGTACTTAGCAACTTCATAGAGTTTGATTCCCTGTTTCTCATTTGCAAGGATGGGTAATAAAGATTTTAATCTTGAAAATGAGTATCTTGTGAGAGTAATGGTATTATCACTGTTGCCAGTGTTTATTTCATCTATCCCCATCCTTCTGACAGGAAGTTCACAGCCAATCAGTGAAACAGAATTCAGCCAAAGCTAGAAAAAGCAGTCTTTCAGACATTCCATACAGAAGAATCTATTATGAATATTATTAGGTGGAAAATCGTACTTCTTAAAGATAAGGAGCCAGGACTTGAGAGCTTGATGTCCTAATAACTTGTTGGGTATTAATAAAGATGCATATTTGGTTGTTTAATAGCCATCCTAAATAAATTATGGCCTCAGTGGAAATTATAACTACTCTGTAGTTGTGAAGGGGATTAAAGATGTTTATCTTCTGAGAAAAGTGCTAATTAGCTCCTTGATTGTACAACCAAATGACTAAAATCCTCTAAAGTATTTTTTCATGAAAATTTCAAAATTAGCATGACTAGAGCATTTATTTTTTAAAGAATATTTCATATTCATCTACATATTTCTGAAATTTGTCCTTTTTCAGTACTTCTAAACTAGTCCACTTTTATTTAAAATATTGCCAGTTATAAAAATGTCTCAAAGGTGAATATTCCAAAGATATATATTTCAATGAAGGGTGAGTGTAGCAAAAGTTGTCAGAAAACCCTAATTAGTGGTTATTATTGATGCCCATGTTAATGGGAGCCATCTCCCATTAAGCTTGTATGTGCCAAGCATTATGCAAATGGCAGTGGCTAGGAATAGTGGCTCCAGAGTCAGTCTGCCTCGGTTTTAACTATTCTGGCTCTGCCTCTCACTACTCTTACTCGGTGTTTTTGAGGAAGTTACTTTATCTTTGTTGTTTGTTTTTTTTCAATTTAAATTAGGGTGTTTTTTTTTTTGAGAGAGAGAGCATGAGCACAACGGGGTGGGGGGTGGGGGGGTAGTGGAGGGACAGAGAGAGGGGTAGATCGCAAGCAGGCTCCACACTGTCAGCACGGAGCCGGATGCAGGACTCGACCTCAGAAACTGTGAGATCATGACTGAGCTGAAACCAAGAGTCGGATGCTTAATCGACTGAACCACCCAAGTGCCCCAATCTTTTTTTTTTTTTAATGTTTACTTATTTTGAGAGAGAGAGAGAGAGCATGTGTATGCGTGCACAAGCAGAGAAAGGGCAGAGAGAGAAGGAGAGAGAGAGAATCCTAAGCAGGTTCCACACTCAGCATGGAGCCAAACATGGGGCTCAATCTCACAGCTGTGAGATTGTGACCTAAGCCAAAATCAAGCTGGACACATAACTCACTAAGTCACCCAGGCACCCGAAAAATTAAAATGTCCTATTTTTTAATTTGTCTTAGTTCTTGCTTTCAAAACCATGTATAATTTCATATATTTATGTAATCATGAATATTCTGGAAAAATTTTACTGTGTACGTATGTAGCTAAATAAACGTACAATGTTCAGTTTTGGTAAGAAATGGTAAAAGAAATATAATTTTACAGCGTATTTAATAATTAGCATAAAATAATAGAGTTTTAGATTTAATCCTAAGAATCTTAAAAATAACCTGGTTGAACCTTCCTCTCTTCACTCTCTTCCCAACTTCAGAAAGTAAAATAAGGCCATTGCCATCTAGAATATTAGAGAGACATTTCCACTACCTACTGGTAACTGGGCTTGAAATAGTCCTCTTTACCCTATTACCTCCTACTCACCAAAACAGTTGGTTTTTATGTCTATTCACATAATAGAGCAGGGGAAACTCAGAACAGGAGGTGGAATAGGTCATGACTTCTATAAAATTCTTAATAAGAAAAAAAATCATGAAGAAGTGGTAGTCAAAGAATCAGTGTATTCAGCAAATCAGAAAGCATCAGCAGATAAGTATCCTGCAGATATTATTGAAGCCTAATAGATATTTAGGTATTGAAATAATAACAAAAAATATTTTATCGTTTCAATAAGAACAAATAATAGAATTGACAAAAGAAAACTAAGTCATTATGAAAGTCCTATTTGAGACTAGCTACTCACAAAGCCTATATTTTAAAGCAAATTTGATTAACTTTGTATATTCTTGGTCCCACTTCATGCTTTCAAGCATAACCATGTCTGATAGTAACCAGCAGCATCTTAAAGAATTATAATTTTTCTGCTTTGATCATTTTCATATTCTTTGACAGTATGTGTTTAACAGTGAAATTTTGTTAAGTCCCTGGTACTTTCTAGACTCATATTCAATCACATAAGTATATTAATACTAGGTTTATATGAACATAGTTAAAAATCAACCTGTATGCTATTTAACATGTAAAATAAAATTTAGTAAACTGATATATGTATTCATAATTCTGTCATTTTGTCATTTAAAAATGATTATTTTGAAGAAATTAAGTTTATTCCTTTTACATATGTGATAATATTCTTTTTTTTCCTCTTGTTTTCTTAAGTAATATAGTGGCTGTTTCTCACTGTCATAGTTTGGTTTATGAGTATTTTTTTAAGCTAAAGAAATTAAGTATTTTAATTCATGCCCTCTTTTCTTATACAATTCATCGTTTGTTTTTTTAATATTTATTTATTTTGAGAGAGAGAGAGCAAGGGAGAGGGAGAGAGAGAATCCCAAGCAGGTTCCACACTGTCAGCAGAGAGCTGGATATGGGGCTCAATCCTATGAACCATGAGATCATGACCTGAACCAATATTAACAAAATGAACTCATCACTTTGAGGTAAACAAATTCAGATGTTTAACCAACTAAGCCACCCAGGCACCCCATCATTTATTTTAAAAATCTGAATTTTGTTTTCTTAAAATAATCTAATCTGGCTATTACAGATTTTGTATCAGATTCAATTTATTTCTGTGTCAGTAATTTCTCTAATGTTAATGATGTGTTCTGAAAAATATAAAATCATAAGCTTCATATATTACAATGGAAGTAAAAAGGAAATGATTTTTGGTAAATGGTTTTTTACTTTAGCATGCATATTTCGAGCTTTTTATTAATAATCACAAAAAATGTAGTTTAATATGTGAATACATTATCTGTCATATGTCTTACAAGTCTCTTGACAAATGTGATAGAAAAGCTGTTACTTCTACTTATATTCTTTGTCTATTTTAGCAAGAAATAAAATTTTAAAAACCCTGTACAGAAATCTTTCAGCCTTGGGTCGCCCATGCTAAAAGTTAAAGCCTTGAATTCCATTTAGAACCTTCTACCATTAATTAGTCATATGACTTGTGGTATTTATATCCTATGCATGGTATACCCACCCATGAGTAAATTTTCCACATGGTGGAAAGAGTCATTTTGACTTATTCTCCATTTGAGCTGTCGTGACATGTTCTACTCTGTAACTCAGAAATTTCTGATTTATTTTTGTTATTGAACTCAGAGTTCCAGGTTATAAATCTGAATATTCAATGATTCTACTTATGATTTTTTTCTCCATCTATGGAGTAATATCCTAAATTGTTACTTTCATTTTTCATGACCTGATGTTTCAGTGTGTCCTACTGTGGAAGCATTAAGTGGTTCCCAGAAATGAGAACTCTGAAGGAAAAAGTAGTCCTTCTAGGAGTTATGCCCTTTTTTTTTTTTTTTTTTTTTTTTTATTGTGTTGCCTACCAGCACAGTATACCACTGTCCTAAGTAGGTACAGTATATCACTGTGATAGAGGGGAAATATAGGTATAATATACTACTTCATGGTTATTTACTGTTTTACAATATTTCCCAAATTCCTTCACCCACATTTAATCCTCACAATGACCCCAGATGGTAGATAAATAATACAGAGATGAGTTTCCTGAAAACTGGATTATTCAGTAAGTGGTGTGGGAAACTGGATATATCTCTAAAAAAAGTACAGTGGGATCATAACTCACAGCTTAAGCCAGAATAAATTCTAGGTGAATCAAAGACCTAAAAACAAAAAGTGTCCCTAAGTACTGTGAATTTAAAAGCAAACTTCTAACTTATAAGCAAACACAGATGCTACAAAGAAAAATATTAATAAATCATAGACAATAATTTTCTAATGTAGAATGGACTCCTGCAAATTGGCAAGAAAAGGCCAACAACATTATTAATAAGGAAACTAAAAATTGGGGCACCTGGGTGGCTCAGTTGGTTAAGCATCCGACTGCAGCTCAGGTCATGATCTCGCAGTTCATGAATTAAAGCCCCAGTCCAGGGTCTGTGCTGACAGCTCAGAGCCTGGAACCTGCTTTGGATTCTGTGTCTCCCTCTCTCTCTGCCCCTCCCCCCCCCCCCGTCTCTGTCTCAAATAAATATTAATAAAAAATTTTAAAGAATGTTTTTGATGAAGCAAGCAAAAAAATCATAGTTTTATTAGATCTTGACTCTTGAGTACACATCTTTTTAATAGTCTTTGTTGGAAAATAAGTCCATAAAACTTTTTGCTATACAGAATATGGTGGTTGTCTTGATGAAAAGCATTGGAGATATTGAATTGTAAGCTGAATTAACCACCCCCCTCCCTTTTTTTTAACATGACACTTGAAACAAATGATAAACTATGGTTATTCACATTTGGGGTTTGGTAGACATTTTCTCTAAAATGAACAAAATGAACTCATCACTTTGAGGTAACAACTGACAGGAAGGTACCAATGATAAAATTTAATATTTCAAGCAAAAATTGGGATTTTAGAAAATTGTAATCTATCATGAACTGACAGCTTCCCAATTCCTAAAGACTTTCTTGAGGAGATTTATGGTGATATTAACAAATGGGAATGTTTGATATTATATAATGAAATGTTTCAACATTTGGAAAATCTCCATAACTCAGTGAATCAGTATTTTCTAAATGTTTGATAGTGGTTTTATAAAGTCATGCAATGGTAAAATATCCATTCAAAATGCAAAATAAATTGTTGGATTTTAATTAACAGTAGGAAAACTTCATTGCTATGGCTCTAGATTCTTCATTGCAACTAACCTTTAAGAAAATATTACTTGTTGAATTTTTGTGGTAATATGAAAGAATATCCAGAGTTTTCTGAAAAAACTATTGAAATACTTCTTCCAGGTATATATTTTTATGTTTGTCAACCAAAACAACAGATTGAGTACAAAAGTAGCATGAAAATCCAGCTTTTTTCTAATAAGCCGAATAATGCCACTCTTCTTACAAAATGTTTTTTTTTTTTTTTTTGGAAAATACAGTAGTTACTTTTCATGAAAATGTTATTTGTGCTCACATGTAGATTTATGGTTGTTATTTTTAACTTAATATTTAAATTCCTCAGTCTTAATTTCTAATGTGATTAATAACCCATGGATATAATCCACATAAACAGAGCTTGTTGGGGTCCACAGCTTTTGAGTTTTTAAGAATTTTGAGACTAAAAAGTTTGAGAACTACTCCTTTATGGAGATTGAAATAAAAACTTTAAGTTCATTATAACCATTGAAACAGTAATTTCCATTTTAGGAATTTATATTACAGATATAATCTCAAAAGATGAGGTAATAAATGTACAAAGTTATTCATTGTTATATTCTGATCAAAAGATCAGAAACAACCTAGTGTTTGCCCATCAATAGAGGCTATGTTGAGGTATATCCATATAATGTAATGCTGTGTCACAGATGAGACACATACAGATTTATCAATGTGCAAAGATCTCAACGATACATTAAATCAAAAATTCAAGGTGCCGGGGCGCCTGGGTGGCTCAGTCGGTTAAGCGGCCGACTTCGGCTCAGGTCATGATCTCGCGGTCCGTGAGTTCGAGCCCAGCGTCGGGCTCTGTGCTGACAGCTCAGAGCCTGGAGCCTGTTTCAGATTCTGTGTCTCCCTCTCTCTGACCCTCCCCCATTCATGCTCTGTCTCTCTCTGTCTCAAAAATAAATAAACGTTAAAAAAAAAAAATTCAAGGTGCCAAAAACTATGTAGACTACACTGCCTTTTGTACAAAATTATATGTAGTATATGTATATGCATATGTTATCTGTTAAAGGATACACAAGGGCACCTGGGTGGCTCAGTTGGTTGAGCGTCCGACTTCGGCTCTAGTCATGATCTCATGGTTTGTGGGTTCAAGCCCCGCATCAGGCTTTGTGATGACAGCTCGGAGACTGGAGCCTGCTCCAGATTCTGTGTCTCCCTCTCTCTCTCTCTGCCCTTCCCCCACTCATGCTCTGCCTCTCTCTTTGAAAAATAAATAAACATTAATTTTTTTTTAAAAAAAGGATAAACAAGAAACTGCTTGTGGCTGCCACTCTGGAGGGGACCTAGCAACAAAAATAGGAGGAAGACATTTCAAAAACAACTGAATACTCTTTGAACAGTTATAAAAATATTAAAAAAAAAAAAAAAAGAAAAGAAATGCTGCACTTGTTCCCAAAAAGTCCTAATATTTTAAGATTGTTTTTCAGTTTCTTTCCCAAAACCACATGACAAATTACTTATTAGGAGCTAAATCAGGTTAAGAATCCAAATCTGTCTAATCCTGGTTCTACTTTCTTTCTATTATATTAAAATTTACACACACTCTCATGGAGTAGGAAGACATTCACAGAAAACAGTTATTTTATGTAGTAGTAATTGTTTTGTTGCCATAATGAGTTGACCTGCACAAGAGACACAATAATTTGTAGAAGATTAGATGGACTCAGCCCCAAGAGGCTAGATGGAAGAAAGCTCCTGAGGAAGGAAGGGATACATACTAAAGCGTTAATGGAGGGGCTCCTGGGTGGCTTAGTTGGTTGAGGGTCTGACTTGGCTCAGGTCATGATTGACCCCACAGTTCGTGGGTTTGAGCCTATGTCAGGCTCTGTGCTGACAGCTCAGAACCTGGAACCTGTTTTGAATTCTGTCTCCCTCTCTCTCTGCCCCTCCCCTGTTCGTGTTCTTTCTCTCTCTCAAAATCAAATAAACATAAAAAATGGGGGGAGGCAGCTAATGGAATTTGATTAGCAAGAGGAGTTTATTCAGGACAGAAGTAGGGATCCATGTAGCACCCCCTGGTACCCCTGGGAGACCATTGTAAATACCTTGGAGCCGTGGTTCCCACACCTTCCCATGCATCAAGATCAACCAGAAAGCGTATGAAAACACAGATTGCTTGGCCCCACTCTCCAAGGTTCTGATTCATTAGATCTGGACAGGGGCTTAAGATTTCACATTTCTAACAAGTTCCCAGGTGATACTTAGGCTATGGGGACTGAGACTCCACTTTGAGAATCACTGCATTAGAGAAACTGTGCTGTTCGAAGTTGGATAGGTAATATGTGATCTGGGGCCAGAACAATGAATTGTAATTTTTTTAAATGATACCAAAGGTCACTTAACTTCAAGAGACTGAAATATTATAAATTTTTAAGAAGACAAGTAATATATATGTTACCCTTTCTTATGTATATCTTCTTAATCCCCTGCTAGTTAAAAATAAAAATTATTATATAAAAGTTCATTATACATTTTTATGAAAACAGTAACTTAATTTTAGTGTCTTCTTGGTTTTAAAGTTAAAATTTCTTAGAAAAATCTGTTTGAATCATTACATTTATTTCAGTAAGTTACTTATCTGTTTTTAAGGGAGAATTTCATTTGAAAATTGGCTAAGGTCAACATCAAATGGAAATTAACATGTGTTCAATGTGCACTGTAGTCTCTAGTGGTCAGCCATTCCAAAGGTCAATTTTTACACTGCAGTTTATAAAATAATCAAAATACCATTCCTTCTGTTATATTTTCTGTTGAGTCTTTGAGAAGTGATGTTAGCCTTCAAGAAAACTTGAGATATGTAGTGTACTGAAGTCCTGGGGAGAGGGGAATACAAAGTTACCAATTCCTGGGACTTCTTTAAAGAATGTATCCAAGTTTGGGCACCTGGGTGGCTTAGTTGGTTAAGTGGCTGGGTTAGGCTCAGGTCATGATTTCATGGTTCAGGCCCCATATTGGGCTCTGTGCTGACAGCTCAGAACCTAGAGCCTGCTTCTGATTCTGTGTCTTCCTCTCTCTCTACCCCTCCCCCGCTCACGCTCTGTCTCTCTCTGTCTCTCAAAAACTGAATAAACCTTAAAAAGAATTTTTTTTAAAGAATGTGTCCAACTTCACAGACTGGAACCTCTATCAGCATGATTTCTTCATGGTCTACTCAAAATCACATTATTCTTAGAGAATTTGCTTAAATCAAAATTATTTCCTAGTCTTGGGCCTTTGATTCATGTAAAATTTATTTTTCTGAAACTATTTCCTTCCCTAGGTACAAAAGTTAAAGTATTATTAAAGTTTTATTTTGTTTTGTTTTTGTTTTTTTATTTTATTTTTTTATATTTTATTTTATTTTTTTAAAACATTTATTTTTTTTAATATGAAATTTATTGTCAAAATGGTTTCCATACAACCCCCAGTGTTCATCCCAACAGGTGCCCTCCTCAATACCCATCAAAAACAATTTAAGCAATATAATGAAACAAGAATTTAGAATAATAATCATAAAATTAATTGGTGGGTTTGAAAAAGCATAGAGGACAGAAGAGAATCTATTGATACAGAGATCAAGGGACTAAGAAATAGTGATGAGGAGCTAAAAAATGCTATAAATGAGGTGCAAAATAAAATGGAGGCAGCCATAGCATAGACTGAAGAGGCAGAGGAGAGAATAGGTGAATTAGAAGATAAAATTATGGAAAAGAGGAAGTTGTTTTTGTTTTTTGTTTTTTGTTTTTTTTTTGAGTAAAAGGCTACTGTAGTCTGAGATAAAAAGGTTATGCAGATTATAAGACAGTGGCTATGGTAATAGTCTAGATTAAAGAAGGCTAAAAATTAAAAACTAAATGCAGGGGTGCCTGGGTGGCTCAGTTGGTTAAGCATCTGATTCTTGATGCTTAGGTCACAATCTCACATTTGGTGAGTTCTAGCCCCACATCAGGCTCTTCACTAATAGCACAGAGCCTGCGTGGGATTTTTGCTCCCTCTCTCTCTGCCCCTCCCTTGCTAGTGTGTGTTCTTTCTCTTTCTCTATCTCTCTCAAAATAAATAAATAAACTTAAAAAAAAAAAAAACAACTAAATGCAATTCCTACCCCTATATTAGATAGGTAAGAGGCAAAAATGCTATAAAGGACATTGTTAAGTCAGTGGATAAAATTGGAATATAGATAGTACATTAGGTAAAAGTATTTGTGTGAATTGATGAACTGATAACTACTGTGGTTATGTCAGAGAATATCCCTTTTCCTAGGAAACAAACACTCAATTATTTAGGGGTAAAGGGCCATAATGTATGTAATTATGTATGTAGTCAGCAGAAGATTGATTTCATAGAGCATACAAATGTTAAAACAAATGGGGTGAAATGGTAACAATAGGAATATCTGGATAAAGGGTTTACAGGCATTCCATCCACTATTTTTATTGTTATAATTTTAAGTTTAAATTATTTTCAAATAAAATGTAACAGACAACCTGCAGAAAAGTGAAACGTGTGATTTAAATGTTTGTTTTCTTTAGGAAAGAAAACTTTCCTCTGGATGTGAAGTTGAACTCTCAGAAAGCTTTTCTATTTCCCTAAGTATCAAAAAATAGCACTTAGAGAGGGTACAAGGAGCATTCTCTGATTAAGTTCTCAATTTCTAAGACCATATCTATAAAATATTGCTGATAATTTATACTAAAAGATATAATTATGAGTTATCACTTGAGTTTATTTTATGTTTATTACATGGTTACTTGCCAGCATTAAGTATTAGCTAAGTCATGGTTGAAATACTTGTAGGAAATAGGAAACTACTTGGAAGAAAGACCAACTAGGGGGAAATCAAAGTGTAAATCAGAATCTAATCTGAGTATTTTGCCATTGGGTAAAAATGAAGGGCAGAGACTTGGTAATGGTCTTCTAATTGGTCCCCCATTAATTTGCGATAAAATGGTTTGGCTTTTAATGATGTCGATGATATTACTAGAACCTATTTATAAATCACATTTTTCACTTAACTCATTCTTAATTAGCTGGCTCTTTTTTATTCTTTTTTTTTAACCGTGACAGATATTTATGCCCTTGGAAAGTCTTCTTCTTTCCAAGTATTTGTCTAGAGTTGTACCTCTTTCTCTCAGCTTCTTTCTCAGTAATCCAAATCTATACATTGTCAAATCACAGATGTTCTCTATACTTTCCGTTGTCAATTCATCTATTTTATTTGATGTTTTACTCCTCTGTGTAAGGGTATATTATCACAAATGATATTAATCATAAGGATCATAAGTAATTAAACCATGAAATTAAATGAAAGAAATTTATTTTTCACTATGCTGTGCCTTTTTCCTTGCTGAGGTCAGCTTCCATTGGCTAGATTTTCAACCCACTCAGCCTAAAATTCTTTTTTCCTTTGTGAATATATTACTGAAGACTTGATAGGCTTGTTTAAATTTTGTATTTCTCTTAATATGTAAGTGTACACAAGGATGAATATTTCTTTATTGTTAATCCTTATTATCTCCTTCCATCTGAAGGTACTTACCTCAGACACACACTGTATATTAAACCATAGCAAATAAGTCAGTGAATAAAGCAATACAAAATTTAAAATCCAAATGACTATTCTACTGTGCATGTCACTGTAGAGATTTAGCTCTAGGACATCAAAATCTATAAACTGCAGTAAACTCTATCAGGTAAGGGGCAGTAGATAGGAGAGAGGTTCCTCAGTAACCTCATTTCTATTTTTTTTTAATTTTCTTTAATATTTATTTTTGAGAGAGAGAGAGACAGAACACAAGTGGGGGAGGGTCAGAGAGAGAGGGAGACACAGAATCTGAAGCAACTTCCAGGCTCTGGGCTGTCAGCACAGAGCCCATCATGGGGCTTGAACCCCCAAACTGCGAGACCATGAACTGAGCTGAAGTCAGATGCTCAAACGACTGATCCACCCAGGTGCCTCAGTAACCTCATTTCTGAAGGTCTTCGCAAAACACTGTGCAGTTTTTTAACCAATCAGCCAGAAATGACATCTGTATTCTCTTCATTTGCCTTTTTATTGATAAAAATTAATTGGTGCTTTTTAGAAGCCAGGGGGCTGAGAGCTTTATAACTCTTAAATTGAAGTTCATACTATATAAAAGACACTTAAGAATATGTGTAAAGACACATTTAAAATAAGCCATATAATAACGAGTTACTATTGACATGCTTGTTTTTCTCCTGTGGCGGCTATGATAATTATGTAAATAAATCAAAACCCATGTTGTTTAAAAATTGATGATTTTAACATTGAAGCCTGAAAATGGGGTCTTTTTCCAACATTGGATAAATTTTTAACTACATTAAAGTGAGCAATTTAAAACAAGATAAATCTAGGAGCACCTGGATGGCTTAGTGTGTTGAGTCTGACTCTTGATTTTAGCTCAGGTCCTGATTTCTCAGTTTGTAGGTTTGAGCCCTGTGTCACACTCTGAGCTGACAGTGCAGAGCCTGCTTGGGATTCTCTCTCTCCCTCTCTCTCTACCCCTTTCCCACTTATGCCCGCACTCTTTCTGTCAAGAATAAATAAATTTTTTTAAAATAAAAATAAAACAAGATATAATCCAGGTAATAGGTAGCAAGGGCCAGAGTAATTGTTTTAATTGAATCACATTTATTACAAAGTCATCCGTCACATTCTTCCATTTATGCAGATTGATGCAGACTTTGACCAAATAGGAAATGTAACCTGCTGTACAAGCACACTTTATTTTGTAGCTGTTAATGGACTCTCAAAGTTTCTTTTGGCAGATGGAGATGGACACATGGATCACTTACTGCCAGGCTGTGAAGATAAAAACTGCCAGAAAAGCATCATTTACTTAGCAAGATCTGGAACAAAGCAGGTATACCAGCTCGTTTTTTAATGTCAGTAGAGTTACCTTCTTGAAGAAAATCTTCAGAGATTTGAAAAAGTATCTGAAGAATCACACACAGAGAAACCAAAGTAAATCATTGACTTCCTCATTTTAATTTAATGAAAGGCATATAAATCTTGTGTTTGTTTATTGAGGGGGGAAAGCACTGTTATAGTCATTTCTGGTGAAGAAAACCTATTATTGTTCCTATAATTAAATGATCCATTAGCATTTTATAGGCCGGGAATATGATAAAATGCACTGCAACTATAATAAAAGGTTATGGAAAATAACATCACATCTATTGTCAAGGCTAATCTTGTCTTTATTTGTGCATATAAATCAGTTTCATTCTCTCATGCTGACTTTTTACCTGTGGCTTATAGGTAAACAATTTAGAATCTGATAGTCATAGCAGAAGATTAATGTGGGAATGATAGGTTGTAACACTGAGAATTCTTCCATATTGATATCACTAGAAAAAGAAAGCCAGTAATATAGTAGTAGAATTAATCAGCTTTGTTTTTTATCTTAGGGTGATAAATGATAGAATAACATATTGACTTTTATTGCCCTTATACATAAGAAACCACATTTTATACTAAGACACTAAAGAAAAATCTTCAGTCAACAGTCTATAAACATTTACTATACCCATAAGTTTTATTATCCTAAAGTTTTTAAAGTTTTGAATTACTGAAAACATGAGGTCAAGTAACACCTAATAATTGATTCATATGTATAAGTAAACACAGTAATTATAGCCTGGCTTCAAGTGACAGACTACTATGAGAATATTTTCAAATTATACAGTAATCTCTCTCTGGGAAAATAAATGTCACAGTTCTTTAGTGACTCATAAGGATGTCATATTAATAAAACATCTTTTTACTTTTTAGACCTTAATATGTTTACCTTAATAGGAATATTTTATCCTCATTAATAATCTGTCAACCTCTTCAGAAATTTGTGATAACTTGGCACTTTGTGAAATTTCCCATCTCCTACCAAAAGAAACTATTTTTTTCAAAGTCAAGTGAATCATTAAAACATGTTGATGTTACATAATACTTTTTTCCTTCTAGGGAGGACTGAAAAGTTGATTAAAGATGTAAATAAGTTTTTTTAAACAGCTTGTTTTCTATAAATATGTTTTCTATTAGCTATTTTTTTTCTTTTTCCTTGGCAAAATATGCTTTCTTTGGAAAACCTAGAAAATGTTTGGGATACCGTATGTACTAAACCCTTTCCAAGAAGCCATTTTTAGTATAGTTTGACTTGGAGACACATAAAGAGTCACCTGTTTAAAAAAAAATATATTTAGTCATGTTTGTCCTACTGTCACTTCAAGCCAGCTGCACCTATTTGCATATCTTCAGAGTGTATGCCAGTATTCATGCTCTTAACTAATTATGGGCATAGTTATAATTTTAATGGTATGATTTCCACTCTTCAGATTTTAGTTTGCGTTAGGTTATCAAAAGTAAAGATTAGGGCATTCAAAAAAGAAATGGATTCCCGAAAGCTTTTTTTGAAATCAACCCTATGCTCTCTGTTGTCTTCATTATAATCAATATAGAAATAAAAAATTTACTAAAAATGTAGCTTCCAGCTGTTTTGGTGACAAAGCTCATCCCCCTGGGCAAGGCAGAGCTTCTTCAGGGCTGGTGCTGGTGTTATTAGGAAAGCCTCAAAACTCTTGGCTCTGAAGATGGTAACTGAAGTCATCATCATGTGTAAGAGGCAAAGCAGGGGAACAAGGGAGACTCCGTCATCTTCTAACTTTCTTCCTAAGCTGGTCCTCCTAAAAGGACATCAGTATTAGATGACATTACAGTTTGCTGTAATTTTTAAAAAATACTCACTTGAGATTACATTTCCACTCAACACAGGTTTAAAATGGGGGATTCAACTATCAGAATCAGCATCAGTTCAAACGTAAGAGTCTGTGATTTTGTGAAAAACCTTCAAAGGCTCTATGTGCCAGTTTAAGGAAAAAATTACCAGTAATGAATTTTAAAGGGGACTTTACTTTTCCAGAGTGTCAATTACTGTTCTTAAAAGTAAATTATAATACTCTAGCATATTGTAGAGATAAAAAAATTGAAGTAAGATGACGCTTATCTTGAGGACTTTTAATGGATCATTTGTTTTGCAAATGGTGAATTTTTTTTTCTCAAGTAACTATAAAATCTGACCTTTTCCCTCTTGATTCCATAGTGGGTTCCAGTCCTACGGGAGTTCAGCAACAAGGGCACACTCTGGGGCTTTGTGCCATTTGTGCATGAACAACGACCAACAGAAATACCAATTCCAATTACCCTTCATATTGGAGACTACAACATGGATGGCTATCCAGATGCTCTTGCCATACTGAAGAATACATCCGGAAGGTATGGAAATTAAGTGAAAAATATTGTAAAAAATATCTGCACTTTGATACTTTGTTAACTGAATAGCACCTAAATATGGTAGAGTGCCTTAAATAAGGAACATGTTGAGCTTAGTTCGTGTTTCTTTACCCTGTACCTGAATTACCAATTGTTTAGAATACCTGTTGTCTTCCATAGATTTAATTTCTGTAGAACAGAGGTGAACATCTAATCTAAAATACAAAGCTCATTTTTGATTCAACAAAACTTTATTGTTAAAAAGCCAAAATTTTTTTCTTTTAATGACTGCAATTTAATATTCAATTCATTAAATATTAACTGAGCCTTATTTATGTGCAATTACACATGATCCTTACAGTCAAGAAGTTTTCCATTCTGGAGGTAGAGACAGGCTTATAAGCAAGTAATTGCAGTACAATGTATTACATTCAATAATAGAGGCATATACAAAGGACAGAATGATTGGTACCCTTTATTTTTTGTGTTTTTTTCCTGGAAATAGTTGAATTTATTTTTTATTTTATTTCTGTATTTGAGTATAGTTGACACACAATGTTATGGTAATTTCAGGTGTACAACATAGTGATTTGACAAGTTTGTACCTTATGTTATTCTCACAATGTAGCTACCACCTGTCACAACACTATGCGGTATTCCTTATGCTGTGCCTTTTATTCCCATGACTTATTCATTCCATAACCAGAAGCCTTTATCTCCCAGAACCCTCCACTTATAGGCCAAAATTTTTGAAAAACAGTTACATTTTCAGACTGAAAACCCTCATGATTAAGAGCTGAGCCTAGGATGAGAGTACTAATTGTGTTGTGTAGTTGTAGTGAAGATTAAATGAGATAAACATAAATGAAGCAATTAGTACCTAGCACATGCAGACTTTCAGTGAGTTACCTTACTGTTGCTTGTTTATAATGGCAATGAAAATTCAAACATGATTTTATATATATATATATGTGTATTTATATATATACAATAATAGTGTATTTATCACATTATCAGTGACTTTGAGTACTGCAGCTCCTTTTTGTTTCCTTAAGTAGAGGTACCAGTAGGTAAACCAAAATAGTTAAATTTATAATTAGCCTGAGTCTTTGCAGATTCTATAAATATGATCCTTCCTAAATTTTAATACCTTATTGTTTTTTTCCTATCACAATTAATTCTCTTTCTTGGCCCTTATTGTTTATTATCTCCTACATCATATCTATCCATAATTTTTCCTCTGTGCATTAATTCATTTGTTGACTCCGGAATTAGTGATAATTCAGCTTCACATTTTCTACCAGGCTTATGATGCAATACTGCTTCCCTGGAAAAAATCAGATTTATTGTTGCTTTTAGCACCAAACAGTGTCATCTAGAGATCTGATTCTTAGAGAAACATATATTATTAGTGAATGTCCCTAAATATTTATAGACAATTATGGAGAATCTATACTTAAACTTTCTAAGAATTTGATTTGAAATTATAATTGCTGTAAGTTATGTTTACAGAATTTTCCAGTCATGATCATCATGCTTCATAATGCAGAGTATGTACATTCAGAACCTATATGTGTGAGACAGATTTAATGTAACCAAATGAATCTCTGAACTCAATGTGATTATTATTCCTTTTAAAGGTATAGTGGCATGTAAAAACAAAGAAATGTAAAATTGCTTTATTCTGGACATTAATCTTATTCAAAAGAATAAGAAATTCCATCCCAAATTGATTAAGTCTGTGATTACTCATCCTTAGAGGAATATCCAAACAATTTTTGTTTTTGTCATAAAGGATTTTTTTTTTTATTTTTAAACTAGTGAGTTGTATTTTGTTGTTGTTATTTGTTTTTAACCCAGTATAGTTAAATACAGTGTTATATTAGTTTCAGGTATGCAATATAGTGATTCAACACTTCTATACAACACCTGGTGCTCATCACAAGTGTTCTCCTTAATCTATGTCACCTATTTCACCCACCCCCGGTAACCATCCATTTGTTCTCTTACTTAAGAGTCTGTAGCTTGGTTTGTCTCTCTCTCTTTTATTTTCTTTGATCATTTGTTCCATTTCTTAAATACCACTTATGAGTGAAATCATACGGTATTTGTCTTTCTCTGACTGACTTATTTCATTTAGCATTATACTCTCTAGTTCCATTTGCAAATGGCAAGATTTCATTCTTCTTATGGCTGAATATTCATGTGTATATATATTGCTATAAAAGTTTTTATTAATATTTTCTCTTTTAAACCATCAAATATTTAACTTAAGTTCCTTTACCATTCAGAAATAATGATGGTATCCACAGCTAATTCAGCAGAGAACAGTATAACTCCACAGAAGACATAATGTAAGAGGCAGTCAGTCATAGACACTTGATGCTTTTATAAAGGCAACTGTTTAAAACTGGGATTTCTCTTTGGTTCTTTTGGGGTAGATGAGAATTGAAGGTTAGATTTTAGTAGGATAGATTTTAACATCTCATTTTTCATTAAATCACTAAATGAAAAATAGCCTTATCCTTGAAAGGGAGATGTGTGTCCAGGAGAATTCAGCATAATATATTCCTTAAAACAGAAGAAGGAAAAAAGGCACCTGGGTGGCTCAGTCAGTTAAGCATTCAACTCTTGATTTCTGCTCAGGTCATGATCTCATGCTTTGTGTGATCAAGCCCTTTGTTGGGCTCTGTGCTGACAGCATGGAGCCTGCTTGGAATTCTCTCTCTCCTCCTTTCTCTGCCTCTGCTTCCCACTCTCAAATTAAATAAACAGACTTTTAAAAAAGGGGTTGGGGAGATATATTGTGCATGATAATTCTTTCCTGTGTGAATTTACTTTTATCTAAAAAGCATTTTATAATTTTTAACTGCTATCAAGATTGGTGTGTTGCTGAAAATTAGGGCAGGGTGATGGTTCTAATTTGAAGGGTTGCTACCTGGAGAATTTGGTCTCCTTTTTTTTTTTTTTTTTTTTGCAGTTTTTAAAAATGAGGTAGACATTATGCAGAAAGAATAAAATCCACAACATGTAATTCATGAAGAGAAATTCTGAAACCATAGTTTGTTAACTTGTGTGTTTTTGTTTTGAGAAGAGAGTTGTTTAGATTTGTTTTTTCTCTTATACAAAAGGCCTAATGTATCATGAGTTAATCTTTAAAATCATAGCACATGAAAAACTTCTCTATTAGTGACATTTTATAGAAGCAGCCTGGTCTGAGATCAGTCATTTTACATATATGCCACCACTGACTGAAAACCCTGTTTTTTTCCCTTGGCTATCCCATTGATACTCAGTTGCCCTTAGTTTATTGTCATATTCTATGTATAGTCATGTCTTAATTCTCTGAATTTTCATTTTATTGAGAGAAGAAAGGAAAACTTAAAATGACATTGTTGTGCCAGAGACAGAGGCACTGCTGGGCACCATTGCTGCATTGCTTACTAAACCCCAGGTTACACATGCCCCAGCCAGAAACATCCCCATAGCTCCACCCTGCTAAGCCTGGCCAGCAGGCATGCCCCAGCCTGGCACTCCTTCAGCCCAACCTTCTAAACCCAACTGGTACTCTTACACAGCCTGCCCCCACTAAATCTGATTAGCAGATATGCCTGGCCTGACATAACTCCTGGGACCACCCCACCAAAGTTGGCGAGTAGGCTTACCTCTGTCTGCACTTTCACACAGTCCCACCAAAGCCAGGGCATGTGCATAGTCCATATAGGTAATGCCTCTTGAACACCTGACTCTGGTAGCCAGGGAAGCTTGCCTTTCTAGGCCTCATGGGACTAAAACAATGGGAGAGACAGTTTTTGGCAGGCTGCCACATCCAGGGCTCTGCACAGACAGTAGACTGAAACACACTACTACTCTTCCTACCACTTAGTAGCTGTTTCTCCTAATACATAGAAACAAGCACAGGGATTCAAGCAAATGAGGAAACAGATGAGTGGAAAAATAAGATAAAACCCAAAACAAACCTTATTAAAATGGAGATAAGTAATTTACCTGATAAAGTAATGTTTACATAGATGTTCACCAATCTCAGAAGAATGGATGAACACAAAGAGAACTTCAACAAAGAGATAGAGAAAATATGAGGAAGTACCAAACAAATCAAAATAGTCATTGAAATCAACTTTTAAGCAAAAAATAAAAATAAGCCTAAAAAAGCAAAATAGAGCTTAAATATAAAAACAAAATATTTCTAGTAAGTGTTTAATAAATTATTTTAATGTTTATTCATTTTTTGAGAGTGAGAGGCATACACAGAGTGCAGGCGGGGAGGGACAGAAAGGGAGACATAGAATCCCAAGCAGTCTCCAGGCTCTGAGCTTTTAGCACAGAGCCGGAAGTGGGGCTTGAACTCACGAACTTCAAGATCATGACCTGAGCTGAAGCTGAACGCTTAACCTACACAGGTGATCCTCTAATAATAAGTGTTTTTTAAGACTAAATATTTCCTATGTACTTGACTTCAGACCACATATTTTGATAATTGGTGCTTTCACCGTTCTTTTGTTTGTTTAATTATAAGTTTCCATTAACCTAAGAGTTATTTTTAAAAGCTTTCCTAAATGTTCACATAAATATGTTTGGGGAGTTGTTTTGTATTGTTTTGAGGTTTGGATCTATATTTTTATTGTTTCTTCTTAAAGTTGCTTCATTGCATACAGAATTGTGTCTTGTGCAACATGTTTTGAAATTTGTTAAGATTTTCTGGTACTTTGATAGCCTGATGAATGATTATTTGAAATATCATTCATGTTAAGAACGTTATTTAAATCCGGGCGCCTGGGTGGCTCAGTCGGTTAAATGTCCGACTTCAGCTCAGGTCATGATCTCACAGTTCGCGAGTTCGAGCCCCGCGTTGGGCTCTGTGCTGATAGCTCAGAGCCCGGAGCCTGCTTCAGATTCTGTATCTCCCTCTCTCTCTCTGCCCCTCCCCCACTCATGCTCTGTCTCTCTCTCTCTCTCTCTCTCTCTCTCAAAAATAAACATATAAAAAAAATTTTTTTTAAATAATGTTATTTAAATCTTCTATATACTCTTACATATTTTTCTTTACTTTTAAAAGTATGTTAATCCTTCACTAGGATTAACAATCTTTTTTGTTTTGTTTTTTGGGTTTTTTTTTTATTTTTTTTAATTTACATACAAATTAGTTAGCATATAGTGCAACAATGATTTCAGGAGTAGATTCCTTAGTGCCCCTTACCCATTTCACCCATCCCCCCTCCCACAACCCCTCCAGTAGCCCTCAGTTTCTTCTCCATATTTATGAGTCTCTTCTGTATAGTCCCCCTCCCTGTTTTTATATTATTTTTGTTTTCCTTCCCTTATGTTCATCTGTTTTGTCTCTTAAAGGCCTCATATGAGTGAAGTCATGTGATTTTGTCTTTCTCTGACTGACTAATTTCACTTAGCATAATACCCTCCAGTTCATCCACGTAGTTGCAAATGGCACGGTTTCATTCTTTTTGATTGCCGAGTAATACTACATCGTGTACATATATACCACATCTTCTTTATCCATTCATCCATCGATGGACATTTGGGCTGTTTCCATACTTTGGCTACTGTTGATAGTGCTGCTATAAACATGGAGGTGCATGTGTCCCTTCGAAACAGCACACCTGTATCCTGTGGATAAATGCCTAGTAGTACAATTGCTGGGTCTAGGGTAGTTCTATTTTTAATCTTTTGAGGAACCTCCATACTGTTTTCCAGAGTGGCTGCACCAGCTTGCATTCCCACCAACAATGCAAAAGACATCCTCTTTCTCCGCATCCTCGCCAACATCTATTGTTGCCTGAGTTGTTAATGTTAGCCATTCTGACAGGTATATGGTGGTATCTCGTGGTTTTGACTTGTATTTCCTGATGATGACTGATGTGGAGCATTTTTTCATGTGTTGGTTGGCCATATGGATGTCTTCTTTGGAAAAGTGTCTATTCATGTCTTTTGCCCTTTTCTTCACTGGATTATTTGTTTTTTGGGTGTGGAGTTTGGTAAGTTCTTTATAGATTTTGGATGCTAATCCTTTATCTGATATGTCGTTTGCAAATATCTTCTCCCATTCTGTCAGTTGCCTTTTAGTTTTGCTGATTGTTTCCTTCACTGTGCAGAAGCTTTTTATTTTGATGAGGTCCCAGTAGTTCATTTTTGGGATTAACAATCTTAACCATCATAATTAACAGTTGTCAGCTTCTCAGTTTTTCATTTGAAAAATGCAGCTTTGATTATTAGGTGCATAAGGCTTTTTGCATATTTTGTCTTCCTCACTTCTTATATAATCATGAAATATAGGGATGTTTCCTTTTAATTTTTTTTACTTTGATTTCTTTTTTGTAATATCAAATTTATATGCTATTTCTTTTCCTAAGCATTTACCACACATATATTTCTATCCCTTTATTTTCAATTTTTATGTGCCAAAATATCACATAAGGAAAAAGTTACATTTGATAAAATGCAAAAACCTTAAATGTATAATTGGATGAGTTTTGATAACATTTGATAACTAGTACTCCAATTAAAATACAAAAACATTTTCATCACCCCAGAAAATCTCTCATGCTTCCCTTCTGGTTAATCCCCAGCCTCATAGGTAACCAATATTTTGATTTCCAGCAAGATAGGTTGGCTTTGCCTGTTCTTGAACCACAGAATACTGCAGAGAGTGTTTACAAAAGACCTAAGAAAAAATGTAGAGAGAAAATATTCATGCATCATAGTACTCAATATTGCTAGAAAGTCAGTTCTTTTCACCTAGATCTATAGATTGAATGCAATTCTCATCAAATTCCCAACAAGCTTTTTTGAAAAAATATATACACTGATTCTAATAGTTATGTGAAAAAAATAGATTAGCTAGATTAAAAAATTAAAATTAAAAGCTAGATTAGCCAAAATTTTCTTGACAACAATAACAAAGATGGAGGACTCATGCCACTTTAAGACTTGCTATGAAGCTGTAGTAATCAAGACCTTGTGTGTTTACATAATAGATACTTACAGAGATCAGTGGAACATAAAAGAGAGTCTAGAAATAGAGCTATACATATTATAATAAATTGACTTTTTTGCATAGATGCCAAGGCAGTTCATTGAGGAACGTACATGAAAGGCCAATAAATATATGAGAAAATGTTCTACATGTTACCAATGGGTAATTAGAGAAATAAAATTAAACCCATTATATATTTTTCACACCCATTAGCATGGTTGCAGTTAAAACTACCAATAACATGGGGGTGCTTGGGTGGCTCAGTCGCTTCAGCATCTGACTCTCGATTTTGGCTCAAGTCATGATCCCAGAGTCATGGAATCAAGCCCTACCTTGGGCTTTGTGCTGGGTGTGGAATCTTTTTAAGATCCTCACTCTCTCTTTCCTTCCCCTCCCCTGCCCCTCTCCCCTGTTAGTAGGCACACTCTCTGTCTCTGTCTCTCTAAAATAAAAACAAAAAACAAAAACTACCAATAACACCAAATGTTGGTGAGAATATAGAACATCTGAAACTCTCATATATTTTTTTATAGGAATGCAAAATTGAACATTAATTTTGAAAAACTCTGACAGTTTCTAATGACCTTAAACACCTATTTTTCCTACAACACAGTCATTCTATTCCTAGGTACTTATGCAAGAGAAATGAAAACTTAAGTTTACCAAAAGACTTACAAAAATTGTTCATGGTATATTTATTTATAATAGCATCAAATTGGAAGCAAATCAAAGGTACATTAACAAGAAAATAGATAAATAATTGATGGCATATTTATACAACTTAGTGATATCTATAATAAAAAAGAATAAATTACTGAAGAAGCAACATGAATGAATCTTAAAAATCTTAGGTGAAATAAAAAAGGGAATATATGATGGAAAGGGAATTTTTTAAAACTATTATTCTCTGTCTTTTAATAGTAGAATATAATCCATTTCAAGAAATACAATTTAGTGGATAAAACCTAGATTTAGATTCTGGCTCTACTGTTTATTGGCTGTGTGATCATGGCAGCTACCGACCTGTGTCTTAGTTTTAATATGTGTTAACGAGAATAATAATAGTACCTATGTCATGAAGTTACTGTGAGGATCAAATGAGTTAACATATGCAAAGGACTTAAGAACACTTCATGGCACAATGTAAGTTCTATGTGTATCTGTTATTTTAATTATTTAATAATATTATGTGGTCACACATGTTTGCTTTATTTCTGCCATTTTATGTTTTGTATTCATTATGTTTTTTCTTGTTTTTTTCCCCTTCTTTTCTCTCTTCTGTTGGATCATTTAAATATTTCTTCTTTTATAGTTCCTAACATGGTTTATATATTATAAATTTTATTTCTGTTGTAGTGGTTATACTTTAATGTTTAGTATATATTTTTAAATTTTATTTTTAAATGAACTACTGAAGACACATTAATACTTACAGAACTTTTAGCACACATTCAGTTCTCTCTTTCCCCACTCCACTCACTCCCCATTCAGTGATATCATCACCATTTATTTACTTATTTTAACATTTGTTGTTATAATTATTTACACTTGGCTATAAAGTTTAGTAGTTTCTTTGATCACCATTGAACATGGTGTGGTCCATTCTTTCTTTGATTCATGTATTATTTTTCTAGATATGTTATCAAATAATTCTATAAGCAAGAGTATAAAGAGTCTTTCTGACTTTCCATGTCTGAAAACTTATTTTTCTCTAGCTGGAATGCTAACTTAGAAGAGTATAGGATTCTGGCGTTAAAATCATTTTATTTTATATACACTTGATCTTAGCCAAAAGGCCGAGAAGCAATCATTTTATTTTATATAAATAAACAACATTTATTTAATTTAACAATTAAATTCCAATTCTTAATTTTGCTAGTGAAAAGTCTGTTGTTAATCTGATTGTTGTCAAATTGGCTAACATACAGTGTGTAAAGTGTGCTCTTGGTTTTTGGGATAGATTCCGGTGGTTCATCACTTACATATAATACCCAGTGCTCATCCCAAAGTGCCCTCCTCAATGTCCAAAACCCATTTTGCCCTCTCCCCAATCCCCCCATCCACCCTCAGTTTGTTCTCTTTATCTAAGTGTTTCTTATGGTTTGCCTCCCTCCCTCTCTGTTTGTAACTATTTTTCCCCTACCATTCCCCCATAATCTATTGTTAAGTTTCTCAAGATCCATATGAGTGAAGACATATCTGTCTTTTTCTGCCTGATTTATTTCAATTAGCATAATACCTTCCAGTTCCCTCTAAGTTGCTGCAAATGTCAGTATTTCATTCTTTCTCATTGCCAAGTAGTATTCCATTGTATATATAAACCACATCTTTATCCATTCATCAGTTGATAGACATTTGGGCTCTTTCAATTTGGCTATTGTTGAAAGTGCTGCTGTAAACACTGGGGTACATGTGCCTCTGTGAGTCAGCACTCCTGTATCCTTTGCATAAATTGCTAGTAGTGCTATGGCTGGGTCTAGAGTAGTTCTATTTTTAATTTTTTGAGGAACCTCCACACTGTTCTCTAGAGCAGCTGTACCAGTTTGCATTCCCACCAAAAGTGCAAGAGGGTTCCCGTTTCTCCACATCCACGCCAGCATCTGTTGTTTCCTCAGTTGTTAATTTTCACCACTCTGACCAGTGTGAGGTGGTATCTCAGTTTTGATTTGGTTTTGATTTGTATTTTCTTGACGATGAGTGACGCTGAGCATCATTCATGTGTCTGTTGGCCATCTGGATGTCTTCTTTGGAAAAGTTTCTTTTCATGTCTCCTTCCCATTTCTTCACTGGATTATTCGCTTTTCGGGTGTGGAGTTGGTGAGTTCTTTCTAGATTTTGGATACTAATCCTTTATCCGATAGGACATTTGCAAATATCTTTTCCCATTCTGTCGGTTGCCTTTTAGTTTTGTTGATTGTTTCCTTTGCAGTGCAGAAGGTTTTTATCTTGATGAGGTCCCAATAGTTCATTTTTGCTTTTAATTCCCTTGCCTTTGGAGATGTGTCGAGCAAGAAATTGCTGCAGCTGAGGTCAAAGAGATTGTTCCCTGCTTTCTCCTCTAGGGTTTTCATGGTTTCCTGTCTCACATTTAGGTCTTTCCTCCAGTTTGAATTTATTTTTTGTGTATGGTATAAAAAAGTGGTCTAGCTTCATTTTCAGTATGTTGCTGTCCAGTTGTCTCAGCGCCATTTGCTAAAGAGACTTTTTTCCATTGGATGCTCTTTCCTGCTTTATCAAAGATTAGTTGGCCATACATTTGTGGGTCCATTTCTGTGTTCTTTATGCTGTTCCATTGATCTCTGTGTCTGTTTTCGTGCCAGTACTGTATGGTCTTGATGATTAGCCTTTGTAGTAGAGGCAGAAGTCTGGGATTGTGATGCCTCCCACTTTGGTTTTCTTTTTCAATATTACTTTGGCTATTTAGGGACTTTTGTGGTTCCATACAGATTTTAGGATTTTTTGTTCTAGCTTTGGGACAATTTTGATTGGGATTGCATTTAATGTGTAGATTGCTTTGGGTAGTATTGACATTTTAACAATGTTTATTCTTCCAACCCATAAGCATAGAATGTTTTTTTCCATTTCTTTGTTTCGTCTTCAATTTCCTTCATAAGTTTTCTATACTTTTCAACATATACATCTTTTATACCTTTGGTTAGGTTTATTGCTAGGTATTTTATGCTTCTTGGTGCAATTGTAAATGGAATCAGTTTCCTTTTTTTTAATTTTTTTAATGTTTATTTTTGAGAGAGAGAGACACAGAGTGTGAGGAGGGGAGTTGCAGAGAGAGAGGGAAACACAGAATCTGAAGCAGGCTTCAGACTCTGAGCTGTCAGCACAGAGCCCGATGTGGGGCTCAAACCCACGAGCTGTGAGATTATGACCTCAACCGACAGCCACCCAGCCGCCCTGGGATCAGTTTCTTGATTTCTCTTTCTGTTGCCTCATTTTTGGTGTATAAAAATGCAACCAATTTCTGTACATTGATTTTGTACCCTGTGACATTGCTGAATTCAGGTATCAGTTCTAGCAGCCTTTTGGTGGAGTCTTATGGGTTTTCCATATAGAGTATCATGTCATCTGCAAAAAGTGAAAGTTTTACTTCTTCTTTGCCAATTTTGATACCTTTTATTTCATTTTGTTCTCTGATTGCTGATGCTAGGACTTCCAACACTATGTTAAATAACAGTGGTGAGAGTGGACATCCCTGTCATGTTCCTGATCTCAGGGGGAAAGCTCTCAGTTTTTCCCCATTGAAGATGATATTAACTGTGGACTTTTCATATATAGCTTTTATGGTGTTTAGGTATGTTCCTTCTATCCTAGCATTCTTGAGGGCTTTTATTAAGAAATGATGCTGTGTTTGTCAGATGCTTTTTCTGCATCTGTTGACAGGATCATATGGTCCTTATCCTTTCTTTTAGTAATGTGTTGTATCACACCGATGGATTTGTGAATATTGAACCAGCCCTGCAGCCCAGGAATGAATCCGACTTGATCATAGTGAATAATTCTTTTTATATGCTGTTCAATTTGATTTGCCTAGTATCTTGTTAAGAATTATTACATCCATGTTCATCAGGGATATTGGCCTGTAATTCTCCTTTTTTGTGGGTCTCTGTCTGGTTTGGGAACCAAGGTAATGCTGGCTTCATAGGATGAGTCCAGTAGTTTTCCTTTCATTTCTGTTTTTTGGAACAGCTTGAGAAGGATAGGTATTAACTCTGCTTTAAGTGTCTGGTAGAATTCCCCTGGGAAGTCATCTGACCCAGGACTCTTATTTGTTGGGAGATTTTTGATAACTGATTCAATTTCTTCTGTGGTTATGGGTCTCTTCAAATTTTCTATTTCTTCCCATTTAAGTTTTGGTAGTGTGTGGGTGTCTAGGAATTTGTCCATTTCTTCCAGATTTTCCAGCTTGTTGGCATATAATTTTTCATAGTATTCTGATAATTGCTTATATGTCTTAGTGATTGGTTGTGATAAGTCCATTTTCATTCGTGATATTATCTATTTGGGTCCTCTGTCTTTTCTTTTTAAGAAGTCGGCTAGGAGTTCATCAATTTTGTTTATTTCTTAAAAAAAAAAAACAGCTCTTAGTTTCATTGATCTGTTCTGTTTTTGTTTTGTTTTGTTTTGTATTGTTTGGATTCTATATTGTTTATTTCTGCTCTGATCTTATTATTTCTCTTCTGCTGGCCTTGCATTTTCTTTGCTGTTGTACTTTTAGTTCCTTTAGTTGTGCTGTTAGATTTTGTACTTGGGATTTTTTTGTTTCCTGAGATAGGCCTGATGCAATGTATTTTCCTCTTAGGACTGCCTTTGCTGCATCCCAAAAGGTTTGGACTGTTGTGTTTTCATTTTCATTTGTTTCCATACATTTTTTTATTTCTCCTCTAATTGCCTGGTTGACCCTTTCATTCTTTAGTAGGATGTTCTTTAAACTCCATGCGTTTGGAGGTTTTCTAAACTTTTTCCTGTGGTTGATTTGAAGTTTCATAGTATTATGATCTGAAAATGTGCATGGTATGATCTCAATTCTTTTACATTTATTGAGGGCTGTTTTGTGACCCAGTATGTGATCTATCTTGGAGAATTTTCCATGCGCACTTGAGAAGAATGTGTATTCTGCTTTAGGATGAAAAGTTCTGAATATACCTGTCAAGTCCATCTGGTTCACTGTATTATTCAGGGCCATTGTTTCTTTATTCGTTGTCTGTCTAGATGATCTGTCCATTGTTGTAAGTGGAGTATTAAAGTCCCCTGCAGTTACCACATTCTTACCAATAAGATTGCTTATGTTTGTGATTGTTTTATATATTTGGGTGCTGCTGAATTAGGTGCATAAACATTTATAAGTGTGAGCTTTTCTTGATGGATAGACCCTGTAATTATGGTATAATGTCCTTCTTCGTCTCTTGTTACAACCTTTAGTTTAAAATCTAGTTTGTCTGATATAAGTATGGCTATTTCAGCTTTCTTTTGACTTTCATTAGCATGATAGATGGTTCTTCATCCCCTCACTTTCAATCTGAAGGTATCCTCAGGTCTAAAATGAGTCCCTTGTAGACAGCAAATAGATAGGTCTTGTTTTTTTATCCATTTTGGTACCACCTGTGTCTTTTGATTGGAGCGTTTAGTCCATTTACATTTAGTGTTATTATTGAAAGACATGGATTTAGAGTCATTGTGTTATCTGTAGGTTTCATGCTTGTAGTGATGTCTCTGGTCCTTTGTGGTCTTTGCAACATTCCACTCACAGAGTCCCCCTTAGGATCTCTTGTAGGGCTGGTTTAGTGGAGATGAACTCCTTCAGTTTTTGTTTGGGAAAACCTTTATCTCTCCTTCTATTCTGAATGAGAGGCTTGCTGGATAAAGGATTCTTGGCTGCATATTTTTCCTGTTCATCACATTGAATATTTCCTGCCACTCCCTTCTGGCCTGCCAAGTTTCAGTAGATAGGTCTGCTACTACCCGTATGTGTCTGTTCTTGTAGGTTAAGGCCCATTTGTTCCTAGCTGCTTTCAGAATTCTCTCTTTATCTTTGTAATTTGCCAGTTTCACTATGATGTGTCTATTCAGGTTACATCTGAAGGGAGTTCTCTGTGCCTCCTGGATTTCAAGGTCTGTTTCCTTCCCTAGATCAGGGACGTTCTCAGCTATGATTTGTTCAAGCACACCCTCCACCCCTTTCTTCTTCTGGAACTCCTATGATATGGATATTATTACGTTTCATTGAATCACTTAGTTCTCTATTTCTCCCCTTGTAATCCAAAATTTTTTTTCTCACTTTTTCTCAGCTTCATCTTTTTCCATGATTTTATCTTGTATTTCACTTACTCTCTCCTCTGCCTCTTCAGTCCTAGCTGTCACCACCTCTAGTTTATTTTGCACCTCATTTATAGCATTTTTTTAATTCATCATGACTATTTTTTAGTCCCTTGATCTCTGCAGCAGTAGATTATCTGCTGTCTTCTATGCTTTTTTCAAGCCCAGTGATTAATCTCATGACTTATTATTCTAAACTCTTGGTCAGTTATATAGTTTATATCTGTTTTGGTCAATTCTTTAGTTGTCATTTTTTCCTGGAATTTCTTTTGAGAATTCTTCTGCTTCATCATTTTAGCTAGTTTTCTGTTCCTTATGTGTTTTGAAAGCTTGTTATGTGTCCTGCACCTGTGAGCACTACTATATTAAAGAGGGGTCATGCACTGTCCAGGGCTAGGCCCTTCAGGAGGTAGTTTTTTTGGAAGGTGTTACTTGCTCTCTGTTGTTGTTACTCTGGTTGGTTTGTCTCCCTACTCATAGTGATGTTTTGGACCCTCCACCAGGTGTGCTTTGATTTGTTGGCTAAAGTAGCCCTGGAAAAGAAAAAAAAATAAACAAAAACACACCAGCTACAGCAAAACAACAGGGTGGGGGCGTTGTTGATGGAAGAGGCCTTATCCCATACAAAGAGAGAAATGACAGGGGCGGCGGGGGGAAAGAAAATTGACCGGGCAGAGAAACTATATGGCTTAATCCAGAGTAAAAGAGAGAGAGAGGGAGAGGAAAATAAGGAAGGAGATACAGAACAGGTATAAACAGAATAAATTAAATAAGTCTGCCTTAACAAACCAACAACCAGAATAACTAGACTAGAGGAGGGAAGAAATAAGGACAAAAGGAAGAAAATTATAAATATAAATATAAATATATAAAATAAGAATTGTCCAAGAATTAAATCAGGAAGTGAAAAACCACTGGGTGCCTTGGAACCAGTGACAGCGCTGGTCTGGAGGAGGGTTTATCTGGTTAATCACTGTCAATCCTGCTGCAGTTACCAGGCGTGGAGGGGCATGGTTTGGTGTAAGCAGATCCCGCCTCCTCTGTGGGCCTGCTGTCAGTTCCATGAAGCCCCACCTTGTTGGTGATAAGGAGAAAAATGGCGACACCTCAGTCTCCTCCATGGACCCGGTGTCCCAAACCACTCTGTTCAGGAAGTTCTCATAGTGTGGCAGGTGCGAACGAGGTGATTTGTCCTGCTCCCACTGACTCCCAGCCTCCCTGGCACTTGGCTGGGATTTAAACCTACATGTCTTAAAGAGTCCCACTCCATGCGCCCCGGTTCTAGGGAAGAGCCGCCCTGTGCCGCCTCACAGTGCGGCATGCACGGTTTGTCCCGCTCCGCCGACTCCCAACTCGCCTCTCTGGTGCTCACCTGGGATTTAAATCCCAGTGTCTTAAAGGGTCCCACTCTGTGTACCCCAGTTCTGGGTAAGTGCCACTCCGCATCTCTGAGTTATGGCCTCTGGCTGGCGGGCATAGGCAGTCTTTGTCCTTTGAACAGTTACATACCTTCTTCCCACAGCACTCCAGGGAGGGGCTTATTTTTTCCCACTGCAGACTGCGCCTCTGAACTACTTACCAAGCCTGGGGCTGGCTCCCCTCCTCTCCAGGTGCATGAACAGGGCAGCCGGCCCCAGTGTGGAGAAAGCCCAGCAGTTAGAGATTGGATCCTTGTCCATCCTGGTTCATGGTGTTTCTCTTGTCCAGATACAGTCCTACGCTTCCCCAGCCTCTCATTCCCTTTCCGTTGTCTCTCCACAGAAGGGGATCCTTCCCATCCATACCTACACGGCCCGTTTTAGCTCTCCCATTTCAGAATCATGCACCTATGGTCTGCCAGGTTGTCCCCGTGGGCCCCTGGAGAAGTGTTTGACACTCTGTAGCCCGGACTCTTCGAATTCAAAGCCTTTTTGGCCTCAACTCTGCTGTGTTTGAGGTACTTGGGACTTTCAGGTCCCTGTACTTATCCGCCATGTTGGATCTGTCTCCGTGTTAAATTTCTTTTTGTGACTTGTATCTTTTCTTTGAATCTCTTGACTCTTTCTTGTTTGCTTGTTCATTTTTTTCTTAAGCATTTGTTAGAACAAATGCACGAACTTCTAGATCCGTCTTTTGTTGTTCATCTCATCCCCTCACATTTTTGTGTGCTGAGTTCTAGAAAAATATCTGGCTCAAATCACTACCTTCATTACAGAAATGAATGGGACAGAATTTTAGTTTTCATTAATACAGATTATTAATCACCACTATGAAAATAACTCATAAAGTATGACTGACAGTGGATAAAGAGCATCATTTTTATAAGTATTTTATATGAATAGGGCAACATGCATCATTAATTTCAAAGAATAGTAGATAATGTATGAATGTATATAGTAGTCTTTCAAGGCAGACTATGTTGATAAATTTTATTATTTACACAGGATTACTACCAAGATAAATTCAATAAGTAATTCAATATAACTGATGAGTACATTGCTAACTTTGTTTTTGCATAAAATTATACTGTTATAGAGTAAGTTAAGCTTTCTAACTATTGAATCATCAGCATATATACAATTAACTTTTATAAATGGTTAGGAGGTGCTAGGAATAATGTACTTAAATCCATTTTATTTCATTTAAATCAGCTTGCTTACTAGAAAAGTAGCCACAGTTTCATGACCTCTAAGGAACAGTTACAGTGTCCTTCAAAAGAGCAGTAACATGGAAGATTTTTATCTCCTATTTTTGTAATTCTTACCAGCTATATCAGTTAGACTCATGGCGGTAGAAACTGGCACTACAGAATCCATTTCTCAGGATGACAGAACGGAAAATGCCTCTCCTATTAGTCCATGAATAAGACAGGTCTTACATTCGGACTTCTCTGTTATGTATGTACTTGGAGTCAGATATATTAATAAAAGAAGAAATAAAATATACACTTTTTCCACTACATTATATATCACATAAGCTTAAAAGAAAAGTTTAATTCTAAATGCAGCTTACAAGAGAAAGACAAAATCATAGACTCTGGATTCCAGTTTAAATGTTAGTGGTGCACTTAGGAGTTCTGTTTCCGTCAGCAAGTTATTTATCTTATCTATCTCTAAATCTATAAAATAAGTATGGTTTTACCTCCCCTACAAATTTCTTGTGAGGATTGTATGAAATACCACTCCATTCCCCCTTCCCTCTCAAGCTTACCTTACTAAGAAGCCTATATTTAAATTAGACTGTTTAAAGCACCATCAGGCACTTTGGTGGCTCAGTTGGTGAAGTGTCCAACTCTTGATTTCAGCTCAGGGCATGATCTCACAGTTCATGAGTTCAAGCCCCGCCTCAGTCTCCATGCTGACAGGGTGGAGCCTGCCTGGGATTTTCACTCTCTCTCTCCCTCTCCTTCTCCTCCACTGCACGTGCACTATCTCTCTCCCTCTTTCTCTCTCTCTCTCTCTCTCAAAATGAATAAATAAACCTTTAAAATATATATATATATATATATATATATATATATATATATATATGTTTGTTTTTTTTTAACTAGACTGTCAATAACATGAATGTTGACTTTAGTTCCACAAGGCCTGTAACAGCTAAGTAACCTCTGATCTATAAACCCCACAGGATTTATATTGTCAGGCAAAGAACTGATGGCTAATTTTGAACCATAACAACTCCTAAACCCAAATTTATGTGTTAGAAATTTAAAATATGTAAGTTAAAACATATCAATCTAAGCATATAATGTAAATTTTTTTTCAAATCTAAGTGGTTTAGTCAGATTAGAATCTTTCAAAAGACAGTATATTTATGTAGAAAACAGCAGTCTCAAAATTATCTCTCACAAGTTGAATGTTTTAACTAAAGGTAGAATTGTTTCTTCTATTGAGTTTAAAAAGTAACTTAAAAATTTCCAAGTCTTTCCAGATCTTCCATATGCAGGCTTTTTTCCACAAGGCTGATAGATTAAATGCTACAGTGGGTCACTGTTTTCAGTATTATTACACATTAATTAAAACAAAAAAAAGTCTATGGTGGCAAGATCCTTTTTGTGTAAATCTATCACCTTTTCTCATTTTCTTCATGAGCAAATAGAAAGGGACAGTCATAAAGAATATGCAACAAAAATATATATTAGCACTGCTACCCATTGTCTTTGTATCTTTGACATTAAATTAAATCTAAATAGAATTTTTTAAAGCTGGGCTGTTTTTTTTTACAGAGGGGAGGCCTGATTCAGACTTTTCATCCTCAGTATCCACAATATGCAAACATACCAAATGTAGACCAGGCAGCAAAGCAGCAGGGCACACAGGATGAGAATTAGATGTGATGAAAACATTTATCTTAGCATCCGGACTTTGGGTCATCATTTCCTCATCTGTGAAATGAAGCAAATACTTGTGCTGTGTTACAGAGAAGTTGTCTAAACAAGATAATATGTATGCAAAAGAAAACTACAAAATGCTTTATTAAGTTAAATCTTTATTTTAATGTTTAATTTCTTGGTAACAGTTTTTTACTACTCTAAGCAAGTATTTAGTGTGCTTTAATTCATAACATTTAGAGATTGCAGTCTTGAACGTTGGGGTATAATCTCCTTTAGTTATATATTAGGCATTCACATTGCTAAAAAAATAATAATAATAATAATAATAATAAAACCAAATAAGATAGATCATGGCTAAAGAAGAGGTCTATTCCTTGGTAATACTTCTATTAATTGAAATATTTGGGAGACATGCAGACTTTTTACAAGAAAAATTCAGATTTCTCTACTCTTGTAGATATGAACACAAGTTTTGACTCTAATGTTTCTGTTAATTAAAAAAAAACTAATACAAATTTTGACTCTAACACTTCTGTTAATAGTAAAATTCCTGTGTGTGTGTGTGTGTGTGTGTGTGTGTGTGTGTGTGTGTGTATGTATGTATGTATATATATATATATATATATATATATATATTTATTTATTTACATTTATTTATTTTTGAGAGAGCACGAGCAGGGGAGGGGCAGAAAGAGAAGGAGACACAGAATCTGAAGCAGGCTTCAGGCTCTTGAGCAAGAGTTCAGCACAGAGCCCGACACAGGGCTCAAACCCACAAACCGTGAGATCATGACCTGAGCCAAAGTCGGACATTTAACCAACTGAGCCACCCAGGCATCCCTGTTAATAGTAAAATTCTAATACAACTTCCTGGCAAGTAGGATTTGTAAAGAACAGAATAATAGCCAATATATTTTAATAGAGGTTGCCTTTTATCTTATTTATTCTTACGCTTCTTTTCAAATATTCTGCATGACAGCATTACATTTTTAATGAGACACAGTTTTTCATTGTGAAAAGTCACTTGGAGAAACTAGATATGGTCACATTCATATGGTTGGCTCCCTCCTCAGTACCTTTCATCCACGTAAAAATAACCTAATGGAGTGAGTTGAGAGGGCAGTTCTGAGCTTGTCAAATACTATAATCTGGTAATAAAAAATCTGGCTGGTTCTGGTCAACCAATAAGGCGAGACCTGTTAATATTTGAACTGGGATCTTTGAAAAATTTGTTCGAAGTATGCATCAGTTAAAGATGAGATTGTTCTCAAATTGATACTCTGTCACATCATTCAGCCATTCTCTATATTCTTGTCATTTATCATTTGTCAGTCATATAAAATATTTAGCTAAAAGAAATTAGAAATATTACTAGTCCATAATAGAAGTTACTTATTTTCACTCTAAATCAAAACAGACTCACTAAAGCATTGACTTTACTTTACTTTTGCCTTTACTTTATTGTAATATATTAATCCCTATTTTCTTCAGTTTTAATCAGTTGTCTTTGAGTGTAAATATATTTCAAGAATCACCTTTGATTCTTAGTTGATATGGGCAGGAGGATTGTCTAATGGGCATTGTTTTCTTTTGTCTTGTTGTTTGTTTTGTTCCCATTGTCTTTTAGGAATTCTCTCTAGTCATGAATTTTACTTACCTTTATAAAGGCGTATAGATGGGCACCTGGGTCGCTCAGTCCATTAAGTGTCCAACTCTTGATTTTGTCTCAGGTCATGACCTCACAGTTCATGAGTTCAAGCCCCATGTTGGCCTCTTTGCTGATGGTGCAGAGCCTGCTTGGGATTTTCTCTCTCTTTCTCTCTCTCTCTCTCTCTCTCTCTGCCCCTCTTCCTCTCTAAATAAATAAATAAATAAATAAATAAATAAATAAATGCATATAGAGGGTTCAAAGGAAATTTAGAAACATGTTGTCCATTTCCCTCATTTATGAGTTAATTAGGGCTCAGAGAGGTTAAGTGACTTAGCTAAGATCACTCAATTAGTAGTAAAAGTGAGTAGATTACTTAAGTATTTCTGGATCCAGTCTATTGAACTTTCCATTTGATTTGGCTGAGTATTTGTTCATTCCTTTCCTACACTTGGAAAGGAGCATTATGCTAGGATCTGAGGATACAGGAGGAAGACATACATATCCTCATCCTCATGGTGTTTCAGTCTAAGTGCACAATTCTTTTAAACAGTTAAATGCTATGAAGGAATAGTGCAAGGTATAATGAAAATGTAAAACGGCGTCATTTCTCCTATTCTAGAAGGATTCAAACAGGAAGATTTCCCTGAGGAAGTGATGTTAACAGTTGAAGTTGCTATGTATGTATACCACTGTATAAGGCAGAGGAAAAGTAAATTGAGACATTAATCCTATCCATGAGTTCTAATAGAAGTTAATACTCACTTTTCATCTTAAAAACAAACTGTGAATCTTATACAAAGATCTACAAATAGCCAATACACATGAAAACATGCTCGACATCATTTTTCATTAGCAAAATAGAAATCAAAGCCATAATGAAATACCACTGAAAGAAGTACTGATACTACCACATGGATGAATCTTGAAAACATTATGCTAAGCTAATGAAGCCAAACACAGAGGCCCATATATATGATTCAACTTACTTAAAATTTCCAGAATAGGTACATCTATGATACAGAAAAAGGATTAATGGTTATCAGGAGGTAGGGGCAGAGAGGAATTGGGACTGACTGCGAATAGGTATGGAGTTTCTTTTTGGGGTGATGGAAATATTTTGGAATTAGATAGTGGTGATGATTGCATGCCTAAGTGAATATATTAAAAACCCCACTTACTTATACACTTTAAAATTTTATCATATGTGAGTTATATCCATGGATTATACCATGCACATGAATTTTTTTCAAAGATATGTACAAAAATACTACATTTATTTCTCTTGTGCCTCTAAGGAACACAAAGAATAATTCTAATTAGAGTGGATGTGGGGATGGTGGGCATAGTTTACCTGCCTCCTTCTGAAATGATCTAACTGGTGGTTGAAGATGAAAGAGGTAGCAAAAATTATTATGAAAACATCTGTCACCTGTTTACAGGATGGCTATATTATACATTGCAACTGAAAAATATATCAGAAAAATTAAAATTGAGTTTTTTCTATCAGCATTAAAACATTTGTGAGTGTGAGGAAACAATACTATTTCTAAAGCTACTATGTAATGAACACAGTGTCTGCTTAAATAAGTTGCATACAACTGTGACTAGAGAAACGTGGTATATTTTATAGGTTCTGTATTTATAGGTTTTTGCTAGGATGTTAGGATACTTTCGTACCACTTTATCATTTATTTTTTATAGATGTATAATTGTTTCATACCCTTATTAATACACATACCATAAAACTAACCCATTTAAAGTATACAGTTTGATAGCTTTAGCTAAATCCATAGAGTTCTGTGTCCATCACCACAATCAATTTTAGAAAGTATTTATTTCCCCCACAGAGAAACCCATATAACTCTAAGCTATTACCACTCCCCAGACCTTCAACCCAAGGCAACAATAGGCAACTACTAATCTACTTTCCATCTCTATAGATTTGCCTATTCTGGGCATTTGACATAAATGGAATCACACAATGTGTTTCTTTCTGGTTTCTTTCACTTACCATAGTGTTTTCAGGGCTTACCCATGTTATAGCATGTATCAGTACTTCTTTCTTTTTACTGCCAAATAATATTCCACAGTATAAATATAACACATTTTATTTATCCAAGCTTCAAGTCATGGCTGACATAATATCGTAGAAGGATACCAAGAATGACACTGTATTGTGTATTAGCGTATTACCACAAACAGAGTATTTTATGAAAACATTTATTCCGTTATAATTGTAGAGGTCAGAAATCTAAAATTAGTTTCACTGGAATAGCATCAGAGTGTTAGCAATGCTAGCTCTCTCTGGAAACTGTAGGGAAGAATCTGTTCCTTGCCTTTTCCAAATTCTCAAGACTGCCAACATTCCTTGGTTCATGGCCCCTTCCTCCATTGTCAGAGCCAACAGTGTAGTAACTTTGTATGAGTGTTCTCCAGAGAAATGGACCAAATAGGATATGTATAGATAGATGGTGAGAGAGAGAGATTTATTATAAAGTAATTGGCTCACATGATAATAGAGGCTAGCAAGTCCCAAGATAAGCAGTTAGCAAGCTCAAAGCCCAGAGGGCCTTGTGTAGTTTCAGTCTTAGTCTTAAGGCCTGAATACCAGGAAAGTTGATTGTATAAGTTCCAGTCCAAATTCCAACATGCTCAAGACCCAAGAGGAGCCAGTGTTTCAGTCCAGATCCAAAGGCCAGAAAAGACCAATGTCTTAGCTCAAGGAGGAGTTCCCTTTAACTCAGCCTTTTTTATTCAGATCTTCAGTTGATGGGATGAGGCCCACACACATTAGAGATGGCAATCTACTTTATGCAGTCTACCAATTTGAATGTTAATCTCATCCAGAAACATTCTTACAGACATACCAAGAATAATGTTCAACCAAATATCTGGGCACCCCATGGCCCAGTCAAGTTGATAACTCACATTTAACTATCATGTCTTCTCTCCTTTCTGGTCTACTTCTATTTTTATATCGTCTCCTCACATTCCCTCCCTCCTTCTTCCCTTTTATAAGGAAAGAATGTTGTATTCTTTGGAGGGCCATTATTCATTCTACCAATCTGCCCTCTGGCCTACCAAATATTCACCCTCATCCTGTGTGCAAAATATATTCACTGCATTTCAACATCCCCAAAAGTCTCAGTTCATTACAGCATCAAATCAAGTTCAGAATGTCATCTAAGTCTCAGCTCAAAAGTCCCAAATCTCATATAAATTAGGTACATGTAAGGCTGTCGCTGTAAATGACCCTTAGGGCACAATTGTTCTCCATCTGCGAACCTGTGAAACTAGAAAACAAATAATTTGTTACCAAAATACAACGGTAGGACAATCATGGGATAATAATTTTAGACATTCCCATTTTTTAAAGGAATTTTTCTCCTTTTTAAGGGAGAAAACTAAAGGGGAAAAGGAATGGTTTGGTCTCAAGCAACTACAAAATCCAATCCAGCATACTACTAGGTTTCAGGGCCTAGGACCAATCCTCCATGGCCCTCAGCTCCATCCACTGGGCTCATGGGCTCATCCTTGGAGTCATCCCTTGTTTTCACAAAGAGTACCACATGTTTGCGGCTGAGTAATTTCATTGACCTGTTTCCTGGCTGTAGGATTTTAAGAGTCTGACACCCCTCTTTCACTTAATCCTCTCACTCTTCCTTTCCATCCTCCCTGACAGTGTTTCTGTTGGTATAACATTCTCAGTAACCCTGTGCATCTCCTGCATGTGTCTAAGGAATTCTCTCCATTAGACAAAAGACTTCTCCACAAATCTTTTTTTGTGCAAGCCCACCCATTTTTGGCTTCTGAGAAGACTAAAGAGACAAGTCACACACCTGATCTCTGCAGAGAGCCCTATTTGTGATTGAATGCTTTGATCTTTGATCCTTCCAAGATACTAGCAAAATATTGCTCAGGGACATTTTTGGTATTCTTTCTAAAGCATGCTTTCCTGACAGTGAATCTTAATTTAAGTGTCTTTTGCAACCTGCATTGGCTGAAAATTTCCCAAATCACCAAGTTCTGGGGTTTAACAGTTCTCTCCTCACTTTATCTTTCATCTCCCATCTTACTATAAGCAGTAGAGCCAAGTTTTACCTTCAAAACTCTTCAAAATCTCCTCAGTTAAATGTCCACATTCATCACTTGCTATTCTGCTTTCCATATAATAGTAAGACACAACTAAGCTTCCCTCCCAGTAGTATGGTCCTCACCTCTTTCTGAGCCCTTACCAGTAAGTAGAGCTTTTAATGTCCATGTTCCTGCCAATAATCTGTTCATGATGACTTAGATATTCTGTAAAAAGATACAGATGTTCTTGATTATGTTTCTCACATCCTTCTCAGCCTTCACTACCAATCTTTAACATCCATATTTATACAAACAGCCGTCTGTTCAAGGCAACGTAGACTTTTTCTATCATGTTCCAGCCTCTACCAATTACCCAATTTTAAAGCCACTTTCAGGGGCGCCTGGGTGGCGCAGTCGGTTAAGCGTCCGACTTCAGCCAGGTCACGATCTCGCGGTCCGTGAGTTCGAGCCCCACGTCAGGCTCGGAGGCTCTGATGGCTCGGAGCCTGGAGCCTGTTTCTGATTCTGTGTCTCCCTCTCTCTCTGCCCCTCCCCCGTTCGTGCTCTGTCTCTCTCTGTCCCAAAAATAAATAAAAAACGTTGAAAAAAAAAAAAAAAGCCACTTTCACATCTTTAGATATTTGTTACAGCACCATCCCCCTTCTGGTACCAAAATATTTATTAATTTACTATTGCCACTAATTTACTGATATATTACTGATATGTTACCACAAACTTACCAGCCTAAAACAACACAGTTTTAAACACAATTTATTCTGCAACAATTCTGGAAGTCAGAATTTCTATATGAGTCTTTTTAAGCTAAAAACAAGTGTTACCAGGGCTAGTTCCTTCTGGAGGCTCGAGTGGAGAATTTATTCTTTCCATTAGAGCTTCTGGAAGCTATCCTCATTCTACGAACGTCCACATCAGCAGTTCTCCGAGCCCCTCATCGCATCACCTTTTTCCTCTCTGCTTCTGACCTCACCGTGGCCTTCTAGCTCTAACTTTGATCTCCCTCCCTCTCATGAGTGCCATTGTGATTACAGTGGGCCCACCCAGATAACACAAGATAATCTCCACACCTCAAGATCCTTAACTTGATCACTTCTGAAAGTTCTTTCTGCCATATGAGCTAACCTATACAGAGGTCCTGGGGATTACAATGTGAGCATCTTTGGGTGGCCATTATTCTGTCTTCCTCAAGTTGTATATTGGTACATTTTTCTCAAGATAACTGCTAATTTTACTGAGCACTGATGATGTGTCCTGGTGCTTTGATAAGAGGTTTATTTATTTTTTTTTTTGATAACAGGTTTAAATATGGTATTTCATTTAATCCTCACTGCTATTCCAAAAAGCTGGTACTGTTGTTACCCCGTTTTATCAATGAGCAAAACAAGGTTGTCACAGAATGAAGTGAATACAAATGACAGCATATATGAGATGGTGGATGGTATTTAAAATACTAAGTTTTCAAAACCTAGTGGAATAGCCAAACCAGTCTTAAAAGAAGAACAAAGTTGGCGGTCTCAAACTTCCTGATTTCAAAACTTACAAACCATAGTAATCAGAACAGTATGTTACTGGCATAATGGCAGACAATAAGATAGAAAATCTAGAAATAAACCTTCATATATATGGCCAAATTATTTTTAACAAAGATGGCAGTACCGTTCAAGAGAAAGGACAGTTTTTTTCAATAAATAGTGTTGGGAAAACAATATCCACATGCAAAAAGAAAAAAATTGGCCCCTTACTTTATACTGTATTCAAAACTAACTCAAAATTAATCAAAATCTAAAGATAAGAGCTAAAACTATAGAACGTTTAGATAAAAACAGGAAAAAATATTCACAACTTTGGATTTGGCAATTACTTCTTGGATATGACTGTGCCAAAAGCATAGGCAACAAAGGCAAAAAACAGACTAATGGAACTACATCAGAATGATAAATTTTTGTGCATTAAAGGACACTGTCAACAGAGTGAGAAGGCAACCCAAAGAATGTGAGAAAATGCTTAATAAATAAGGGATTAATATCTGTAATATATAAAGAACTCCCAACAGATCAACACAACACAAAAACATAAAACAGACAAGGGACTTGGACAAACATTTCTCCAAAGAAAATATACAGATGGCCAATAACCACATGAAAAGATGCCTAACGTCATGAAGCACTAAGGAAAATCAAATCAAAGCCTTAATAATATACCACTTCACATGAGTTAGGATGGCTATTATTTTAAAAAGAAAGGAACAAATTTTGGCGAGGAGGTGGAAAAATCAGAACACTTGTGCATTTCTGGTGAGAATGTAAACTGTAGCTGTTATGAAAAACAGTATGATGTTTCCTTAGAAAATTAAAAATAAAATTACCATATGATCCAGCAATTCCATTTCTGGGTATACGAAGGTATTGGACACCAGCAAATATTTGTATACCACTTTCACAGCAGCACAACAGCCAAGGAGAAAGCAATCCATGAAACCATCAACAGATGAATGAATAACAAAACGTGGTGGGTAACAGTGGAATATTATCAGCCTTAAAAAAAGGAAATTTTCTCACACGTTACAATATGCATGAGTCCTGAAGACATGCTAAGTGAAATGCCAGTCACCAAAGGACAAATACTATACGATTCTACTTATATGAAGTACCTACATAGTCAAATTCATAGAAACAGAAAGTAGAATTGTGGTTACCAGGAGCTGAGGGGAGTGAAAAAACCGTGTTTAATGCATACAGTTTCAGTTTTTGAAGATGAAAAAAGTTCTGGAGATGGATAATGATGATGATTGCATACCACTGTGAATGTACATGAAGCTACTGAACTGTATACTTTAAAATTGTTAAAATGATCGATTATTTATATTTTCCTCAACATATAGTAGAATATTAAGAATGTTATCTACATCTGCAAAACTGAAGGCATTTTAATGTATATAATATAGGAGAGGGAAAAAAAAAACTCAGTCTTATAATAACCTTGAAAATACCTAAAATATTCTTGTAATCAACTAAACTGATATATATGGGTTTTTTTCTTCTAAATCTTTGTATTATTTTAGTTTGTGAAGGTATCTTGTCTCTTATGTAAGTTATATTTGTTCACGTATTCATTCACTTAGAAAATAAATAGTGCTGGGAATTTTTTTCAGGTGTTAGAGCAAGAACAAAAAAAGACAAAGCTCTTGCCTCTCATTGGGCTTTACCTTCTAGTGGTAGGGGCTGAGGCCAAGATGTCTACTTTAATTTAGGTTTGTCAAATAAGGAATTGCCAAAGTAATAACATTTGAGATTAAGCTCAAATTATAAGAAGGAGATATTCACATGAGAACTACTTAACATCATAAAACCTGATCAGTAATTTACGTATTGAACAAATTTTGTTGAGGATGTACCATATTCTTGGCCCTCTTGTATACTTGGAAAATAACAGCATGAAATTAATAGAATACCTAATTTCCTAGGATTGACATTATAATGGAAAGAGCAGATTACAAATATATGTAAATATAAAATGTGAAAAATAAATGCCAAGAAAAACAAAATTAAGCAAGGTAATATGTCACAGAGTAGAAGGAGAGGACAGTGAAAACATGGTAGATAATTTTGGACATAGAAATCAGGTGATGCCTTCTTGTGGAGGTGACATTTGAGCGGAAACCTGAATTCAATGAGCAAGAAGTCATGGGACTATCTAGTTAAAGAACACTGTGAGTAGAGGAAAAAGGTCCTGAAATACCATGTTAGAATATTCTGCGAAAGTGAGTGTGGCTGGAGTGAGTAATCCAGAAAACTATAGGAAATGAGGCCAGAGAAATAGAAGCCTCATGATTTATAGTTTTATGGGCAATAGTCAGGCTTTGGATTTTACTTGAAGTATCATAGGACCATTTTAGAGGATTTGAAAAGATACAGGATTTAAGTTTTAAAAGAATCATTTCTGATTATTCTTGCTACTGTTTGGAGAATGGGCTTAGGTGAGGTTGAGCAAGATTTGAATAAGGGAGACCAATTAGGAGGCTGTTGCACAACTATAGATAAGAGATAGTGGTGACTAAAGTTGATAGCAGTGAAGGTATGGGACAGTGATAAGTTTTGCTAATATATTTGAAGGTAGAACCAACACGTGTCTTATGAATTGGATGTAAAGTCTAAGAGAATGAGAGGAGCCCTGACTAGCTGGTTGAATGGGGGTACCATTTCCTGATAAGGGGAGCAGTAGGGGGAAGCAGTTTGGGGCACTGAAGAAAGGATTATGTAGATCTGCTTTGGATATGCTTTGGTTGGAATGTTCATTAACCACCCCGGAAGAGTTGTTGTATAGATAGCTAGATATGTAAAAAGAAGCTCAGGAGAGATCATTCAAAGCTGTGTTTGAAAAAAAAAAAAAAAAAAATGAAGGATCAGCTTATATATATTTAAAACTTTAAGATTGAATGAGATAATTTAGGGAATTGGTATAGCTAGAGAAGTAGTATCATAACTGAGTTATAGAGCCCTCAACATTTACAAGTTACAAACAAGAAGTAGCTAGCAAGAGACTGAGGAGGTGTGGCCAGTGGAGAAAACCATCAGTACTGCTCTCTCAATGAGAAGAACCACTAAACAAAAAATCAGCAAGATATAAAAGAATTGGGCAGTGCTATTACCCAAGATCTAATTCCCATTTACAGAGGGATTCATGCAACAGTGGAAGAATACACATTCTTTTCATGTGACCATATGGAACATTTACCAAGATAAAACATACCTAAATAGATTTACCTGTACAACATATGACCATGATGGAATTAAACTAAAAGTCAATTAAAGATAAGAGGAAAGTCTCTGAACACTTGGAAATTAAACAACACACTTCTAAATAGTATGTTGGTCAAAGAGGAAGTCTGAAGGAAAATTTTTAAATGTAGTGAACTAAATGAAAAAATACAACATATTAAAATCTGTGGGATACAAACAAAGCAATTCTTATGAGAAAATTTACAGCACTAAATACAATAGAAAAGAATAGAGAAAGAAAGCAAAATAAACTCAAAGCAGACAGAAGGAAGGAAATAATTCAGATAAAGAATTCAATAAAATTTAAAACAGTAAAACAGTAGATATAGTCAAATCAAAAGCTGGTTCTTTGAGGGATGTCTGGGTGGCCCAGACAGTTAATATCCGATGTTTGATTTCAGCTCAGGTCATGATTCCAGGGTAGTGGGATCAAGCACCATGTTGGGCTCCCACTGAGCGTGGAGTCTGCTTAAGATTCTCTCCCTCCCAGGGGCAACTGGTTGGCTCAGTCAGTTAAGCGTCCAACTTTGGCTCAGGTCATGATCTCATGGTTCATGGATTCGAGCCGAATCCGGCTCTGTGCTGCCCCTCCCCCACTTGTGCTTTGTCTCTCTGTGTCTCAAAAATAAATACACATTAAAAAAAATTTTTTTAAAGATTCTCTCCCTCCTTCCCTTTCTCCCCCTCCCTCATTTGCATGCACACACACTTGCTCTCTCTCTAAAAAATTTTCAAAAAAAATTGTTTTAAAAATTTCTTAAAGCTGGTTATTTGAAAAGATTAGTAATCTTCTAAACAAAACTGATTTAAAAAAAAAAAAAGAGAAGTGATAGAAAATACCAATAATAAAAAAGAGGCTGTCACTACAGACCTCACAGACTTTTATAGGATAATAAGAGATGACTGAACAACTCAACATGCACAAATTGACCTTGAATATAATGGATCAATTCTTTGAAAACTGCAAACTACCAAAACTCACCCAAAGTGAAGTAGATGATATTAACCATTGTATAACTGTTTTTAAAATCCATCTTTTTTGTAGAAGCCTTCTGAAAAAGGAACCTCCAGATCAAGATGGTTTCACTGACAGAGTCACTCATTTTAAGAGACCTACATTACCTTGATACCAAATTACAGAATCCAAAAAGTAAAACTACAAATATCCTTCATGAAGAATGCAAAATTACCAAGCAAAGTATTACCAAATTAAATCTTTTTGATTCTCAATATCAGTTGAGTGTCCCCAATAATTCAGTCCTGTTCTGACACAAACTACTAGGGGTTAGTTTAGACTGCACAGGTTTAAGGGTTCAGTCTCATGGGAATGCTCTTAACTTCAGATGCCAGTTGGAAGTCCCAGTCTCTAGACACTTCAGCCTGACTTGGCTACAAATTCAAGGATTCCTACCACACCCATGACTTTCAGGTTTGATAATTTGTTAGAACCACTTACAGAACTCGTGAAAATGTTATACTTACTATTGGTTTATTACTAATACAAATTAATAGCCAGATACAGAGGTATGTAAGTCAAAGTCCAAGCACAGGAGCCTCTGACCCCATGGAGTTGAAGTGAACCACCCTAATGGTATGTCGTTATGTTAACCAATTTGGATGTCCTCTGAACCCTGTTGCTTAGGGGTTTTATGGAGTTTTCCTTGTTTAGGCATGATTAAGTCATTGGCCATTATTGATTTACCCTAGTTTCTGTCCCTCTCCTTCCTGGAGGTTCCAAGGCTTATTCTTTCTGGCATCTAACCCCATCCTGAAGGCGTAGAGAGGCCACACCAAGAGTCATTTCATTAGGATAGACTAAGAGGTTTGTGTTGAATAGCAAAAAATGCTTCTGTCAACAGGAAATTCCAAAGGTTTTAGGCACTCTGTGCAAAGAACAGGACATGTATTTTCTGTTATGTCACACAATTCCAGCATTGTATCAAAAGAATAGTATCACAACCAATACAAATTAAAACCACAATGAGATACCACCTCACACCAGTCAGAATGGCTGAATTAACAACTCGGGCAACAACAGATGTTGGCAAGGATGCAGATAAAGAGGATCTCTTTTGCACTGCTAGTGAGAATGTAAACTGGTGCAGCCACTCTGGAAAACAATGAAGGTTCCTCAAAAAATTAAAAATAGAACTCCCCTACAACCCAGCAATTGCACTACTAGGTATTTATCCAAGGGATACAAGTGTTCTGTTTTAGAGGGTCACATGCACCCAATGTTTATAGCAGCACTGTCAACAATAGCTAAAGTATGGAAAGAGCCCAAATGTCCATCAACAGATGAATGGATAAAGAAGATGTGGTATATATACATACGTACACACACACACACACACACACACACACACACAATGGAGTATTACTTAGCAATCAAAAAGAATGAATCTTGCCATTTGCAACAATGTGGATGGAACTAGAGTGTATTGTGCTAAGTGAAATTAGAGAAAGACAAATACTATATGACTTCACACATGAGGAATTTAAGATACAAAACAGATGAACATAAGGGAAGGGAAGCAAAACTAATATGAAAAAAAGGAGGAGGACAAAACGTAAGAGACTCTTAAATACAGAGAACAAACTGAGGGTTGCTGGAGGGGTTATGGGGGGGGGGGGGTAAATGGGTAGGGGCATTAAGGACAACACGTTGGGATGAGCACTGAGTGTTATACATAGAGGATGAATCAATGGAGCCTGCTCCTGAAATCATTATTGCACTATATGCTAACTAACTTGGATGTTAATTAATTAATTAATTAATTAATTAACTTTGAAAAAAAACTTTAAATAATAAACTATCCCCAAAATGATTGCTTAAAAAAAAAAAAAAAGAATGTCATGACCAACTAGAGTTTATTCTATGAATGCAGGGTTGGTTTCATATTCAAAAATTGTTATAGTGTTCCATTTACTACTCTAAATGAGGAAAAATCATGTCAATTAACATAGAAAGGTCATTTGACAAAATCCAGCAATCATTCATGATATGAACTCACAGAAATAAGGGAACACAGGGAATTTTGTCAACTTGATAAAGAACTAGAAAAAATCTGCAGTTAATCCTATACTTAATGGTGAAAGGCAGACTAATGGTTTCTCCTTAAATTGGAAAAAAAGCAAATATGTGTACTCTTAACAATCAATCTCATTAAACACATTACTGGAAATCTTTCCCTGTGCAGTAAGGCAAGAAAAGGAAATTGGAAAGGAAGAAATTAAAATTCCTTTATTGTAGATGACATGATTGTGTAGAAAATTTAGAAGTATGAAGGAAAAAAAAAAAAACCTCATGTAATAAAGAGTTTTGGAAACTTGCAGGTTATGGGATCGATATTTTTTTTAAAAATGTATATACTGGCAACTACCAGTTGGAAACAGCAATGAACAATAGAATGCAGTTTAAACTAGAAAAACCAGAGACACCTGTGTGGCTCAGTTGGTTAAGTATCCAACTCTTGATTTCAGCTCAGGTCATGATATCCAACTTTTGATTTCAGCTCAGATCATGATCTCATGGTTCGTGAGATCAAGCCCTGCATTGGGTTCTGCACTGACAGAACAGAGCATGCTTTGGATTCTCTTTCTCCCTCTCTCTGCCCCTCCCTCTCTCACTCTCTCAAAATAAAAGAAATAAATTAAAATTAAATAAAATAGAAGAACAAGATTCTTAAATATAAATAAAAGTAAGGATCTATATGCCAGTAACTCCAAAATGCTAATGAAAGAAATCAAAGAAGACTGAATGAAGAGACATGACATTGTTGTTTTGGAAAACCTAACAGCAAAGATATTGTTTCTCTCCATCTCCCCATAGATTTAATGTCATTCCTATCAAAATCCAATAGGATTTTTTAGAAAAACTGATTATAACTTATGTGGAAAGACAAAAGAGCAAGAATAGCCGAATCTGTTTGAAAAAGAAGAAAATTGTTGGAATCACAGTACCTAAGTAGAAGATTTTACTATACAGTAACAGTAGTATTGGCAAAGCAATAGATAGGTCAAAGATCACATAGATAAGTGAAACTGATTATAAAGTTGGACTAGTACACCAAACTGATTTTTGACAAAAAGTGCAGTAGCATTTCAGTGATGAAATCATTGTCTTTTCAACAAAAGGTATTGAATCAATTGGACATCCATAGGCAAAAATGAAGAGTCACCTTGACCCCAAACTTCACACATTATATGAAAATTAATTCAAAATGACCATAAATATAAGTGTAAAATGTAAAACTTTTAGAAGAGTACAGAGAAAATTTTTGTGACCTAGAGTTAATTGAAGAGCTCTTACACATAACATCAAAAAAAGAAAAAGTTAATAAAAGAACAAAACTGGAGCACCTGTGTGGCTCATTTGGCTAAGCATCTGACTCTTGATTTCAGCTCAGGTCATGATCTCATGAATCATGAAGATCGAGCCCCCCATACAGCTCTGTGCTGACAGTGCAGAGCCTGTTTTCCCTCTCTCTCTGCCCCTCCCCTGCTCACTCTCTCTCTCAAAATAAATAAATAAACATTAGGAGGGGCCCCTGGGAGGCTCAGTCAGTTGAGCATCCGACTTCTGCTCAGGTCATGATCTCGCAGTCTGTGAGTTCAAGCCCAACATTGGGCTCTGTGCTGACAGCTCAGAGCCTGGAGCCTGCTTCCGATTCTGTGTCTGCCTCTCTCTCTGCCCCTCCCCCGCTCATGCACGCTTTCTCACTCTCTCTCTCAAAAATAAACATTAAATTTTTTTTTTTTTTAATTAGGAAAAAAAGGAGCGCCTGGGTGGCTCAGTCGGTTAAGCGTCCGACTTCAGCTTAGGTCACGATCTCGTGGTCCGTGAGTTCGAGCCAGGCTCGAGTCGGGCTCTGGGCTGATGGCTCAGAGCCTGGAGCCTGCTTCCGATTCTGTGTCTCCCTCTCTCTGCTCCTCCCCCGTTCATGCTCTGTCTCTCTCTGTCCCAAAAATAAATAAACGTTAAAAAAAAATTAGGAAAAAAACAAAACTGGGAAGTTGATCTTTATCAAAATTCAAAAATTTTGCTTCACAAAAGATATTGTTAAAGGGATTTTTTTAAGCCACAGACTAGGAGAAAATATTTGCATATCTCATACTCAAAAAGGACTTGTGTTCATAATATACGAAGAACTCTAAACTCAATAGTAAGCAAAGAGTAAGATTCAGAATATAGCCTGGTTCCTAAAATTTTTATGTGGGCTAAACCTAGAATAAAGAAATTTCCAGGTTTTCGTAAGTACTCACCATTTCTTAAGTTATCCTCTTATAGATTGTACATAGCTTTGCTGTCAGTGAGTATTTAGTGTGATGTTGATTTCTATTAGCTGATAGTCATCACTGTTTCAACTCTAGTTGCTGGGTTATTTTCCCCTCATGTATTGTATCACTCTCCCTTCCTCCCCATTACCACTACTGGTTTTTGCCTGCAGTAGCAGCATCAGAAATTCCAGAATATTACTTCCACAATTTTTTCCTATGCAGAAATATTTTTTATCTAAGCCTGAGTGTGACAGGTCTGTTTCAGAATAGCAGCCAAATTTCTGTTCAGGCAGGGATATAGAAAGAAGGCTCCTTGCCTCCTTTACCTTCTCTTCTTTTAGTCTTTCTCCCATTCCACCTGGACTCTGGGCACTTGTGCATAATCTTCCATTTAGAGTATGGAATGAGGTAGCAATACTTGCCTGGTCTGTTTCTGAATCAGACTGACTAAACCAATCCTTATGTCTGGTAAGAAATTTGTAAATGACTTCTTCCATTCATCTGGCAAATCTCTGCTACTCTACGAAATCGTAGCTTTTTGTCACATTTGCTTCACATCATTGAAATACAGCTGACTCCTCTGTGAATGTTGTGTTCTCTCTCATGATTTGTGTATCTTTTATTTACATGTATTAATGCACTGACACTTTTATACATAGAATCTCCCATTTGTAATCTATTATTTGCTTTAAACAAACCCTACAAACAGTACTGTGGACCCACAAATGAATGGGTATAAATGTTAGCTCTTCTTTAGACAGTGGCAATATCAAGAAACAAGGAGAGGAAGGTATTTGAATAAATATTTGATATAAAGTTGAAACATTTCTTCTGCCTTTTTCTTGTATATAATTTTGGGACACCTAAGATATACATTCTTATTGATTATAGGCAATTCTGAGCTTGAACTGGAAATGTAAGCTCCCTCCCAAATCTAAGAGCTAAAATGAACGTGTGCACATCACGCAGCCATCTCCTCACAGAATAATAAATGTAAATAATATACTCTTCAAAACACAGCTTTGTTATTGTAGTGTGTGTTTTGTGTATGTACTAATTCTTCCAAATTCACTATGTATTTTACATTACAGCACACCTGAATTTGGTCTAGCCACAGTTCAATTGCTCAGTAGCCATCTGTGGCCTACTTGCTGCCATATGAGACAGCACAGTTTTGAACTAAATTATCTCATTACTAATAGCCTGGAAATTCAAATTTGTAGCTACAAGTCTAATTTCATTTTTTTTACCACTTAATATTGGATATTAAAATGGTCATACCTTTAAGTTCCTAGGTGTTGTACTCATTGTAAATATATATTTTATGTTTAATTTTTATAACTGAGAAATAAACATGGATTGTATTTCTAATAAATAAGCAAACTGGTTTTAATATAATTTTGTGTCCTTTATGACCTATGTGGTTCAATTAAATACAAAATCTAAAATGTTTTTATATTTTATTGTGTATAAGCTACCATAATATTAATGATAACCACTAGCACTCAATAGACCCTTCCTATGGAACAAAATATTACAGAGTGGGGTAATTATATCCAGTTTAATATTAGAAATGTTTATGTAATATAAATACAGATTATTTTATATGTAGTCTAAGCTTACTTGATCTTATTCAATAATACTGATACATCCAATGGCCATAAAGGTATTTTCCTGTATTTATCATAAAACTTTAACATTTTTTCCATATCACATGTAGGCTTTTAATCTACCAAAAATGTATTTTTGTGTATTGCATACATTAAAGGGATCTAATTATATTCTTCTTAGATAACTAATTGTCCCCATATTTATTTAGTCTCTTTTACCCCACTGATTTTAATGCCACGTTTGTCATATATCAAGTTGCTTTATATGCATGGTTCTATTTCTGTGCCTTCTATTTTTGTGCCTTATCTTGTTTGTCACTCTCTGTGCTGATTACACATTGTGTTAATTATTGTAGCTATAAGATAAGTTTTGATATCTGATAGAGAAAATGTTCCTGTGTGATTTCTTCCTTCAGAATTATCTTGATTATTCTTGTCCCTTTGTTTATCCACAGAAATTTAAAAATTAATTTTTCTTACCTGACTAAAAAATTATGTTGGGACTTGGATTGATATGATTACATTGTATTTACTGATCAATTTGTGATGAGTTGACATATTTGTGATTTTCAGTCTTTCAGTTCATAACCTTTATTCATATTTTCCTTAAATATTCTGTAGGAATATTTTGAAATTACCTTCATAAAACTGCTACACATCTCTCATTAAATTGCCCCTTAATAGCTTAGAGATTTTGTTGTTACTGTGAATAAGATTTTTCTATTAATTTTCTAATGATTATCATTGGTATATGACAAGACTTGAATTTGATGTGTAGATCTTGTGTTCACTAATCTTGCCTTATTCTTTTATTCTTATAGTTTATATATTCTGTTGGATTTCCCATGTATATAATCATTTCACTTGAAAATAAGGATAGTTAGTTCTCTTGCTATAGAATTGTTATAACTCTTCTTTCTTTTGTTGGTCTTACTCCATTGGCCACGATTCTCATTACATTGTTGAGTAGTAATGGTGTTGTCTGGCATCATTTCTTTGTTCATGATGATACATTATGTTTCTATTCAAAAGAATAGAAACTTATTAATATGAAACAGAAACTGGCATTATTTAGTAGAGTAAATGTAAGTACAGTATAGTATTCTTTTATTTTAAGTATTTTTCAAATTACAGAAATTTAGAAAGTACAAATGAAAAATAAAAGGAGGAGTTAAGATGGCGGAGAATTAGGGAGATCCTAGGCTTGCCTCATCCCTTGAACACAGCTCGATAAATATCAAATCATTTTGAATACCCAAGAAATCCATCTGAGGACTGAGAGAGCAAATATGCACAACTAAAGGTGAAAAAACCACCACATCATGGAAGGTAGGAACTGCAAAGAGTTGATTTGAGGCATGGAAGACATGCAATTGCTGCAATGGGAAGGGAGCCCTGATCACAGAAAGAGAAGCAAGAAAGAAAGAGAAAGTAGAATTGCACGCAGAGAATTGCACAAGAAAAACTCTTCCCCAAAACTGTCAGCTAAGGAAAAGAGAGAGGAGGACTATATCAAGTTGTTATGAACAGTGAAACACAGAGTCTGAAATTTTGGAGGTCTGTGACATTGCCAGGGTGGTGCCTGGCAGCCTTACCACTGCTCTAATGAGGAAGGAGGGCATGGTCCAAGGATCCCCTGGGTACCATGGGGAGAGGAAGTTCCCCTGCTTGGAGTGCATTTGGGAGAGGGAGTGTGACCTCTCGAGGGGTGAGGGACCCAGTGGGCACCATTGAACTACCCTCTTTTCTAGCATAGGAATATAGGCTATGGCTGAGGGCTGCAAGTCTTGGTGCCAGCCAGCTCTCTGCTGTGCTTTGCCATAAACTCCAGGCTGCTGCATAGTCTCACAACTGATTTCTGAAACAAACTGGTAGGCGGCCACATGGCAGCAAGACCCTCCCCCATGGGATAGACATGGGACCAAAGTGTACAGATCTCTACAATTTGGAGTTTTGGAACCCAGCTGTGCAATCTGAGATAAAGTACAGGAGTGCTGCACCACCTAGCAGGCAGACAAATCAGACACAGGCAGCATGAAGGCACGTATCTTGAGAGAGGCCAGGGACACAGGAGAAGTCCTTGTTTGCTCTTCTATGAAGGCTTCCTGAGGGGTGGCACAGGTGAGCTCCCCACTCCAGGGATGACAGAGCATGGCCATGCCATTTTCACCACCACCCCTCCCCCATCAGCACTGACCATATATCACTTCAGTGAGAAAAATAGCACCACCAAGTGGAAGCTGGAGCCCTTTACACCAAGCCCTACCAACCTGCACCCTGCAGGCTCATATACTCTAAGGCAAGCCCACCTGACAATCAGGTCAACAGGGCCTGCCCCCAGAACACCAGCACAAACCTTTCACAGGAGCCAAGTCTACTGAGCATAGAGTGCTGCGAAGCTTCTACTCTAGGGAAAATAGGATCTAGTTTCCTTTTTGTTTTTATTTTTTAAATTTCTTTTAATTTTTCTTATTTTTTTATTATATATATTTGCTTTTATTTTTTGGATCTAGCTTTTCATAAGCATAACAAAACATACCTATGATCTAGCTTTTTTTTTTTTTTCCTGGACAAAATGACAAGGTGAAGTAATTCACCCCAAAACAAAGAAAAGGAAATAGGAGTAACAACCAGGGATTTAATCAATACAGATATAAGTAGGATGTCTGAATTACAATTTAAAACAACAATTATAAGCATACTAACTAGGCTTGAAAAAAGTGTAGAAGATGCTAGAGACTCCCTTACTACAAAGATAAAAGAACTAAAATCTAGTCAGGCCAAAATTAAAAATGCTATAACTGAGATGCAAACCCAAATAGATGCCATGACAACAAGCGTGGATGAAGCAGAGGAATGAATCACTAATATAGAAGATAAAATTATGGGAAATAATGAAGCTTAAAAGTAAAGGGAAAGAAAGGTATTGGATCACAAAGGTAGATTTAGGGAACTCACTGACTTCTTAAAACATAGTAACATTTGTATTCTAGGAGTCCAGAAGATGAAAAGAGAGGAAAAGGAGCAGAAGTTTATTTTAGCATATTGTAGATGAAAACTTCCCTAATCTCGGGAAGGATACAGACTTCAAAATCCAAGAAGCACCAAGAACTCACATTAGATTCAACAAAAGCTGGCCATTGCCAAGACACAGACACGGAGAGACTCCTGAAATCAGCAAGGGAAAAACACCCTTAACCTACGAGGAAGGACAGGTCAGGTTCACAGCAGATCTACAGAAACATAGGAGGCCAGAGTGAATGGCAGGATATATTCACTATGCTGAATTGGAAAAATATGCAGCCAAGATTAGTTTATCCAGCAAGGCTGTCATTCAGAATGAGAAATAAAGAGTTTCCCAGACAATCAAAAACAAAAGGAGTTCATGACCACTAAACCAGCCTTGTAAGAAATAAAAGGTGATTATTTAAGTGGAGGGAAGAAAAGACAAAAAGCAACAAAGACTAAAAACAGAGAAGATCTCCAGAAACAGTGACTCTACAACTAACACAATGGCACTAAATTCATACCTTTCAGTAATCATTCTGAATATAAATGGACTAAATGCTCCAATCAAAAGACATAGGATATCAGAATGGATTAAAAAAATAAGACTCATTTATATGCTGCCTACACAGGAACTCATTTTAGACCTAGACACCTGCATACTGAAAGTGAGGGGTTGGAAAAGCATCTATCATGCAAAGGATGTCAAGAAAACACCAGAGGGGTGCCTGGATGGCTTACTGGGTTGAGCGTCCAACTCTTGATATCAGCTCAGGTCAATGATCCCAGGATCATGGGATCAAGCCAGGCATCAGATTCTGCACTGATCATGGAGCCTGCTCATAATTGTCTCCGTCCCTCCCTCGTTCTCCCTCCCTCCCCCTCTCTCTCTGGTAAAAAAAAAAAAAAGAAAAAGTAAAGTAAAAAAGAAAAAGAAAACCAGAGTGCCCATACTTTATCATACAAACTAAATTTTAAAACAAAGACCCTAGGAGCAGCTGGGTAGCTCAGTAGGTTGAACATCCAACTTCAGCTCAGGTCATGATCTCGCAGTTCGTGATTTCAAGCCCCGTGTGGGGCTTTGTGTTGACAGCTCAGAGCCTGGAACCTGCTTTGGATTCTGCATCTCCCTCTCTCTGCCCCTCCCGTGTTCGCACACTGTCTGTCTCTCTCTCTCTCTCTCTCTCTCTCTCTCAAAAAATAAACACTAAAAAAAAAAAAAAAAGATTGTAACAAGGGATGAAGATGGGCATTACATCGTAATTAAGGGGTCTATCCATCAAGAAGATCTAACCATTGTAAATAATTATGCCCCTAACAGGAAGTACTCAGATCAATTAATAATAAACATAAAGAAACTCATTCATAATAATACAATAATAGTAGGGGGCTTTATCACCCTACTTATAGCAATGGACAGAACATCAACAAGGAAATAATGGCTTTGAGTGACACATTGCACCAGATGGACTTAACAGGTATATTCAGAACATTTCATCCTATAGCCACGTTCTTTTCAAGTGCGCATGAAATATGCTCCAGAATACATCACATACTGGGTCACAAATCAGTCCTTAACAAGCACAAAAAGATCGAGATCATACCATGCATATTTTCTGACCACAATGCTATGAAACTTGAAGTCAACCACAATAAAAAATTTGAAAAGACCACAGATACACAGAGGTTAAAGAACTAAAAACTGAATGGGATAACCAGGGAATTAAAGGATGAAATTAAAAAGTACATGGAAACAAATGAAAATGAAAACATGACAGTCTAAAACTTTTGGAATGCAGCAAAACCAGTCCTAAGAAGGAAGTATTTTACAATATAGGTCTACATCAAGAAGCAAGAAAGTCTCAAACACAACCTAATCTTACACCTAAAGGAGGTAGAAAAGGAACAGCAAATAAAGCCTAAAGTCAGCAGAAGAAGGAAAATAATACAGATTAGAGCAGAAATAAATGACATAGAAACAAACAAAAAACAGATCAGGTCAACAAAATGAGCTGGTTCTTTGAAATAATAACATTGATAACCTCCTAGCCAAACTTACCAAAAAGAAAAGAGAAAGGACACAAATAAATAAAATCACAAATGAAAGAGGGATCACAGTCAACACCACAGAAATACAAACAATTATAGAGAATATTATGAAAAACTATATACCAACAAACTGGGTAATCTGGAAGAAATGGACAAATTCCTGGAAACATACAAACCACCAAAACTGAAACAGGAAGAAATAGAAAATCTGTACATAACCAGCAAAGGAACTGAATTCATAATCAAAGATCTCCCAACAAACTAAAGCCCAGAGCCAGATGGCTTCCCAGGGGACTTCTACCAGACATTTAAAGAAGAGTTTAATACCTATTCCTCTCAAACCATTCCAAAAAAATAGATATGGAAGGAAAGTTTCCAAACTCCTATGAGGCCACCATTACCTTGATTCCAAAACCAAAGACCCCACTAAAAAGGAGAATTACAGGACAATCTCCCTGATGGACAGGTATACAAAAATTCCTAAAAAGGTACTAGCAAGTCAAATCCAAAAGTACATTAAAAAAATTACCATGATCAAATGGGATTTATTCCTGGGCTACAGAGCTGGTTCAACATTCACAAATAAATCACATTAATAAAAAAATTATAAGAACCATATGATCCTCTGAATAGATGCGGCAAAAGCATTTGACAAAATACAGCATCCATTCTTGATAACAGCCCTCAACAAAGTATGGATAGTTGGAAAATACCTCTACATCATAAAGGCCACATACTAAAGACCTACCATTAATATCCTCAATGGGGATAAACTGACAGCTTTTCCTCCTCAGTCAGGAACAAGACAGGGATGTCCACTCTTACCACTGCTGTTTAATATAGTACTAGAAGTCTTGACTCACTAATCAGACAACAAAAAGAAATAAAGACATCCAAACTGGCAAGGAAGAGTTAAACTTTCACTATTTGAAGACAACATGATACTCTATGTAGAAAACCCAAAAGACTGCCAAATAATTGCCAGAAAGACTCCGCCAAATAATTGCTAGAACTAGTACATGAATTCAACAATGTCTCAGGATATAAAATCAACGTACAGGGGCACTTGGTGGCTCAGTTGGTTAGGCGCCCAACTTCAGCTCAGGTCATGATCTTGCAGTTTGTGAGTTTGAGCCCCATGTCGTGCTCTGTGCTGACAGCTCGGAGCCTGGAGCCTGCTTTGGATTCTGTGTCTCCTTCTATCTCTGCCCCTCCCCCACTTGTGCTCTATCTCTCTCTATCAAAAATAAATAAATATTTAAAAAATTTTAAATCAATGTACAGAAATCTGTTGTGTTTCTAGACACCAATAATGAAGCAGCAGAAAATGAAATCATGGAAATGATCTCATTTACAATTGCACCAAAAACAATTAGATACCCAAAGAGGTAAAAGATCTGTCCTCTGGAAACTACAGAATTCTTATGAAAGAAATTGAAGAGGACACAAATGCAAAAGCATTCAGTGCTCGTAGGTTGAAAGAGCAAGCATTATTAAAATGTCTGTACCACCCAAGGCAATCTACACATTTAATGCAATCCCCATCAAAGTACCACCAGTAAATATCACAGATCTAGAACAAACAACCCCAAAATTTGTATGGGATCACAAAACACCCCAAATAGCCAAAGCAATCCTGAAAAAGAAAAGCAAATCTGGATATATCACAATTCCAGATGTCAAAATACATGACAAAGCTGTAGTCATCAAGACAGTATGTAGTCATCAAGACATAGATAAAATGGAACAGATTAGAGAACCCAAAAATGGACCCACAACTATAATCTACTAATCTTCAACAATGCATGAAAGAATATCCAATGGAAAAAGGTCTCTTCAGAAAATGGAGCTGGGGAAACTGGACAGCAACACACAGGAGAATGAAATTGGCCAACTTACTTATACCATACACAAAAACAAATTCAAAGTTGATGAAAGACCTAAATGTTATACAGGAGACCATCAAAATCCTGGAAGAGAAAAAAGGCAGCAACCTGTCTGACCTCGGCCAGAGCAACTTCTTATTTGACATGTCTCCAGAGGCAAGGGAAACAAAAGCAAAAAATGAACTATTGGGACTTCATCAAAATAAAAAAACTTCTGCACAGCAAAGGCAACAATCAACAAAACTAAAAGGCAGCCAACAGAATGGGAGGAGATATTTGCAAATGACATAACCAGATATAGGGTTATTATCCAAAATCTATAATGAACTTATCAAACTCAGCACCCAAAAACAAATAATCCAGTGAAGAAATGGGTAGAAGACATGAATAGACACTTTTCTAAAGAAGACATCCAGATGGCTAATAGACACATGAAAGGATGCTCCACATCACTCATCATCAGGGAAATACAAATCAAAACCACAATGCAGCACCACCTCACACCCATCAGAATGGCCAAAATTAACAACACAAGACACAACAGATGTTGATGAGGATGCAGAGAAAGGGGAACCCTCTTGCACTGTTGGTAGGAATGCAAATTGGTGCAGCCACTCTGGAAAACTGTATGGAGGTTCTTCAAAAAGTTAAAAATAAAACTACTCCATGACCCAGCAATTGTACTATTAGGCATTACCTAAAGATACAAAAATACAGATTTGAAGGGGTACATGCATCCCAGTGTTTATAGAAATATTACACAAATGGCCAAACTACGGACAGAGCCCAAGTGTCCGTCAACTGATGAATGGATAAAGATATGGGATATATATACAATGGAATATTATTCAGCCATCAAAACGAATGAAGTCTTGCCATTTGTAACAGCATGGATGGAGCTAGAGTGCATTATGCTAAGTGAAATAAATCAGTCAGAGACAGACAAATACCATATTAGTTCACTCATATATGGGATTTAAGAAACAAAACAGATGAACATATTGGAGGGGGGAGGAAAGCAAAGAGGGAAACAAACCATAGAGACTCTTAATAATAAAGAACAAACAATGATAGAGGGTGATGGAGGGATGTGGGTGGGAGATGGACTAGATAGATGATTGATATTTAGGAGGGCACTTGTTATGATGAGCACTGAGTATTGTATGTAAGTGATGAATCACAGAATGCTACTCCTGAAACGAATATTGCACTGTATGTTAACTAACTAGAACTTAAAGAAAATTTTGAAAAAGAAAAAAAAACTAAATTAAAAGCACCCATAATGACATCATCCACAGATGATCACTATTTGCATTTTGGTCTATGGCAGAATCATAATTTAGGCTTGGAAATCAGTCTGAAAAAGGCAAAATTACTCTTGAAAATTCATTAAATCACCCATAAATGTATGTATGTGTATGTGTATTTGTATATGGATTTGTGTAATCCATGTTAACACATAATATATATTGTGAAATGAAATAGAAAATACATATGAAAATGCATTTCTCTAGCCTTTTTACTATATTTCTGGAATTATTGAACAGCATATATATTAATCTCTCAGTCTGTGAAGCATTATACATATAGTAGAATTTAGGACCTTAAATATGTGTGTGTGTGTGTGTGTGTGTGTGTGTGTGTGTGTGTGTGTATCAACTCCAGTATGTAAATGATGTTCACTCCACTGACTTGAGCACTTGTGCTTGTTTAAGGTACAACTCCATCATATGAAAAGGTACCATATTTTATAAATATCTATTTTTGTATATTTGCTTGCATTTTGGTTTAGACTCATGATTGGCATTTCACAGAAGATGCCCTTTATAATGCAAAAACAGCAATTTAAGAAATATAACAGCAGAGAAGAGGCCTCAGATTTTCACATTCCAAGAATGTATAGTATTCATTCTTAGTCCTTTCAGGAAGTGGACAACTAATGTCAACTAAACAAAGGAGAATAACATCAAAAGATTTAGGAACATGAATCCATGCAAGGGAAACTATTAAAATAACAGAAATCTGGTATATAAAACCCATGTTAACTTTTAAAATGCTTTTTAAATGTTTTTAGGTCTTAGAAACTCCTTCCCTCCCTTCCGAATAAGTGAACATCCAAAGCCAAGCAGATCACCAAAGTGAGAATAGAACATATTTGTCATTTTTCATATGCTATAGACTTTGAAATAGAGTTCTAAAGGGCAAAGGAGAAACCATGGACCGACCAAATCCAGGCTCCTTTTTTTATCATAACTGAGGTATTTAAATACACTTCCTCAGGTTTTTTCCCATTGAACATAAAGTGAACTCATGGTCTTTCCCACAGTAGTTCAAGACTCTACATTTTCAACCACTTATTATTTGTTAGCATGATTAGCCTAACACGGGAGTCATAGTTAATATTTTCTATAAAGTTTCCTTATCATCGGTATGCCATTACCTGGCAGTTTTAAAGCCATCATTATCCCAAGAACAGAGAATTTTATCTTACTTTTGAGTAATGGTAAAAAGTAACTTAAGATGATGAACTTAAATCTTAAGTTTGGTCACTTAGGGTCACTCAAGGCCAAGAAAGACCTGACTAGGAAAAAGTTTTCAGTTTTATAGAAGCACTAATTGTGTTACATCTGCTTTTTCTTTCAAAGTTTTAGTTAATTATCTAAATGTTTTGTCCTCTGCTTAATAAAGGGTTTAATAGGTGATTATATACACAGTCCTGGTTTAATCTTATTTTAATGCATTCTCATTGATGGGACAATGCCCTTTTTTAAAGATACATAATTATCTTAACTCAGCATGTTATCAGACTGTTCCCAAGAAGATAAAATTGAACTTAAATGTGATTAGTTCTTTTGTCTCACAGGTAATCAAGTACTTTGGATTTCTTATCTTTCATGAACTAATGGACATTTCACAGTTGGCTTTAGAATGTGATGTAAAAAGAAAATATGCCTGGTGCCAATACAGTTTGTTTTCCTTGATTGAATTTCATTGGTATCCCCAAATACAAATGAATATGACTGATATTTATCTAAAAACAATACATACAGATGAATCAGTTGTCCAAAGAAGCCATCTTCATAGAATAGGCATTTCTTTACTGATGTTTAAAACACTTCAAAAATTCTTCTGTAATAATTGCCTATATGGGAAGTGACTACTAATGGGTATGGGATTTTATGTGAGCATGATGAAAATAATCTCAAATTTGATAATGCCAATGGTTGTATAACCTTATGAATATACTACACTACTAAATTGAACACTTTAAAATGGTGAATTTTTTGATGTGTGAATTATATTTCAATAAAAATAAGTCCATTAAAGAGTCAGGTTTACATAAGTCTCACTGCTTCATACATACTTTGATTTTGTACAAATATTATACTAACGAACCTATTTACTGACCTTAATAATAATACCTAAGTTCACATTTACTGCTCACATTGAAGATTTACCATCACTGAAGATCACAGAAGACTCAGCAGTTTCTGACGGCATACTCAAAGAGGAATCACATAGCTGTAAGCAATGACATTGAAATAAGTGTAGAGCGTTACTAGGAGCTTACCTGGAGGATGCAAGATTTGTGTGTTCTGAGATTGCTTTTTTATAAAAATGAGTCATATCAACTTGTCACTTTCAGTCTTTTCTTGTGCAACAATCCAAGGCTAGTCTGGGCTTTGTCAGGTATCTCAGTAGGCAGACCAGAGAAATATTTGACTGTCTTCAGATTCAGAGTGTTATTGGGGGTAAAGTCCATTGGGGGTAAGGTAAGCTACATCTCCACCATTTTCCTTTGTTTCTAACTTATTTGGTCACTTCTAAAATAGAGAAACTTAGGAGAAACAGGCTTAACAATAAATTAAGTTTTAGTGTTTATTTTTCTTATTACAAAAGCATTACTTATAAACTTTTACTTAAATATTTATTGAGTGCCTATTGTATTGAAGCAGACTTTGGATGCTGAAGATACAAGTGTGAATAAGAGAGATAAATTTGTGAAAGGTAGGCAATAAACAAGCAAATCAAAAATAGGAAAAATATAAAGTAGTGCTAAGATTATGCAGTGAATTAAAATAGGTGATGTGAGAATGACTGGGGACTGTAAGAAAATACTGTTTTCTGCTTACTACAGAAATATAAGTACATATCAAAAGAAATAAAGTAAAACATGCCTAAAACCCTGCCTACCAAGAGACAACCACCATTAATCTTGGGTATGTATCCATCTTGGGTATGTATCCTTCCAAAACCTGCTCTAAGTCTCTGTGTGCTCACGAGTGTGTGTATGAGTATGTGCATGGTGTTCCATTTGTATTACAAAACAAGATCATACCATTAATACTGTTTTGTGACATGTTTTCTCACTTAACGTATTATGAACAATTTTATGTCAATAATAATTACTTTTGTAATATTTTAATAATTGTAAAATATTCCATTGGGTTGATTTAACCAATCTTTAGTAATTGAATGCTTGCACTGTCATACAGCATAATTCAAAAAAAATCACATGAGATGTCGTATTTAGCTAAAGTTCACATATTCAAAGAAATCATTTCTAATGTTGAATGACATGTTCTCTCAATCACTGGGTTTTGGTTTTGTTTTTTTTTTTTGTTTTACCCTTTATCTGCCCCCAAGGACATTCTACAAGGTGGAATCTTCAGCTGTTGACACTTCTTAACTGTATTTCTCTCCTGGGCTATTCCATTCAGATTTATAGCACAAGTTATCTTAACCTCTAAGTGAATAACTCCCAGATCTGTATCTCACACCTTGTCTTGTCTGTCATGTAGATATCCAACCATAATCATAGTTCCCCTTCTCTTTACATCCAACCCTTGCTCATAATTCCCAGTTTACTACAAAGATATTATCATGGCCCCAATCATTTTAGCCTAGAAAAGTTAAATTACCTTTCTTTTCCATCATCACTGCCACCTCCCTGGATCAAGTCACTTTGTCCCTACCTAGAATTACTGTAATAGTTTCCTCATCGATTTCTCTGTCCCTCTGTGATGCCATCTCCATTTCAATTCCATCTGGATCCTCTGGATCTTTGCATCCTTTGTCTTCAAAATCTTCTCATTCCACCCTCTTTCCTTTATTCTTTAAGTAATTGCAAGTGTCTCCAGAATTTAAAAAAAAAAAAATGTGACTCTGGACAATCTCTACTATAATCACTTCAGATTCACCTGTCATTTTAGCGTCAGCCCACTCCACTCTACTAAATATCTCATTCAGCCCCAATGACTTCTAACTGACAAATCCAGTGAGCACTTAGTCTTTATGTCACCAGATTCTTGCCTACTGTTGGTTGTTGATGATTTACTCCTAAAATTCTTCTGGTTCTCTCTGTACCCTCTCTAACTGCTCCTATACCATCTCTTCTGAGAACCCCTTTTCCTCTGGGCCACTGTAACTACTGGTGTTTCTTGGGGTTGCATTCTCAGCCCTTTGTTCTCCTGCCTGTTCATCACCTACTTTGGCTATTCTAAATGCCACTTATAAGCTTAGGACTTTTAAATCCCTTTATCTAGACCTTATACCTGTGTGTATTAGTGCCTGATAGATCTTCCCCTGAAAGCTGTACCTATGGCACCCCAAACCTGAAAGTATCTTCTCTCCCCGAAACCTGTTCATAGTGTACTGTTTATCTCAGGTGGTGGTACCATCACTTACATTATTCAAACCAGAAATGTGGAGGTCGTCCTTCATTTCCCTCTTTCCTCATTTCCTCTTTCCCTTTCCCCTACATCTAAACCAGAACTGGTATAATTTCCTAACATATCCTTGTTCCTTTTGCATGTGTACTTTATAAATTGTGTTATATCCATGAATTTCTCATTCTTAAAGTCTAAATATCCTGTTTTTGCTCTCACCCAACTAACAATTAAAATGATCACATTTTATATTTCATTTTTCATAATAAAAAAATACATATAATAACTAGAAAGAAGGTGCTGTAGCAGCTACCAAGTTGGCCAGTATAAAGTACATCTTTGAATAAAGATATATTAAAACATGGCAAAATCTTTTCTAACCAATAATTTAACAGGAACAGTTAGCAGTAAGTTTTATATCCTGTTAAGTTTTGCCTTTCAGTTGGCCTTGCTCTACAAAAACATGCTTGCTTCCTCCTTTCATTCAAGAAACATTTTCTGTGCCCACTGAATCTTACATCCTAGGTGCTGTTTGGGGAATAAATGTATTGCTTTTACCCAGAGCCCAAGTGAACTTTGTTCTGGATATCAAATTTATCATCTCTTTTGAATATCTCCAGTTGTAAGTCTGTATTACAGAAAGACTTCAATAATTTTTAGTGTTTCAAAGTGGAAGTTTTACTTTGTTATATTAGCTTAGCCAAGGATTCTGCATTTACCAGTAGCTGGCAGCATGGTTTCAGAGCAGCAATTCAAAAATAAAAGAATTATTTTATTTTTAGAGTATGCCTAATGGACATATTTGTGTTTCTTAATTTGTGTTTCTTCTGTGTGTAGAGCTGCCTTTCTTAAGGTTTACACAGAAAGATAGACATACCCTCAAAATGAAGGTCTTTTCCTTCCATATGAACCTAGGCTGATAATGAAATTGGGGAATTAAGAGGAAGAGAGTTAAGGACAATCTAGAAGAGCAGAACTCACTGGAGATAGAAATGACTAAAGTGGACACACAAGCTCTAAGAGCAGCCAGGGAGAAAATCAAACTTCAAGTTAAATGATCCATCAGCTACCTTTCTTAATGAGAAATAAGACAGATGCACACAGCATATTAACATCCTAGAATAAACCAAACTTTGTCAAGTGGTAATGTATCAAGAAACACCACCAATTTTATAGACTTGAAAGAGAAATTAAAACCAGACTCAAAAGGCTGCATGCTAGATGTGCAAATACCAGCCTATTCAGAGAAAGGGCATTTGATATGTGCATTTTACATGTTTATGTCTTTTAAACATTTCCCATGGATTTTTTAATGGGTTAAAATTTTCTGCTATTCTGGGTTTTTTTATTAACATAAGTTTTATTGAGATAGAATTCACACACTATACAATTCACCCATTGCCTCTATATTCAGTGGCTTTTAGTATATTTAGAGTTGCGTATCCATCACCACAATCACTATTTAGAACATTTTCATTACCCTGAAAAGAAGCCCCACGTACCTTAGTCAGTCTCCAGTCTCACCAGCCCTAGAAAACCACTCATCTACTCTCTCTCTCTTTCTCTCTCTCTCTCTCTCTCTCTCTCTCTCTCTCTCGTTTTACCTATTCTGGTCATTTCATATAAATGCAATCAAATAATACATGATATTCTATGACTGGCTTGTTTGACTTGGAATAATGGGTCCAGGTTCATCTATTCGGTAGCATGTTTTTCATACCACTATTTCATTTCTTTCTGTTGTTGAATATATTCCATTGTATGTATTTACCACATTTTATTCATTCATCTAGTGAATGTGACATATGAGTTGTCTCTACTTTTTGGCTATTATGAATAATACTACTATCAACATTCATATATAAGTTTTTGTGCAGACATGTTTTCATTTCTCTTGAGATATACCTGGAAGTGGAATGGAGCTCTGTGTTTAACCATTTGAGGAACTACCAGAATGTTTTCCAAAGCAGCAGCACCATTTTACTTTTCCCCCAGCTGTGTATGAGGGTTCCAGCTTCTCCACAGCCTCACCAGCATTTGTCTTTTTTATTATAGCTATCCTAATGAGTATGAAACATTATGTCATTGTGGTTTGAAGTTTCCTGATGACTAATGATTTTGAGCTTTTCATGTGCTTCTTGGCCGTTTGTATATCTTCCTTTGATAGTTGTCCATTTATTTATTTATTTTAATATTTATTTATTTTGTGAGAGAGGGAAGAGAGAAAGAATCCCACCTGGGCTCCACACTGTCAGCCCAGAGACCTACAAGAGGCACAGTCTCACAAACCATAAGATCATGACCTGAGCTGAAATCAAGAGTCAAATGCTTAATTAACCAAATGAGCCACCCAAACAATAATTGTCCATTTAGATCCTTTGCCCACATTTACAATATAGGTATTTGCTTTTGTATCATTGAGATACAAGAATTCTTGGGGCACCTGGTGGCTCAGTCACTTAAGCATCCAACTGTATCAAACCCTATGCTGGGCTCTGCACTGACAGCACAGAGTCTGCTCAGGATTGTCTCTATCCTACTCTCTTTGCCCCTCCCTCACTCATGCTTTCTCTCTTTCTCTCTCCAAATAAATAAATAAATAAATAAATAAATAAATAAATAAATAAATTTTAAAAATTCTTTGTATCTTCTACATACAAGTCCCTTTTGTTAGATACATGATTTGCAAAAATTGGCTCTCAGCCTGTGAATCATCTTTTCACTTTCTTGATGGTATCATTTGAGGCACAAATGTTTTTCGTTTGAATGATGCCAAGATTAGTTTTTCTTTTCTTGCTTGTGTTTCATTTTTTGTCATGAAGGAGTAACATTTTTTAAAAGCTTCATTGAGGTTTAATTGACAAAGTAAAGGGCGTGTCTTTAAAGTGTGTACATTGATAAGTTTTGACATATACCACCTATGAAAATAATACTACAGTCAAGATAAAGAACATATACACAACCCATACGTTTCTTTTTAACCCTTGGTAAGCTACTCTTCCACTCCTTCTACCCTTCCCTCATCCCACAGGCAACCACCAATCTTCTTTTCATCTCTGTAGATTAGATTGCATTTTCTATTTTGTATCAGTGAAATCGTGGATTTTATGCTTTTTTATGTCTGGGTTCTCTCACTCTGCATTATAATATTGAGATTCATCCATGCTGTTAACATGTATCTTAGTTCATTGTTGCTTATAGCTGAGGAGTATTCCATTGTACAGGTATATCACAATTTGCTTATTATATCCATTTACATGTTGCCGGACATTGGGTTCTTACCAGGTCTGTTTGTTAAAAATAGTCTACTATGATCACTCTTATAAAAGTCATGCAAGCTTTTATTTGTCTTGGGCAAATGTCAAGGAATGGAATGTTTGGTCTTTTGGAAGGTGCACATTTAATTTTTTGGTTCACATTTTCAACATTGGTATGGTCAGTCTTTTTAATTTCAGCTATTTTGTTTGTAGTGTAGTTCTTTGTAGTATTAATTTCAGTTCCTCTAATAACTGATGATTATTTAACATATTTTCATGTAATTATTTGCTTTTCATAGATCTTTGGTAAAGTGTCTGTTCAGATCTTTTGCCTTTTATTTGAGACATTTGTTCGTTCTCTCTCTCTCTCTCTCTCTCTCTCTTTTATAGACAAAGAATGTATGCATGAGAGCTGGGGAGGGGGGCAGAGGGAGAGAGAGAGAATCTTAAGCAGGCCCCACACTGACCATGGAGCTTAATCCCACAAGCTTAGGATCATGAGCTGAGCCAAAATCAAGAGTCAGACCCTTAACCAACAAGCCATACAGGTGCCCCAGGATATTTGTTTTCTCAGCTGAGTTGTGAAAGCTCTCTGTATACAAATCCTTTATTACTATTATTTGCAAATATTTTCTTTCATCTCTAGCTTATCCCTTTGTTCTCTGAACAGTGTCTTTTAAAGGGCAAGAAGTGCTTAACTTTTTAAAAATTCATACATGGGCTGTGGTTTTTAGTGTCATATCTAAGAAAGAAATCTTTACCTAACTCAGTCACAAAGATTTTCTCGTGTGCCTTCTTGTAGTATTTTTTTATAGTCCTACATTTTATATTTAGGTCTGTGATCCATTTTGAGTTAATATTTCTGTATGGATCCAAGTTTCTTTTTTTGTAAACTGTTCCAGCACCATTTATTGAAAAGAATTCCAAAAAAAAAAAAAGAAAAGAAAGAAAGGAAAGGAAAAGAAAAAAAAAAGAAGAGGAGCATCTGGGTGGCTCAGTTGGTTAAGCATCCGACTTCGGCTCAGGTCATGATCTCAGGTCATGATCTCACGATCCATGGGTTCGAGCCCTATGTCGCGCTCTGGAGCCTGGAGCCTTCTTCAGATTCTGTGTCTCCCTCTTTCTTTGCCCCTCCCCCACTCGTACTCTGTCTCTCTCTTGAAACTAAAAAGAAAGAAAGAAGAAAGAATTCCTTTTTCTACTCAATTGCTTTTGTACTTCGATGAAAGCCAGTTGGCCATATGTATATCAGTGGGTATATTTCTTCACTCTATTCTGTTCTGATGTTCCTCTTTGCAACAGAACCACAGCTATTTCACTGTTGTTTGTTTATATGAGTAGTAAATTCAGACAGTGTAAGTCCTCAAACTTTACTCTTTTTCAAAATTATTTTAGCTATTTTAGATCCTTGGCATTTTCTATTGTATTTTAGGCTGTTTTTCAATTTTTGCAAAAAAAAAAAAAAAAAAAAAGTCTGCTGAAATTTTGTTTGATATTACAGTACCTCTCACCCCTTCTCCATGAGAAGTATGTTCCAAGACCCCCCAATGTATACCTGAAACTGCTGATAGCACTGAGCCCTATATATACTATTTTTTCCTATATATATAGAACTATGAGAAAGTTTAATTTGTAAATTAAGCATAGTCGATTAACAATAATAACTAATAATAAAATAGAATTATAATGTACTATAATGTTTAAGTTAGGTGAATATGGTCTCTGTCTCTCAAAATATCTTATTGTACTCTACTCACCCTTGTGATAATCATCTGATTTGTCAATTATATTGGTACAAGTTTTTCGTGACATTTCTTTATTATCTTTTTAATACCAGTAAACTCTGTACTGGTGTTACCTCTCTTATTCAGGATAGTTGTATTTTGTGTCTTCTTCCATTTCATTTGGAGGTTTATCAAGTTATCAAGTTTATCAAAGTTATTCACAAAAAACCATCTTTTGGTTTCATTGATTTTCTGTACTGTTTTTGTTTTCTACTTAATTGCTTTTCTCTGTGTCATTATTTCCTGTCTTCTTATTTCACTATTCATTTGCTCTTCTAGTTCCACTGTCTTAAGAAAGAAACTGAGGTCATTCGAGACTTTTCTTCTTTCCTAGCGAAGTATCTAATGTTATAAATTTCCCTCTAAATACTGTTTTAGTGACATACTACAAATCTTGACATGTGTGTCTTCATTTTTGTCCAATTCAAAGTACTTTGTAATTTCCCTTTTGATCCTTTCTTTTACCAGTAGATTTTTAGTAGCATTTAACTTCCAAATATTTTTGAATGTCACTGTTGCTGATTGCTCTTTTCTTTTTTTCCAGCCTTATGACATATAGTTTACATATTACATTGTATGAATTTAAGATGTGCAAATATGATAAACATACATGTATATTGCAAAATGTTTACTACATTAAGATTAGTTAACATTCTTCATCTCAGGTAATTACCATTTTCTTATCCTTGTTGTTATAGTGAGAACATTAAAGCTTTACTCTCATAACAGTTTTCAGTATACAGTACAGTACTGTTAACTATCATCACCATGCTGTACATTAGATCCCCTGAACTTAATCATCCTATAACTGAAAATTTATATTCTTTGACCAACATCTCCCATTTCCCCCTACTCCTTGGCTGCTGGCAACTACCACGCTGCTTTCTGTTTCTAAGAGTTCAGTGTTTTTAGATTCTACATGTGAAATCATACAGTATTTGTCTTCCTGTGTCTGGCTTATTTCACTTAGTGTAATGTCCCCCAGGTTCACCCATGTTATTTCAAATGTCAGGATTTCTTTCTTTTTTAAGTCTGAGTAATTTTCCAGCACACACACACACACACACACACACACACACACACACACACCACCCCATTCTCTCCATTCATCAACTGATGGACATTCAGATTGTTTCCATATTTTAGCTACTGTAAATACTGCTGTGGCAAACATGGGAGTTCAGATATCTCTTTGAGATTCTGATTTTAGATCCTTTCAGTATATAAGTGGGATTGCTGCATCATATGGTAGTTCTGTGTTTAGTTTTTCGAGGAGCCTCCATACCATTTGTCATAGCGGCTGTACCATTTTCCACTCCCACCAGCAGTGTTGCCTTTTCCCTTTTCTGCCTTCATTTGAATTAGATGAGCATTTTTTATGAGTCCATTTTGTCTTTTTTGTTAAATTATTAACTTTATCTTGTCATTTTAGTGGATGCATCTTTAACTTATCCCAGTCTCTCTCCAAACAATATCATACCACTTCTCATACAGTTGAAAAACCACACAATATAGCACATTTTCATTTCTCCCCTTCTGACCTTGGTGCTGTTGTTTCACATGTTTTACATCTACTTACATCATTCAGGTCACACTGTGTTGTTTAATTATCTGTTACCTTTAAAGAGATTTAAACAATAAAAAATATTTATTTGCCTATATATTTAACATTTTCACTGCTTTGTATAAATGTAATATTCATCTGGTTTCATTTTCCATCTGCACAATGGACTTTAACATTTCTTACAGTGCCATGAAGAAAAATATTGACATAAATGACTGTAATATTATAAACCTTTCAGTGAAGAACACCATAAATTTTTAAAACAAAATAAAAGGCTGGGGCAAAACGTTTATAACATATCAGTAATAATTACAGCACGTATAGCAATAATAATAATAGCATATGTTGAATGTGTGCTGTGCTGTGTTCCAGGTACTACACTGAACTATTTATTCTGTACTTTTTAATTTAATCCTTAAAACAACCTTTTGAATTAATATACTGTTTTTACCCTTACGTTACAAACAAGGATGTCAGAGTAACAGGTAAGTTGTTAGGGTCCCTAACATTCAGAGATGTCCTGAAAATCAATAATTAAAAAAAATATATTAAAGTGCCAGTTCCCAGAAGAAGCACAAATAGCTGATATATATGAAAGTAATACTCAGCTTCTCTTATAATCTGGAGAATGAGATTTTTAAGCTACCCACCTGGCAAGCATAGGAAGCAATAACACTAACATTGGCAAAATATGAAGAGTGATATACCCATACACTAGAAGTACAAATTGGTGCATTTTTTAGAGGACCATTTCACTTAACCTATGGATATATAAAATATGCATATTGTTTGACCACATAACTATCATTTGGAAATTTATGTACAAATTCCCAAGGGAGAATAACATATTTATAGGTGTGTGAATGAGTGGCATGCTGCAACGGAAAACTATTGAAGACTACTTATCAATAGCAGGGTGTTAAAATGAATGAATGATGGCTTAGCCATATTGTGGAGTAGCCATTGGAAAGAATGCACATGTGGAAAAACAGGCAATTTGATGGGCTACTGCTGGGAGATATAAACTAGTATAACTTCTCTGAGGGGTCTTTTCAAAATAGATATCAGAAGTCTTCATTCAGACTATATCCCTTTCTCCCTGTGTATGCTGTATTATGGGACATAAAGAAATCAGTTGCAGAAGAATCTGTATAGTAGAACCTAAATAGGTTTTTTTAAGGATATATATACTTACATATTTGTACGTTTCTAGAAGGTTTGGAAACATGCATACCAAATTAGTAACAATGGTTATCCCTAGAAAGGAAGAATTTTGTTTTTTAAAGTCTCTGTTACTTGAATTTAGCAATAACTTTGTAATAGTTTTGAAAAAACAGTTTTTAAAAAGATACATGTGTTGTAATTGACAAGAACACATCAAGAGACAGACTCTAAATAAGCAAGATCATTTCTTCTCATAGATTTCAAACCCAAATGGATCAAGGTTTTTCCTTCCTGTGCTTAAATGAAATTTTATTTATAAAAGTGAGATGTTGGACTGTGCCTGTAGGTTCAGTAAAACTTTAAAGGACTGAAATTTTACAGACCCCAAGTTCAATACTGCAAAACCAAGGTAGTTAGTGAGCATTGAGACAAGAACCATGGTACATGGCATTTATACTCTTCACAAACTCATAACAAAAATTAAAATGACATTTTAAATTGTACAATGTTGTAGATTATATTGTGTATTTTAAGTTGCAGCCAGAGTTATAATAATGAAATCCACACATTCACTTTGAAACAGGAAATTAGTACAGCACAGTCACTCAAAAGGTTGACCAGTATGATACTATGGTTACAGAAGATTGTAGAAATGCTACCTTTATCACATGTCCTCATGTTTTAATATGATCTCCTAATAACAAACTAGAATAGTCTTCATTTCCGTGAAATATCTAGTAAAATTACATGGCTAAAAAGGTACGATGGATAAATTACCTGGGAAGAATATTACAAATTATAATTTAAAAATCACTTACTACACAGGAGACAAAGAAGAAATGATTATTCCTTCTGTTATATGTTAGTTCTTGAGCAAAGTCACCTCATTGCTTTCCAGGTAATTGTTACAACCTGGGAGGGTTTTTTTCCTTTGTTAAAGAATTATTCTAAACTATTTGTGTTGGAATTTTTTATCTAGAATAATTTGAAGTCAATTATATATTTAGTACATTATACAAATTGAATATTTTATACATAGGTTCCCTTACTGTGTTGAACAGAAAGAAATTTTCCTCATTTTTTTTTCTTTTCCAAAGTGTCCAGATTCAGGCTAATACCCAAAGTTGTATTTTCATATGGAAAAAAGGAAATATCTTTTTAGTTTTATTTAAAATACTATTAGAGAAAATTGAGCACTAGTAAAATTTAATACCTTTAGCCTATTACTTTTTGCATAAGTAGAGGGAAGTAAAGAACTATATACATTGGGAAATGCCTATAATAGGAACCATCACATAAAATCACACTGCAAAAGTTACTTCTATTTCTAAAGAAAATATTTTTGCATGGCATGGTATTGCACTATAGAAATAAGAATGGTGATAACAAGGGCGCCTGGGTGGCTGACAGCTCAGAGCCTGGAGCCTGTTTCAGATTCTGTGTCTCCCTCTCTCTCTGCTCCTCCCCCGTTCGTGCTCTGTCTCTCTCTGTCTCAAAAATAAATAAACGTTAAAAAAGAAATTTAAAAAAAAAAAAGAATGGTGATAACAAACACTTTCACTGAGATCTAACTGGATAACAAGAATTGTTCTAAGTATTTTGCATTCAGTATTTCATTTTATTTTTATAACAATCCTATAATATAACAACTCTTTTTATAATTCTTGACTCTTTTAAAGTTTATTTATTTTTGAGAGAGAGGGAGAGAGTGTGAGCAGGGGAGCAGCAGAGAGAGAGGGAGAGAAAGACAGAATCCCAAGCAGGCTTCATGCTATTAGCAGAGTCTGACATGAGGCTCAGTCTCATGAACCATGAGATCATGACCTGAGCTGAAACCAAGAGTCAGATGCTTAACCTACTGAGCCACCCAGGCACCCCTAATATAAGTACTCATTGCTCAGTTTACAAATAAGGATAGGAGGCTTCAGGAGATTAACTAATTTACTCAAGGTTAGTAACAGCTAAATGACAGTCAGAATTTGAATCCACATAATCTGGCTCCAGAATCTAAGCTCAAAACCACTTTGCCTATAGAGTCACATATAAAAGGGAAGATTTCATAACCGTACAAAGTACAGTGCTTCTTTTGTCTGAAAGGACCTAAGCAATATCCACCCTACTGCCTGTCTGGAAGTGGAAATTCTATCATTGTAGATTCACTGCTTTGGGTTTTACAAGACTTGGGGATATCAGGTGGTTCCATTTAAAATGCAAATATTCATTTGGGGAGTTATACACATCAGAAGGGATAATGGCAGTGTCCAGAAACTCAGAAATGGAACCACATGGTCAATGGCTATGGATTAGCAAGGGAAGAAAGAGGGATGGACCTGGAAACTCCACATAAGAGGAGAGGCTTGCAACCAATTAGCCTCAGGATTTTTGTCAAAGGCTCACAAAGTATAGCCAACAATTTCAGTTTTTTATGACACAGTAAAATAATAAAATGTGGAGCTTTTTTCATATCATTTCACTATATACCATTTATCATATCTTTGATTCTAGGACATACAGCACAGCTGATGCAACACAGCAATGGTGTGTTATATTAACTAAATGCCTTTCCTTTATCTTACAGCAATCAGCAGGCCTTTTTACTGGAGAATGTTCCATGTAATAACGCAAGCTGTGAAGGGGCACATCGTATGTTTAAAGTCTACTGGGAGCTGATGGACCTAAATCAAATCAGAGATGCCATGGTTGCCACCTTCTTTGACATTTATGAAGATGTGAGTTCAGAGGTCTCCTGCATGTTTGGAGTCTAATTGCCGTGCACTTCATCTCACTTTCACTTCACCATGTTTGACCAGAAAATGTAGATGAGATAATGAAAGCTAATGAGTTAATTAAAGAAAGCCCCTTTTAATGTTAGATGGCACAGGGAACAAATTTATCGACACCGCTAGCTGATCAATACAGTGAAATATGAAAACGCCTTTATCTCATTTTGTGCCTATTTAGATTAAGCCACTAGAGAATCATGCTCTGAGACGGGCAAATGTGTATATGCACCAGTAGACAAAAGCACAGCCAACAGATAACAGGGTCTTAAACCTGTACAAGATCACAGAAGAGTGAATGAAGTACTACTCCCTTTTAACTTTGTGAACTATTGCCAAGGATTCCTATGATTTTATCTGCAGTTGCCAGGTGACAATGAAAGGCCCTCAGGGCACTGGTTTCCTCCAGTCTAATTTGAAAAGCCAGTTTACCATGCAGAAAAATAATAAATTCTGATACCAAATGTATTAAATTCCAGAGTTAATATATCACAGTATATCCTTGTAAAATAATGTGATTATTTAAAAAATCCATCCCATGTCTTTTTAAGAGAGTCTTAAATACAGAGAACCAAATGAGGGTACATGGGGGAGTGGGGGAGAGGGGAAAATGGGTGATGGGTGTTGAGGAGGGCACTTGTTGGGATGAGCACTGGGTGTTGTATGCAAGCCAATTTGACCATAAATTATATTAAAAAAAAAAATTCAGTGCCCATCAGGACATTTATGTCTCCTAACCCCATTTTTGGTTTGGTTTGGTTTGGTTTGGTTTAGTTTGGTTTGTAAATAAATAACTAAATAACTACATAAGGGGAAAAAACTCAAGAGAATTGTCTACAAATAAATTTTTAATTTTTGCACATAAAAAACATCATAAATGAAATTTAAATTGTTTTTAAATCTGGGGAAAAAATTATTTATGAAAGACTCAAATAACTAATATCTTTAATGTAAGAAGGGTTTATGCAAACTGATATAAGTCACCAAAAACTCCCACTGGAAAAACAGAACATAGTGAATTTACAGAAAAAACATATGTGGCTAACATATGAAAAAATATGATAAATGATCAGTTTGATTAAGAATCAGTGGAATGAACTGCACTTGTGGCAAGCATAGCATAAGGTATACAGTGGCTGAGTCACTGTGTTGTACCCCTGAAACTAATGTAACATTGTGTGTCAGGTATACTCAGAAAAAGTTTAATAAATAAATAAATAAATAAATAAATAAATAAATAATAGTGAAATGGAATTTAAATGAGCACACCTTTTCCCCCCAGTATAATCAGCAAAGCCTCCCTCTTTTTTACAGAAAAGTAATGTTAATATGCCGTGGTTACCAGGACAGTTAAAAAGGTGCTCTCTTTCTCTGACGGTTGGAAACAATTTGGCCTTCCGTTTCATAGGCCTTTAAAAATTCATGCAAATATGACTAGAAAGAAATTTACTAAAATGTTAACAGCTATCTCCAGGGATTAAAATTACAGATTTTTTTCATTTTGTTTATATTTTACTATTTCCAAGGTTTTGTTTTGGTTTTTTTAACACGGGGAATTTTTTTTTTTTTTTTTTTTTTTTTATAATTTATTGTCGAGTTAGCTAGCATACAGTGTAAACAATGTGCTCTTGGCTTTGGGAGTAGAGTCCCATGATTCATCACTTACATACGACACCCAGTGCTCATCCCAACAAGTGTCCTCCTCAATGCCCATCACCCATTTTCCCCTCTCCCCTACCCCTACCCCCTACCAATCAACCCTCAATTTGTTCTCTGTATTTAAGAGTCTCTTATGGTTTGCCTTCCTCTCTGTTTGAAACTAGTTTTTTCCCCTTCCCTTCCTCCATGGTCTTCTGTTACATTTCTCAAATTCTGCATATGAGTGAAAACAGATGTTATCTGGCTTTCTCTGACTGACTTATTTTACTTAACCACATCAAGATATCACCTCACACTGGTCAGAGTGGCTAAAATTAACAACTCAGGAAAAAACAGATGCTGGCAAGGATGTCGAGGAACGGGAACCCTCTTGCACTCTTGGTGGGAAAGCAAACTGGTGCAGCCACTCTGGAAAATAGTGTGAAGGTTCCTCAAAATATTAAAAATAGAATTATCCTACAACCCAGCAATAGCACTACTAGGAATTTATCTAAAGAATACAGGAGTACTAATTCATAGGGGAACATGGACCCCAATGAGCAAAAGCCAAATATGGAAAGAGCACAAATGCCCATCAACTGATGAATGGATAAAGAAGATGTGGTTTATATATACAGTGGAATACTACTTGGCAATGAGAAGGAATGAAATCTTGCCATTAGCAACAACGTGGATTGAACTGGAGGGTATTGTGCCAAGGTCTTTCTTTTTTTAAGTTTTTATTTAAATTCCAGTTAGTTGACAAAGAGTATAATATTAATTTCAAATGTACCCTATAGTAATTCAGCATTTCCATATATCACCTGGTGCTCATCACAAGTGCCCTCCTTAACCCCCATCACCTATTTCCCCCATTACCCCACCAACCTCCCCTCTGGTAACCATCAGTTTGTCCTCTATAGTTAAGAGTATGTTTCTTGGTTTGCCCCTCTCTAAGGTTTTATACTTTTAATAATATTTTTATTTTAAACATCAAGTTGAATAAATAAGGTTTAAACTTACATGATAAACATACATGTATTTTCATTAGTTTTTCAGTCTGCTGGTTTGTTCTTATGACTTTTGTTTATGTTTTTTCCAGGGAATCTTGGACATTGTAGTACTAAGTAAAGGATATACAAAGAATGATTTTTCCATCCATACACTAAAAAATAACTTTGAAGCAGATGCTTATTTTGTTAAAGTCATTGGTGAGTATTTGTTTCATATGTTTTATTATTAATTATTAACATTTATTTTTGTATTCCATCTGTCAACTCAAAGTTTCCAAAGAATAAGGACACACCCCTATGTGTGTTACACACACAACTCTCCAAATCAGGAAATCAACTTTGTTACAACACTACCATCCTATACACAGACTCTTCAAACTTTTCCAGTTGTCCTAACAATGATTTTTTTTTCTGTTTCAGGATTCTATAAAGGAATTCCCTCTTTAATTGTCACATCTTTGCAGACTTCTTCAATATGGAATAATTCCTTTTTTAGGTCCTTATCAGTTTTAAAGAATACAGGCCTTCTTCTGTACCATAACCCTGTTTCTTCTCTTTCCACTCAGGTCATACATTCTTTGCAGAAATTCTACTGCATAGAATTGCATAACCAGTGCTGTGCATTTCTCAGTGCATTATATCAGGAAGCACATGATGTTGGTCTATCTCACCACCAAAATGTTTACCTTGAGCTTCTGATCATCTTAGTGACCACCAGGACTCTCCACCTTAAATTCACTCTTTTCCCTCTTTGTGATTGCCTTCTCTAAGATAGTTGTCAAAGAGTAATTCTCTATTTCCAACATTCTTTCCACATTTATAGTTGGCATTCTACTATAAGGAAGATCTTTTGCTTCTCTCCCATGTATTTATGTATTCATTTATCAGTATAGATCTATGTATTCATATTTATTTATTCAATAAATAAAATCATTTCCTTTAATGTTAAAAGTATTCCCAGTAGAAGCAGTAGGAGCTCCTTCAGGCTGGCTCCTATATCTATTTTACATGTTCTCTGGGATAGACAGATATTCCAGACTCATCTTATTCTTACCTTGCCCTAAGTCTAGAATCTTCTCTCTCCCCAAGGATCCCCATTTCCTTTTGTAAAAGATGGTATTTAAAAGCCATGTTCTAAATTTTCAGTGTGCTGGTTGTTTCTGAGTTGTCATTTCTTCTAGCTTCTCTCAATGGACAGAGCAGGAAATACAGATATGGCTTTATATATTCAACACACAAATATACATATCTATAACTATATGTGTGTATGTATATATGTGTATACATCACCTTCACTTACTATAAAACCATGAACTTAATGCCATTACTTCCATTTCGGATCCAAAACAGCATGTCAAGACTTCTTTCTAATCTTTTCTGTCTGTATATATCTTCTCTAGCAGTGAGAAACCCGGCTCCCACTTTCCTCTGTATATTTATTTATTTGTTCATTGTTACCTGTTCCCAACCATGCTAACCATCTCCTCCAGCTGACACGTATGTTCACCAGAGATCTTTTACATTTTTTAGGTGATTATAAATGCTGTGTTTTTAAGTTTGGCTTCCACATGTTTGTTTTTAGTAATTAGTAATGCAATTGATTTTTTTGTGTGTTAGTCTTGTATACTGCAATCTTGCTCAACTTCTTTATTGACTCTAGGTTTTTTTAAGATTCAATAGGATTTTCTACATAGACAATTATGTTATCTACAAAGAGAGTCTTTTTTTTTTTTTTTTTTTTTTTTTTTAGTGTTTATTTTTTGAGACAGAGAGACAGATGCAAGCAGGGGAGGGGCAGAGAGAGGGAAACACAGAATTGGATGCAGGCTCCAGGCTCTGAGCTGTCAGCACAGAGCCTAACCTGGGGCTCAAACTCATAAACCACAAGATCATCATGTGAGCCGAAGTTGGATGCTTAGCCAACTGAGCCATCCAGGCACCCCAGAGAGAGACAGTTCTATTTCTTCTTTCCAATCTATGCCTTTTTTGTTTTTCTTTTCCTGGCTAAAATTTCCATTACTATGTTGAAAAGATTGGTGGGAGTGGACATCCTTGCCTTGCTTTTGATCTTGGGGGAAAGCATTCCTTCTTTCACCATTAATTATGATATTATTAGCTATTGGGTTTTGTAGATGCTCTCTATTGTGTTAAGGAAGTTTACCCTATTTCTAGTTTTCTGAGAGTTTTATCATGAATTGCTATGGGAAATTACTGTTTTTGTGTTACTATTATAGTCAACACTAAGATAGCCATCAAGAGCAGTCATTTGTTAATGAAGTGACACATACTTCATATAAATATTACAGTTTTAAAATGGGCATAAGTAGCTGAATACAGAAAAGCAACAGAATAATGAATGAATATTGGGAAATTTATTTTGAGAAATGAAAATGACAGAAAATATAATTTTCCTTTTTAATCAGCAAATTCATTCTTATTTGAATGAACTAAGAGTGACTCCCGTCTTCATTACTACTGCAGTCTCAGAATATGGATATATGAGTCTACCCATTTCTATACTTTTTATCCATGTGACTGTATGCTCTCATTTGCCATTTTGAAGGGAGTATTATTTGGCTATCTTAGAGCTAAAAAAAATTTAAACTATCCTGTATGTTGTCATGTTATTAACTTACATAGTTTAAAGTGTTTTTTTTCAACGATTTTCCTTCAACTTTAATCCTCTAGATAAAAAGGCAAGGAATCCTTAAAATTTTTGCTGACACTAAATGTATATGTAATTAGAATAATTCGTTTTCAATCAATTAAATTGAAACAAGCACTGTTAAAGTAAGAGTTTAGAATTTGGTCCCCCACAGATACATAACTAAGTCTAGTACAGCCATCAACTAATGCAGACTCTGGTTGCCAAGGGGAGATTCAACAAAAGCATACATCTTAAAATATCTCTTCTGTGCCCTAGAATTATCATTTGTCAATGACAGCATACTCCTAGTCCCCATTTATTTTAATATAACATAATCTCCTTTCCACCCCCAACTCCCATCTATTCCAGGCTATTTGAGAAGCACTCTGAAATCTATATTTAGGTCACTTGCTTACCATCTTTTTCTCATAGTATGCTATGGTAGTTGAAACGACTTGAAAGTAGTATCTGTGCCTTATTTGTCTTTGATTCCCCAGTGCCTTACACAGGGCCTGGCTTATAGGAGGCATTTAGGAAATTTATGTTAAACAATTGGCCAGCTACTTTTCAAGGCATGAATTGGCTATCTGAATTATTTTTTTAATTTTTTTTTGAGAGAGAGAAAATACAAATGGGGGAGGGGAAGAGAGAGGATGAGAGAGAGAATCCCAAGCAGGCTCCAAATTGTCAATGAAGAGCCGGATGCAGAGCCTGAACTCACAAACCATGAGATCATAATCTGAGCCAAAACTAAGAGTTGGACATTTTACCAACTTGAGCCACCCAGACATCCCTGGCTATCTTAATTTAAAAGTATTCCCTCTTGGCACAAAAACAGACACTCAGATCAATGGAACAGAATAGATAACCCAGAAATGGATCCACAAACATATGACCAACTAATCTTTGACAAAGCAGGAAAGAATATCCAATGGAATAAAGACAGTCTCTTCAGAAGTGGTGCTGGGGAAACTGGACAGCAACATGCAGAAGAATGAACCTGGACCACTTTCTTACACCATACACAAAAATAAACTCAAAATGGATGAAAGACCTAAACAGAAGACAGGAAGCCATCAAAATCCTCAAGGAGAAAGCAGGCAAAAACCTCTTTGATCTTGGCCACAGCAACTTCTTACTCAACACATCTCCAGAGGCAAGGGAAATAAAAGCAAAAATGAACTACTGGGACCTCATCAAACTAAAAAGCTTCTGCACAGAGAAGGAAACAAGCAGCAAAACTAAAAGGCAACTGGAAGAATGGGAGAAGATATTTGCAAACAACATATCAGATAAAGGGTTAGTATCCAAAATCTATAAAGAACTTACCAAACTCCACACCCAAAAAACAAATAATCCAGTGAAGAAATGGGCAAAAGGCATGAATAGACACTTCTCCAAAGAAGACATCCAGATGGCCAACTGGCACATGAAAAAATGCTCAACATTACTCATCATCCGTGAAATACAAATTAAAACCACAATGAGATACCACCTGACACCTGTCAGAATGGCTAACATTAGCAACTCAGGCAACAACAGATGTTGGCGAGGATGTGGAGAAAGAGGATCTCCTTTGCATTGCTGGTGGGAATGCAAACTGGTGCAGCCACTCTGGAAAAACAGTATGGAGGTTCCTCAAAAAATTAAAGAACTACCCTATGACCCAGCAATTGCGCTACCAGTTATTTATCCAAGGGATATAGGTATGCTGTTTTGAAGGGGCACGTGCACCTCAATATTTATAGCAGCACTATCAACAATAGCCAAAGTATGGAAAGAGCCCAAATGTCCATCGATGGGTGAATGGATAAGGAAGATGTATTGTATATATATACGATGGAGTATTACTCACCAATCAAAAAGAATGAAATCTTGCTGTTTGCAACTACGTGGATGAACTAAAGGGTATTATGCTAAGCAAAATTAGTCAGAGAAAGACAAATATCATATGACTTCACTCATATGAGGACTTTAAGACACAGAACAGATGAACATAAGGGAAAGGGAACAAAAATAATATAAAAACAGGGAGGGGGACAAAACATAAGAGACTCTTAAATAAGGAGAACAAACAGAGGGTTACTGGAGGGGTTGTGGGATGTTGGATGGGCTAAATGGGTAAGGGGCATTAAGGAATCTACTCCTGAGATTCTTGTTATACTATATGCTAACTAATTTGGATGTAAATTTAAAAAATATTAAAAATAAAATTAAAATAACATAACATAACATAACATAACATAACATAACATAACATAACATAACATAACATAACATAAAAGTATTCCCTCTTGGGGCACCTGAGTGGCTCAGAGGGACAACTGGGTGGCTCAGTTGGTTAAGCGTCCAACTTTGGCTCAGGTCATGATCTCACAGCTTGTGGGTTTGCGATGGGCTCTGTGCTGACAGCTCAGAGCCTAGAGATGCTTTGAATTCTGTGTCTTCCCCTCTCTCTGCTCCTTCCCCACTCAAGTGTGCTCTCTCATTCTCTCTCTCAAAAATAAATAAATGTGAAAAAAAAATTTTTAAGACAATAAAAGTATTCCCCCTAGTACCCAATGGTGCTAGGGCCTAATGCCTGATGCCTCAGGCCCATGTTCTGTCTCTAGGAAGCATTCTACCAAAAGATGAAACTCCATTTCAAGGACATGTTTGCACCTTTACCTGTTCTCTGATGTCAGAGCTATAGCTAGTCAATAGTTCATTTCTTGAAAAGAGAATATTTAACCTTAGTGAGCTAGTTACTCTGCCCTGGCTTAAGTTCTCACATCTACCTATCTTTTAGGATTCTCTGTGACTAGAAATACTTAATTTCCCAGGCTTATAAACGAAAAATGTACAGAAAGAACATCATGCAATGAGTAAGAGAGAGGTTCTCTCTCATGACCTTAATGGGATGCTGTGAAAATCATCTTTTTATTCCAACCTAGAATAAATGTTATTTGTCTCAAAAATTTATATTGAAACTCACAGTAATAATTCTTTTTTTTTTCTGTGTAATTAGATAGCTGTACTATTTGTGTTCTTGATTTGAGTTTTGCCAGTGTACTTTGAAGAAACTATTTTCTCAAGTTTAAAGTTTCCAAAAAACCACAGATTTATTGCTTAGTTCATCTGAATTTGAAGTGTTTTTGTGTGTCTGTATGGATTGAAAATTAACGGTTTCTACAATAGATGTTACTCATTGAGTAGTAAGGAAAAATTCCAGTGAAAGGGGTATTAATTTGTATATGGTTAGGACAAATCAGGTTCACCCTTGCATTCAGCAGGTTGTTTTATTCAAGCCTTAAAACTACTTTTCTACTAAAAAGTACTTGTTTTGTGCTCTTGAAAAAATATGATTGAGTTTTTGTGATATACTCCCAAATCTGAGTTAGTGTGAGGGCATGTGATGCTGTTGCTTCCCTTGCTGATTCCTGTAGACTCTTTCCTAGAGCAGAGATTGTCAGTGAAATAAAGTTAAATTAGAGCATAAGATTTTCCTACAGTGATAAGGGATCCAGATCCCTACTCATAATAATAATAATAATGATAATAAAATAATAATAACAATAATAATAATAATAATGCTAAAGAAAGGAGGCAGTTTCTCATATGAAGCAAAAACCGGTCTCACATTTTTTTTTATATTGATCATTTGGAAATTGTCCATGTGGAAAATACATACATATAATGTAGGATCTTCAGTCCTTCCTTTGTATTTGTTTATTTACATTTTTAGAAATTACAGAACAATCAGAATCTTAGATATGGGAAAGGCCTTAGAAGGCATCTTGCCCAAGTCTACCCTAATGCAACACCTCAGCCAGCATCTGCTTGAATGCCTTGCAGTAAAGCTCACCTCCTCATAAAGGAACACACACTTCTTTTATGAGTCAATATAGTTGCCAGAATATTTATTCTGTATGAAGTAGAATGTGCATAGTTTACTTCTGTTGATACTAATGTCTGATGTATAGCAGGCCCTGGAGAAATATCTGTTGAATAACAAAACAATTAGTCCTGATGAAATCTTTGCAGTTTTTATCTTTAGAGTAGACCACAAATACAGTAACAGAATACATGAATACATGATGGTACTGCTCAGGAAAAAGTAAACTTATTTAAACAATTAAATAATGAAACAAACTACATGAAAATGGAATGACATGGTTGAGGTGTTTCTTTAAAGTAATCCAGGGAAGTAGGAAATGGAGGGTAGATTTAACAAGATTGGCTATGTGTTGTTGACCACTGAACTTGTGTGAAGTGTGAGTGGGGTCCTTTGTATATTTCTAATTTTGTATAATTTGAAAAATTCCATGTAAACAGTTTAAATACCTAAAAGTCTCTTGAGAATCTGTGGCCTGTGACTTCCTAGCCTGAGTCAGGATGGGGGGACCACTGGATAGCACTGGCATCTAATTAACAGTATCCTGAAGAAAGTTTTCTCCACACATCTCCAAGCTCAGACCCAGAGCCAAGTTGGTGCAGGAGGTTTTAGTTTTAGAAAACAAGGTAACTTTACATGAAAGATATTAACATAAATATTAATAACATACTTTACAAAAAGGTCATGGGAAATGAGGTACCAATTTGAAGCAGTCATTTGGGAAAAATAACCTTCTAGTTGTTTTGGAATGCCCTTCCACTCTTTCCTTTGATTATTAGTTTTTGGCCTTAAGTCAGACACTTACTAGTATATAATTATCCTTTCAAAGCCGTCTACAATGTCCACCATTGATTTTGCTCTAAAATTGTACTGTTACTCTAATGTTCAAACTAGCCTGTGCTAAAAGTCACTGTTTTTCAGTTAAGGACATTCAAGAAATTGGCAAGGGAAAAGTAAAACTCCCTTGAATCAGAATTGATTCCTAGCTCTTTTTCCTCTTTTGTCAGCTGCACTGGAAGGTTCTGCATTCTAATTCAGTGCTACCAGGACTTAACTCCAATTTCTAACAAATATCTGACCCTGTTTCCCTCACACTTTTATAATTGTAAGTGTGTTTACTTTTACTTCCCAAGTGAGATGACACATTTAGAAAGGTTTTACTTCCCTGCTTGTTTCAAGATTCTGTTGAAATAATATGGAAATGTTTTTTCTGGTGATTAATTCAGTTTTAATTTTGTGCCTTCTGTTTTGCAAATTCTTTCTTAATAATTCAAAACCATGTTATCAATGATTATTTAAACTTAACAAGTTTTACCAGCTTTATTGCTACCATTTTACTTATATGCCACCCCTTGCCCTTACTTTTTTTGAATTCCTGTCTCTTTTTTTTTTTTAATTTTTTTTTAATGTTTATTTATCTTTGAGAGACAGAGCATGAGCAGGGAAGGGGCAGAGAGAGGGAGACACAGAATCTGAAGCAGGCTCCAGGCTCCGAGCTGTCAGCACAGAGCCCAACGCGGGGCTCGAACTCATGAACCGTGAGATCATGACCTTAACTAAAGTCGGACGCTCAACCAACTGAGCCACCCAGGCACCCCATGAATTTCTATCTCTTTTGATAGAGTACTTCCTCGGATGATTTTCAGAAAGTTGTACATAGGTTAATATATTTTCTGAGTACTATTATGTCTTAAAATATTTTTTGTCTTGCTCTTACATATCAATGCTAATTTTGCTAATATAGAATTTTATAAACATTGTGCTGTTTACTTCTTGCAAATAGTATGGTAATCTTTGAATTCTCTCCTTTTCCTTGCTTAGGTAGGGATCATTTATATCATGTATATGATCATTTACATGATTTCTCACTTTGGCTTTCCTTCTCTTAAGCTGTTGTTTTTCTTCTTGTGTCTGATAACTTTTCTATGCCTTTGCCTATATTTCTAGAAAGAATTAGTGTTGGTAGGTAATATGGTAGGAAAAGCACATGTGTCACATACAATTCTGGCCAGCAGATGATTGCCACTACTCCCTTTCTCCTCTCCCCATGCAGGAGCTCCTTGGGGCTCTAAAGCTGGGAGCAGGCACCTGAAGTGGAACAAATATTTTGAACAAGATGGTGTCTTCAGGGTCCTCAAATAACATAGCACAAGTGATGCATTGCTGGTGAACTGCACCCACCTCTGTGAGAATCACTAGCAAGGGACATTATAAGAGTCTCTGACTTACTCATTCCTCTGTCCTCAACCTAGGAGATCATCAGATTCTTTGAGTCTGAATAGAGTTGTGCTTTCCAGTGGGAAGAAAAGAAGGGGAGTTACAGGGAGGCACAGCTGCTTTCCTGAGCCTTTTGTGTCATTTCACCAAGTGGTTTCAGAGGTTTCTTTTTTTTGGCAACACTCTAAAATTATTTAGAACACTGTCTAGGAGAACCAACAAATCCCCCACTTTCATTAGCTAGTAGGAACCTCCAGGTGACAGATACACTTATTCCCTGTGTGAGCCACACAGTTCCAGGGGTCCTTTGTCTCCTCCTGAATACCTGGCCCCATCATGGCTTGCCCTTGTTCTCTTTCACAGCTCTGAGTCAGGATCTCTCATTGATCTACTAGAGAGTCCATCCTCTAGTGCCCTATTGACTCTCTGACCTGGTCAGCATTAATTGCCTATTTTCTCAATATTATTTACCTATTTAAAACCCTTTAGAAATTCCTCAAAATAGCTGCCATTGATCACTGAACACTTTTATTTTCAGATTTATTTAATCATGGTAGTGATATTTAGGGAATTAAGGAAGGTAAATATATGTTTTGCATATTAAATTATTTGCTAAAAGTTTTTCAGACATATTTACCTAGAACCACATATGTTTTTAAATGTCAGACGTCTCCTGAATTTAGCATAAAATTTAATAATTTTATATGTGTATAAAAATATGTGTATAAAGTTATATGTGTATAAAACATATGCCTACCACATTTAATAACTGCACATGTAGAGAACAAGATCAAAATTACTTGAAAGATTAGTCATTTTTTACTTTCTGTATCTAAATTCTTTACAATGAGCATATGATTTTTTAATTAAAAAAATGAAAGATAGGTAATTAAACAAACATTTTTCCACAAAATGTCTCAAATAATGTCTAAATAACAGGAATAGCTAGGAGGGGAGCCTTTATTTCACACATGATATTTGATTATGATATTTGCTTTGTATTCACATGTCTTAAAGAAACAAAAATGAAAGACATTTTCAGAGAATAAATATGAGGAGTCATCTATAATCCAGGCAAGGATTTTTCATTTTAAATGCTACTAAAACCATTATACAGTATTGACCTTTATAGCTTTGACTTTTTGCTACTCATCCTTCTCCCAGCCTGCACAGTGGTTTAGTGTTACAGTATTTATGCATGATTATTGCTGCTTTTTGGTTTTGACATTTGTGTGAAGCAGCTAACGTAAACTTTAAATAAGCTATACTGTCACTGTACTATCACTAGATTCACTAAGCTATACTTTGAATATAAATTCTTTAAATATACATTCGTTTTTTTAATTTTTTTTTATTAAAAAAATTTTTTTAGGGGCGCCTGGGTGGCGCAGTCGGTTAAGCCTCCGACTTCAGCCAGGTCACGATCTCACGGTCCGTGAGTTCGAGCCCCGCGTCGGGCTCTGGGCTGATGGCTCGGAGCCTGGAGCCTGTTTCCGATTCTGTGTCTCCCTCTCTCTCTGCCCCTCCCCCGTTCATGCTCTGTCTCTCTCTGTCCCAAAAATAAATAAAAAACATTGAAAAAAAAAAAAATTTAAAAAAAAAAAAAAAAAAAAAAATTTTTTAACGTTTATTTATTTTTGAGACAGAGAGAGACAGAGCATGAACAGGGGAGGGGCAGAGAGAGAGGGAGACACAGAATCGGAAGCAGGCTCCAGGCTCTGAGCCATCAGCCGAGAGCCCGACGCAGGGCTCAAACTCATGGACCCTGAGATGGTGACCTGAGCTGAAGTCGGAGGCTTAACCGACTGAGCCACCCAGGCGCCCCTAAATATACATTCTTAAATATACTGTAAGAATACATGACTTGTAACATATAATGTTTTTTAACATGAAATCTTTTTCTCAATATAATTTGTCAAATTGGTTTCCATACAACACCCATGCTCATCCCAACAAGTACCCTCCTCAATGCCCATCACCCACTTTTCCTTTCCTCCACCCCCTCCATCAACCCTCAGTTTGTTCTCAGTATTTAACAGTCTCTTATGGTTGGCCTCCCTCCCTCTCTGTGACTCTTTTTTTTTTCTCCTTCCCTACCCCCATGGTCTTCTGTTAAATTTCTCAAGATCCACATATGAGTGAAAACATATGGTATCTTTCTCTGACTTATTTCACTTAGCATAATACCCTCCAGTTCCATCCACATTGCTGCAAATGGCCAGATTTCATTCTTTCTCATTACCAAGTAGTATTCCATTCTGCATATAAACCACATCTTCTTTATCCATTCATCAGTCGATGGACATTTAGGGTCTTTCCAAATTTGGCTATTGTTGAAAGTGCTACTCTAAACATTGCAGTATATGTGCCCCTATGCATCAGCACTCCTGTATCCCTTGGGTAAATTCCTAGCAGTGCTGTTGCTGGGTCATAGGGTACATCTATTTTTAATTTTTTGAGGAACCTCCACACTGTTTTCCAGAATGGCTGCACCAGTTTGCATTCCCACCAATAGTGCAAGAGGGTTCCTGTTTCTCCACATCCTCATCAGCATTTGCAGTGTCCTGATTTGTTCATTTTAGCCACTCTGACCAGTGTGAGGTAGTATCTCAGTGTGGTTGTATTTCCCTGATGATGAGTGACGTTGAGCATCTTTTTATGTGTTTGTTGGCCATCTGGATGTCTTCTTTGGAAAAGTGTCTCTTTATGTCTTCTGCCCATTTCTTCACTGGATTCTTTGTTTTTTGGGTGTGGAGTTTGGTGAGTTCTTTATAGATGTTGGATACTAGCCCTTTATCTGATTTGCAAATACCTTTTCCCATTCCGTTGGTTGCCTTTTAGTTTTGTTAATTATTTCCTTTGCAGTACAGAAGCTTTTTATCTTCATGAGGTCCCAATAGTTCATTTTTGCTTTTAATTCTCTTCCTTTGGAGATATGTCAAGGAAGAAATTGCTGCAGCTGAGGTCAAAGAGGTTTTTTCCTGTTTTCCCCTCCAGGGTTTTGATGGTGTCCTGTCTCACATTCAGGTCCTTCATCCATTTTGAGTTTATTTTTGTGAATGGTGTAAGAAAGTGATCTAATTTCATTCTTCTGCATGTCACTGTCCCGTTCTCCCAGCACCATTTGTTAAAGAGACTGTCTTTTTTTCCATTGGATACTCTTTCCTGCTTTGTCAAAGATTAGTTGGCCATACATTTCTGGGTCCAATTCTGGGTTCTCTCTTCTATTCCATTGGTCTATGTGTCTGTTTTTGTGCCAATACCATCCTGTCTTTATGATTACAGCTTTGTAGTAGAGGCTAAAGTCTGGGATTGTGATGCCTCCCACTTTGGTTTCTCTTTCAATATTACTTTGGCTATTCAGGGTCTTCTGTGGTTCCAAACAAATTTTAGGATTGTTTGTTCTAGCTTTGAGAAGAATGCTGGTACAATTTTGATTGGGTTCGCATCGAATGTGTAGATTGCTTTGGGTAGTATTGACATTTTAACAATATTTATTCTTCCAATCCATGAGCATGGAAGGTTTTTCCATTTCATTGTGTCTTCTTCAGTTTCCTTCATAAGGTTTCTATAGTTTTCAACAGACAGATCTTTTACATCTTTGGTTAGGCTTATTCCTAGGTATTTTATAGTTCTTGGTGCAATTGTGAATGGAATCAGTTTCTTTATTTCTTTTTCTGTTGCTTCACTATTGGTGTATAAAAATGCAACCGATTTCTGTACATTGATTTTGTACCCTGTGACCTTGCTGAATTCATGTCTCAGTTCTAGCAGACTTCTAGTGGAGTCTTTTGGGTTTTCCGTGTGGAGTATCATGTCATCCGCAAAAAGTGAAAGTTTGACTTCTTCTTTGCCAATTTGGATGCCTTTGATTTCATTTTGTTCTCTGATTGCTGATGCTAGGACTTCCAACACTATGTTAAATAACAGTGGTGAGAGTGGACATCCCTGTCATGTTCCTGATCTCAGGGGGAAAGCTCTCAGTTTTTCCCCACTGAGGATGACATTAGCTGTGATTAGCTTTTCATAAAAGGCTTTTATGATGTTTAACTATGTTCCTTCTATTCTGACTTTCCTGAGGGTTTTTATTAAGAAAGGATGTTGTGTTTCGTCAGATGCTTTTTCTGCATCTATTGACAGGATCATATGGTTCTTATCCTTTCTGTTAGTAATGTGATGTATCACATTGATGGATTTGTGACTGTTGAACCAGCCCTGCAGCCCAGTAATGAATCCTACTTGATCATGGTAAATAATTCTTTTGAATTATTTATGCTGTTGAATTTTATTTGGTAGTGTCTTGTTGAGAATTTTTGCATCCATATTCATCAGGGATATTGGCCTGTAGTTCTCTTTTTTGCTGAGTCTCTGTCTGGTTTGAGAATCAAAGTAATGTTGGCTTCATAGAATGAGTCTGGAAGTTTTCCTTCCATTTCTATTTTTGGAACAACTTGAGAAGGATAGGTATTAACTCTGCTTGAAATGTCTGGTAGAGTTCCCCACGGAAGCCATCTGGTCCAGGCTCTTATTTGTTGGGAGATTTTTGATAACTGATTCAATTTCTTCACTGTTATGGGTCTGTTCAAATTTTCTATTTCTTCTCGTTTGAATTTTCATAGTGTGTGGATGTTTAGGAATTTGTCCATTTCTTCCAGGTTTCCAGCTTGTTGACCTATAACTTTTCATAGTATTCCCTGTAATATCTTGTGTTTCTGAGGGATGGGTTGTGATAAGTCCATTTTCATTCGTGATTTTATCTATTTGAGTCCTCTGTCTTTTCTCTTTGAGAAGCCCGGCTAGAGGTGTATCAGTTTTGTTTATTTTTTCAAAAAACCAACTCTTGGTTTCATTGATCTGTTCTACTGTTTTTTTATATTGTTTATTTCTGCTCTGATCTTTATTATTTCTCTTCTGCTGGGTTTGAGGTGTCTTTGCTGTTTTATTTCTAGTTCCTTTGGGTGTGCTGTTAGATTTTGTATTTGGGATTTTTCTTGTTTCTTGAGATCAGCCTGGATTGCAATGTATTTTCCTCTCAGGATTGCCTTAGCTGCACCCCAAAGTGTTTGGACTGTTGTGTTTTCATTTTCATTTGTTTCCATATATTTTTTAATTTCTCCTCTAATTAACTAGTTGACCCATTCATTCTTTAGTAGGGTGTTCTTTAAACTCCATGCATTTAGAGGTTTTCCAGACTTTTTCCTGTGGTTGATTTCAAGTTTCATAGCATTGTGATGTGTAAGTGTGCATGGTATGATCTCAATTCTTTTATACTTATTGAGGGCTGTTTTGTGACCCCGTATGTGATCTATCTTGGAGAATGTTCCATGTGCACTCGACAAGAAGGTGTATTCTGCTGCTTTAGGATGAAAACTTCTAAATATATCTGTCAAGTCCATCTGATCCAATGTATCATTCAGGGTCATTGTTTCTTTATTGATCCTGTGTCTAGGTGATCTGTCCATTGTTGTAAATGGAGTATTAAATTCCCCTACAGTTACCACATTCTTACCAATAAGATTGCTTATGTTTGTGATTAATTGTTTTGTATATTTGGGTGCTGACGAATTCAGTGCATAGACATTATAATTGTTAGCTCTTCCTGATGGATAGACCCTGTAAACATTATATGATGCCCTTCTTCATCTCTTGTTACAGCCTTTAATTTAAAGTCAGTTTGTCTGATATAAGTATGGCTACTCCAGCTTTCTTTTGACTTCCAGTAGCATGATACATAGTTCTCCATCTCCTCACTTTCAGTCTGAAGGTGGCCTCAGGTCTGAAATGAGGACTTGTTTTTTTTTATCCATTCTGATAACCTGTTTCTTTTGATTGGAGCATTTAGTATTTACATTCAGTGCTATTATTGAAAGAATTGGATTTAGAGTCATTGTGTTATCTGTAGGTTTCATGCTTGTAGTGATATCTCTGGTCCTTCGTGGTCTTTGCAACATTTCACTCACAGAGTCCCCCTTAGGATCTCTTAGCAACATTTCACTCACAGAGTCCCCCTTAGGATCTCTTAGGACTGGTTTAGTAGTGATGAACTTCAGTTTTTGTTTGTTTGGGAAAACCTTTATCTCTCCTTCTATTCTGAATGACAGGCTTGCTGGATAAAGGATTCTTGGCTGCTTTTTTTTTTTTTTTCTGTTCATCATATTGAAGATTTCCTGCCATTCCTTTCTGGCCTACCAAGTTTCAGTAGATAGGTCTGCTACTACTATTATGTGTCTACCTTTGTAAGTTAGAGCCTGTTTATCCCCAGCTGCTTTCAGAATTTTCTCTTTATCATTGTATTTTGCCAGTTTCACTCTGATATGTCGTGCAGAAGATCGATTCAAGTTACGATCTGAAGGGAGTTCTCTGTGCCTCTTGGATTTCAATGCCTGTTTCCTTCCCCGGATCAGGGAAGTTCTCAACTATGATTTGTTCAATTACACCTTCAGCCTTCTCTCTCTTTGTCTTCTGGAATTCCTATGATATGGATATTGTTCCATTTTATTGAATCACTTAATTCTCTAATTCTCCCCTCGTGATCCTGGATTTTTTTATCTCTCTTTTTCTCAGCTTCCTCTTTTTTCCATAATTTTATCATCTAAAATACCTATTCTCCCCTCTGCCTCTTCATTCCACTCTGTGGCTATCTCCATTTTATTTTGCACCTCATTTACAGCATTTTTAATTCATTGTGACTATTTTTTAGTCCCTTGATCTCTGCAGGAATAGATTCTCTGCTGTCTTCTATGCTTTTTTTTCAAGCCCAGCGATTAATGTTATGACTTTTATTCTAAATTCTTGTTCAGTTATGTTGCTTATATCTGTTTTAATCAATTCTTTAGCTGTCACTTCTTCCTGGAATTTCTTTTGAGGAGAATTCTTCTGTTTCATCATTTTAGCTAGTTTTCTGTCTCTTAGGAGTTTTAAAAGCTTGTTAAGTGCTCTGCACCTGCGAGTCTGCTATATTAAAGGGGGGGATCATACACTATCCAGGGCCTGGCTCTTCAGGAGGTGTTTTTTGGAGAGTGTTACTTGCTCTCTGTTGTTGTGAATTTGGTTATTTTATTTCCCTACTCATAGTGATGTTTTGGACTCTCTACCAGGTATGCTTTGATTTGTTCCTTGGAGTAGTCCTGGAAAGGAAAACAGACAGACAGACCATCAGGAAACAAAAACACGCAAACACACAAAACAAACAAACAAACAAAAACTAAAAACTAAAAACAATCCAAAAGCTAAAACCAGAAACACCAGCTACAAGTAAAGAATGGGGTGGAGGCGGTGCTGATGGAAGAGCACATACAAAGAGAGAGAAATGAGAGGGACGGGGCCAGGGGGGTGGGGGGAGAAAAAATAAACATTGACCAGGCAGAGAGTCTAAAAGGCTTAATCCTGAGAAAAGGGAAAATAAGGATGGAGGCAGGGAAAAAGGAAGATAAAGTTACCCAAAGAAACTATATTACTTGGCTTGATTATTCCAGAGAGAGAGAAAGGAAAGGAAAGAAAGGAGGTGTAGAACATGTATCAAAAGAATGGATTAAATATGTCTGTTTAAACAAACCAATAATCAGAGTACCCAGCCTAGAGGACGGAAGAGATAAGAAGGAGAAATGGAAGGGCGAATGTATCTATATAACAAGAATTGTCCTAGAATTAATCCAGGCAATGCAGCAGCACTAGTCTGGAGGAGGGGTCCGTCTGGTTCCACATCATGTATCCCGCTCCAGTAGATATGCAGTTACCTGGCTTGGAGGGACGTGGTTTGGTGTAGGCTGGTCCTGCCTCCACTCTGGGCCCCATGGTGGATCCCTGAGGCCCCGCCTTGGTGGTGGTGGGTAGAAAAATGACAACCCCCACCCCACCCCAGTCTCTTCTCCACCACCTGGCGTCCTAAATCACTCCTTTGGAAATGCCCTCACAGTGCCACAAGTGCAAATGAGGCTGTCTGTCTCTCTCCACCCATTCCTGTGCTCCATTGCTTGGCTGGGATTTCAACTCCTTCTCTGTGAGCCCCAGCAGTGGGGAAACATCTCCCAATATGTGGTCCTGGCTGGTTTTGTCCTATGCCACAGCACTTCAGGGTAGGGTACTGGTTTCTCCTGCTGCAGACTGCGCCCCTGACCTACTACCAAACCCAGAGGTGGCTCCCCTCCTCCCCAGGTGCACGAACAGGGCAGCCAGCCCCAGTCTGAAGAAAGCCCTGCAGTTAGAGATGGGATCCCTCTCTGTCCTGGTCCGAGGTTTTTTTCTCTTATCCAGATACAGTCCTACACTTCCCCAGCCAGTCTTTCTCTTCCCTTTGTCTCTCTGCAGAAGGGGATCCCTCCCTTCCATTCCTTTGTGGCCCATTTTATCTCCCCCAGTTCGCAGTCACCCACCTATGGCCCGTCAGGTTGTCCTGGTTTCTCCCTGGTAGACTCAGTCTCTTTTCCTCCCAGACTCTAAGTGTTCAAAGTCCTTTGGCTTCAGCCCTTCTTTTTTTGAGAGACACAGGAAGTATGATACCCCTACTTCTCCGCCATGTTGGCCTCTCCTGTTTAACATGAAATCTTAAGATCCTAAGCATTGTCGAAGCACCTGGCTGGTTCAGTCCACAGAGCATGCAGCTCTTGATCTCAGGGTTGTGAGGTTGAGCCCCATGTTGGGTGTAGAAATTACTTAAAAATAAAAAATCTTTAAAAAATAAAAAAGATCCTGGGGCACCTGGGTGGCTCAGTCGGTTAACCATCCAACTTCACCTCAGGTCATGATCTGGCTGCTTGTGAGTTCGAGCCCCACATTGGGCTCTGTGCTGACAGCTCAGAGCCTGGAGCCTGCTTCAGATTCTGTGTCCCTCTCTCACTCTGCTCCTCCCTGACTCATACTCTATCAAGAATAAATAAAACATTAAAAAAAAAAAAGATCCTAAGCATTGTCATTTTAAAGAAAAGTTATGAATTATACATCCCATTAGTCATGTTTTAAACTAATTTAATCACTAATAACCAGCACTTCAAATAGCTCATTAAGTATTTTAATTACAAGTTTTCATGTAATTCTGTGAATAGACTGTCATCTATATTCCATTAATCTTTTTAAAACAGTTTATTTAAAAGGGTATTATAAAATGTTACAATAAATCTAAATAGTATTTCACAATATGGTCACAAATACATACTAATAATTTACAAAAGCTTATGAAACTAATTAGACTGTGGTTAGCCAAGTTCAGCTAGTTAGTAGGAAAACATTCACTGACATCTGAAATGGGAAACAGAGACACTTAAAAACCAGTAAACAGGGGGCACCTGGGTGGCTCAGTCAGTTAAGCAACCAACTCTTGATTTCTGCTCATGTCACGATCCCACAGTTTGTGAGTTCAAGTTCTGCTTCTAATTCTCTCTCTTCCTTTATCCCTGCCCCTCCCCCCATTCTCAAAATAAATAAATAAACTTAAAACAAATTAAAAAAAAAAAAAAACAACAGTCCTTGCCTTCAAGAAGCTCACAGTGGTGAAAAACACAAGTAGTAGAAGGCTGGAATTGTATACCTGTAATTTCGTTTTCCATTTGGGCTCTTATTTTAGCACATCTTCCCAGTTGTTGTTGCAGCTGCTTAAGATAAATGTTTTACTTCACTTAAAACCATATGCTGTTATATAAAAAGTAAAACTGTCTCACTTCTGGGAAGTGAGCTTTTGCTGTAATAATAATAAATTCTGCCTTGGAGCGTTCAGGACTAGTTGGTGTTTTTTTTTTTTCTTTTCTTCTTTTTCTTCTTTTTTTTTTTTTCCTCACTAAAAGCATAAAGGATGGAATTTTTATTCTGATGTCACTGTGGAAATTACATTGTTGCAATGATTTAATAGACTACTGGTACTTTTTACCTCTTAAGCTTCACATTATAGAGTCTTAAAATTGTAATTTCAGGGTGACATTTGTAAAAATGCCATCAGATTCTACCCTTTTACTTTCTTGATTATGCAAGAGAATTTTAAAACATTGTTCCTTTTTATATTGGTAAACTTTTGGTTTAGCACTTGTTTCTTTTTCTGATTACAAAATAAGGCAGCCTATTATAAAACATTTGGAATATCTGGAGAAGTATTTTTTAAAAGCTATGCCCTTTGCCACTTATTAGATATAAATACTATCAGCACTGACCATTCTGCTTGCTTTTGGTGGTTCCCAAAGTTTCAAGCACATAAAAAAGAAGCTGTGGCAGTGAAAACTGATACTTTTATTTTAATTGTATTTATTTATTTACTTACTTACCTATGTTTTATTTATTTATTTGTTTGTTTGTTTGTTTGTTTATATCCAAGTTAGTTAGCATATACTGCAGTGATTTCAGGAGTAGATTCCAGTGATTCATCTCCTATGTATAACACCCAGTGCTCATCCAAACAAGTGTCTTCCTTAATGCTGCTTACCCATTTAGCCCACAACCTCTCCAGCAACCCTCAGTTTGTTCTCTGTATTTGAGTCTCTTATGTTTTGTCCCCCTCCTTGTTTTTGTATTATTTTTTCTTAAATATTAGAAATATATTCTTTTTTTCTTCCCTTCCCTTATGTTCATCTGTTTTGTATCTTAAAGTCCTCATATGAGTGAAGTCATATGATATTTTTCTCTGATTGACTAATTTCACATAACATAATACCCTCCAGTTCCACATAGTTGCAAATGGCAAGAATTCATTATTTTTGATTGTCAGGTAATACTGCAGTGTGTGTGTGTATATATATATATATATATATATATATATATATATATATATATATATATATATATATATATGCATGCCACATCTTCTTTATCCATTCATCCGTCGATGGACATTTGGGCTCTTTCCATACTTTGGCTAGTGTCAATAGAATTGCTATAAACATTGGGGTGCATATGCCCCTTCGAAACAGCATATCTGTATCCCTTGGATAAATACCTAGTAGTGCAATTGCTGGGTGTAGGGTAGTTTATTTTTAACATTCTGAAGAACCTCCATACTGTTTTCCAGAGTGGCTGCACCACCTTGCATTGCCACCAACAATGCAAAAGAGATCCTCTTTCTCTGCAACCTCACCAACATCTGTTGTTGCCTATGTTGTTCATTTTAGCCATCCTGACTGGTGTGAGGTGGTATCTCCTTGTGGTTTTAATTTGTATTTCAGTGATGATGAGTGATGTTGAGCATTTTTTCATGTGTCTGTTAGCCATCTGAGTGTCTTCTCTGGAGAAGTGTCTATTCATGTCTTTTGCCCATTTCTTCACTGGATTATTTGTTTTTTGGTGTGGAGTTTGATAAGTTCTTTATAGATTTTGGATACTACCCTTTATCTGATATGTTATTTGCAACTATCTTCTCCCATTCTTCCGGTTGCCTTTTAGTTTTGCTGCTTGTTTCCTTCTCTGTACAGAAGCTTTTTAGTTTGATGAGGTCCCAATAGTTCATTTTTGCTTTTGTTTCCCTTGCCTCTGGAGACGTGTTGAGTAAGAAGTTGCTGCAGCCAAGATCAAAGAGGTTTTTGCCTGCTTTCTCCTTGAGGATTTTGGTGGCTTCCTGTCTTACATTTAAGTCTTTCATCCATTTTGAGTTCATTTTTGTGTATGGTGTAAGAAGTCATCCAGGTTCATTTTACTGCATGTCACTGTCTAGTTTTCCCAATACCATTTGCTGAAGAGACAGTCTTTACTCCATTTGGATATTCTTTCCTGCTTTGTCAAAGATTAGTTGACCGTAAGTTTGTGGGTCCATTTCTGGATTCTCTATTCTATACCATTGGTCTATGTGTCTCTTTTGTACCAGTACCGTACTGTCTTAATGATTAAAGCTTTGTAATACATCTTGAAGTCTGGGATAGTGATCCCTCCAGCTTTGGTTTTCTTTTTCAGGATTACTGAAATTCAGAATTCTCAGCAGCATTTAATGCACTTCTTCCTTTCTTTTGGAGAAGTTGTATGTAATTTTAATAAGCTATGATTTAAACTGTACTGATGAGCCTATCACATAAATATACAGAAAAATGTAGTAGAGAAATAAAAATATTCCTAATATAGCCTGTACATTTGAAGAAACCTAATACTTTTCAGAATTTTTTAATGCTTTATTTATTTTTGAGAGAGAAAGTGTGAGCAGGGGAGGGGCAGAGAGAGGGGGGACAGAGAATCTGAAGCAGGCTCTGTGCTGACAGTAGTGAGCTGAATGCAGGGCTCAAACTCAAGAGAACCATGAGATCATGACTATTAACTCAAGAGAGGAAGAAAATAGAAGTATATATGTGAGTATGTGTGTCCCTTTCTGATGGGAAACCTAAAGGGGAAATGGATTTAGTGATACAGCCAAAGCTAAAAGTAAAATTCCACTCTTCTATAATATTCTTTGAAAAAGCAGTGTAATTGCTGAATGTAGCTAAAGGCATTTCTTTTTTACTGCCTCATGTCAAACATACAGAGGTAGTAAAGCCCAGAACCATACACTCTAACTAAGTCTGCCTTCCCTCCTTCAGTAACCAGGTAGATGTCACTAGAAATAGTCAGGCTGTTCTGTAGATGAAATAATTCATTCATGCTAAGAACAGGTTAACTTTTATAATAGTATTTAGGAGTTCTGAATTCCTAATTAAACAATATTATCAACCAGAATATTAATTCGGCCCAAGGATTGTTACCATTCCTTCTTGTAACTGTGCTTATAGAAAACAAGGAAATGCATATTTGTATTATGTAGACATTTCCTTTTATAAGACATATATATGTATAGTATGTAGACATATATTTATGATATGTATATAGGTATGATACATTTAAATCTTATTTTGATTCTATTGCTATAATATGAAACTTCAAATTTGACAGAGGAAGTCTTGTAAAGAAACAAAAACAGATACAGGAACCCAATTTTTAGCTTGCTATATACAAAATGAAAGAGACTATTATATAATTTTGAGTAAATACTGTCAACTATGCTAAACAAGACACAGACAGTTTATCTCGTACAGAAAATAAAATAATCCACCGGTTCATCGATTTTTCCATCTCCCGTAAAAGTAGGATAATGTGTTTTTTAAATGAGTTAGTGTCTAGTGGCCACGTGTTCTTTCATAAAAGCTCCCTTCGTTTTGTGACCTTGAGTGGTGTACTGGCCCAAGCTTCAGTTTCCTTTTCTGTAAAAAGAAGGTGGTTGGGGCCAACTAAATTCATCTCACAATCTTGCTGTGAGGATAAAGGAAGAGCATATATGAAAGCAAATTTCTGTTCAGAGTTTGGCACTTTCCAGATCAGTGAATGTTTACTAAAAAGATGCTTGATAACCTTTATGAAGGATAATTTCAGTATATACTCCAAAAGCTTTAGGATTAAACCCGAATATAGTTTTAATTCTATACAATTATCCCAGGAAAATTATCAGAGATATGCCAAAGATTTGTGTATAATGCCCCATGTCTGTAAAGATGATCATCCCAGTGGTGTTTTTAAGAGGAAAAGAGTTGGATTATAGAGTGGAGGAGAACCTAAATGTCCTAATAAGAATGGATGTGTGTTTTTATGCATATACCTATCTATACTACAGTGATGTACAATACAGTTGTGTGGTAGAAGCATATTTAATACTATGGGAAAAGTTTATATTATATTAACCAAAAAGAAGGTTACAAAATTATGTATAGCATGATTTCAGATGTGTACATTTTTTAAAGTATGTATATTAGTCCACTCAGGCTGCTATAACAAAGGACCATACACAGGTTGGGCAGGTTGAACAAGACGAATTTGCTTCTCACAGTTCTAGAGGCTGGAAATTCCAAGATCAAGGTGCCAGCAAAATAGGTTTTACTCCTATTTTGAGCAAGTTCTTTCATGTCTCTTCTTATAAGGACACTAAACCCATCAGATCTGTACTGCACCCTTATGACTTCATTTAACCTTAATTTTTCCTTAGAAGCCCCATCACCAAATACAACAACAATAGAGGTTAGAACTTCAACATATGAACTTTGTGGGGAACACATTCAGTCTGTAATAGTGACAAATTGGTAATAATATCTGAATGGTTGGGTCACAATTGATTTTTATTTTCTTCTTCTTGTCTACATTTTTAATTTTTTTTTCTATAATGTATTCAAAATATTCAGAAAAGTGTGTAGACAATGGATGATTAGTAGATTAGTGGTTGCTTTGGGCTGGAGGTGGAAATAGGAGGACTAGGGCATGATCACTAAAGGGTACAGGGTTTCTTTTTAGAAGTGATAAAAAGTGATTATGATGGTGGTCACACAACTCTGGGAATATACTAAAGACCACTGAATAGGACACTGTAAGTGGGTGACTGCTATGGTGTGTGAATTATATCTCAAGGCTTTTACAAAATGTGTGTGTGTGTGTGTATGCACATGCACACACGTAAGGGGTTTTGATAATAGATCTGTTTATTAGCACTTCCAGTCACCATACACAGTATGTTCACCCACATGGCACATTATTGTCTTGGCTTTTGACTACTAAGTTTTTTTCAGTGAAAAAACTACCATTTATATAACAAACACTTATTGTTAACAAGAATTCCAGAAAGATGGAATGGAATAACCAAAATGGGAAATAACACAACATTCCAGGTGGAAGGCCATGATCAGAAAGTAAGAAATAGAAATTAACTCACCTTCTTGCATGGTGTTAAAGATCAATAAGGGAAAATATTGATGATATCCACTGATGAATGGGCATATATGGCAAAGAGAATATTGTTAGTGACCCAATAACTGCAGAAACTTACTGTATTACTCACTGTTCTCCAGAGAAACAGGACCAATAGACTATGAGAGAGAGAGAGATTATCCTACCAGCATAATGAATTGATTCATGCAATGTTGGAAGCTGCCAAGTCTTCCATAATTTGGAATCTGGACACTCTGTAAACTGTCCCAGTTTGAGTCACAAAGCCAGCAGGCAGCTATAGAATTAGGAAAAACCAGTGTCCCACTTTGTCAGGCAGGAAAACCTCATGTTCTTTTTTTTTTCTTAAATGTTAATTTTTTACAAAGAGAGAGACAGAATGTGAATGGGGGAGGGGCAAAGAGAGAGGAAGACACAGAATCTGAAGCAGGCTCCAGGCTCCGAGCCATCAGCACAGATAGCTCAGATGTGGGGCTCCAACCCACAAACCGTGAGATCATGACCTGAGCTGAAGTTGGATGCTTAACTGACTGAGCCACCCAGGGGTCCCTGGAAAACCTCATGTTCTAGTGTATAGGCTGTCTGTTGGGAGACTTCTTACTTAGGAGAGGGTCAGACTTTTGTTCTATTCAAGCCTTCAACTGATTGGATGGAGCCCATCCACAGTATGAAGAACAATCTCTTTCACTAATTTTTTTTCAATATATGAAATTTATTGTCAAATTGGTTTCCATACAACACCCAGTGCTCATCCCAAAAGGTGCCCTCCTCAATACCCATCACCCACCCTCCCCTCCCTCCCACCCCCCATCAACCCTCAGTTTGTTCTCAGTTTTTAAGGGTCTCTTATGCTTTGGCTCTCTTCCACTCTAACCTCTTTTTTTTTTTTCTTCCCCTCCCCCATGGGTTTCTGTTAAGTTTCTCAGGATCCACATAAGAGTGAAAACATATGATATCTGTCTTTCTCTGTATGGCTTATTTCACTTAGCATAATACTCTCCAGTTCCATCCATGTTGCTACAAAGGGCCATATTTCATTCTTTCTCATTGCCATGTAGTACTCCATTGTGTATATAAACCACAATTTCTTTATCCATTCATCAGTTGATGGACATTTAGGCTCTTTCCATCATTTGGCTATTGTTGAGAGTGCTGCTATAAACATTGGGGTATAAGTGCCCCTATACATCAGTACTCCTGTATCCCTTGGGTAAATTCCTAGCAGTGCTACTGCTGCGTCATAGGGTAGGTCTATTTTTAATTTTTTGAGGAACCTCCACACTGTTTTCCAGAGTGGCTGCACCAATTTGCATTCCCACCAACAGTGAAAGAGGGTTCCCGTTTTTCCACATCCTCTCCAGCATCTATAGTCTCCTGATTTGTTCATTTTGGCCACTCTGACTGGTGTAAGGTGATATCTCGGTATGGTTTTGATTTGTATTTCCCTGATGAGGAGGACATCTTTTCATGTGCCTGTTGGCCATCCAGATGTCTTCTTTAGAGAAGTGTCTATTCATGTTTTCTGCCCACTTCTTCACTGGATTATTTGTTTTTTGGGTGTGGAGTTTGGTGAGCTCTTTATAGATTTTGGATACTAGCCCTTTATCCGATATGTCATTTGCAAATATCTTTTCCCATTCCATTGGTCGCCTTTTATTTTGTTGATTGTTTCCTTTGCTGTGCAGAAGCCTTTTATCTCATGAGGTCCCATAGTTCATTTTTGCTTTTAATTCCCTTGCCTTTGGGGATATGTCAAGTAAGAAATTGCTGCGGCTGAGGTCAGAGAGGTCTTTTCCTGCTTTCTCCTCTAGGGTTTTGATGGTTTCCTGTCTCACCTTCAGGTCCTTTATCCATTTTGAGTTTATTTTTGTGAATGGTGTGAGAAAGTGGTCTAGTTTCATCCTTCTGCATGTTGCTGTCCAGTTCTCCCAGCACCATTTGTTAAAGAGACTGTCTTTTTTCCATTAGATATTCTCTCCTGCTTTGTCAAAGATTAGTTGGCCATACATTTGTGGGTCTAGTTGTGGGGTTTCTATTCTATTCCATTGGTCTATGTGTCTGTTTTTGTGCCAATGCCATGCTGTCTTGATGATGACAGCTTTGTAGTAGAGGCTAAAGTCTGGGATTGTGATGCCTCCTGCTTTGGTCTTCTTCTTCAAAATTACTTTGGCTATTTGGGGCCTTTTGTGGTTCCATATGAATTTTAGCATTGCTTGTTCTAGCTTCGATAAGAATGCTGGTGCAATTTTGATTGGGATTGCATTGAATGTGTAGATAGCTTTGGGTAGTATTGACATTTGACAATATTTATTCTTCCAATCCATGAGCATGGAATGTTTTCCCATTTCTTTATATCTTCTTCAATTTCCTTCATTAGCTTTCTACAGTTTTCAACATACAGATCTTTTACATCTTTTGTTAGATTTATCCCTAGGTATTTTATGCTTCTTGGTGCAGTTGTGAATGGGATCAGTTTTTTTGTCTTTCTGTTTCTTCATTATTAGTGTATAAGAATGCAACTGATTACTGTACATTGATTTTGTATCCTGCAAATTTGCTAAATTCATGTACCAGTTCTAGCAGACTTTTGGTGGAGTCTGTCAGATATTCCATGTATAATATCATGTCATCTGCAAAAAGTGAAAGCTTAACTTCATCTTTGCCAATTTTGATGCCTTTGATTTCCTTTTGTTGTCTGATTGCTGTTGGGTCACTTCCAACACTATGTGAAACAACAGCGGTGAGAGTGGACATCCCTGTTGTGTTCCTGATCTCAGGGAGAAAGCTCTCAGTTTTTCCCCATTGAGGATGATGTTAGCTGTGGGCTTTTCATAAATGGCTTTTATGATGTTTAAGTATGTTCCTTCTATCCCGACTTTCTCGAGGGTTTTTATTAAGAAACGATGCTGAATTTTGTCAAATGCTTTTTCTGCATCGATTGACAGGATCATATGGTTCTTTTCTTTTATTAATGTGATGTATCACGTTGATTGATTTGAGAATGTTGAACCAGCCCTGCATCCCAGGAATGAATCCCACTTGATCATGGTGAATAATTCTTTTTATATGCTGTTGAATTCGATTTGCTAGTATCTTATTGAGGATTTTTGCATCCATATTCATCAGGGATATTGGCCTGTAGTTCTCTTTTTTGCTGAGTCTCTGTCTGGTTTGGGAATCAAAGGAATGCTGGATTCATAGAGTGAGTCTGGAAATTTTCCTTCCCTTTCTATTTTTTGGAACAACTTGAGAAGAATAGGTATTATCTCTGCTTTAACTGTCTGTTAGAATTTCCCAGAGAAGCCACCTGGTCCTGGACTCTTCTTTGGTGGGAGAGTTTTAATAACTGATTCCATTTCCTCACTGGTTATGGGTCTGTTCAAGCTTTTTATTTCCTCCTGATTGAGTTTTGGAAGTGTGTGGGTGCTTAGGAATTTGTCCATTTCTTCCAGGTTGTCCCGTTTGTTGGCATATAATTTTTCATAGTATTCCCTGATAATTGCTTGTATTTCTGAGGGATTGGTTGTAATAATTCCATTTTCATTCATGATTTTATCTATTTGGGTCATCTCCCTTTTCTTTTTGAGAAGCCTGCCTAGAGGTTTATCAATTTTGTTTATCTTTTCAAAAAGCCAACTCTTGGTTTCCTTGATCTGCTCTACAGTTTTTTTAGATTCTATATTGTTTATTTCTGCTCTGATCTTTATTATTTCTCTTCTTCTGCTGGGTTTAGGCTGTCTTTGCTGTTCTGCTTCTATTTCCTTTAGGTGTGCTGTTAGATTTTGTATTTGGGATTTTTCTTGTTTCTTGAGATAGGCCTGGATTGCAATGTATTTTCCTCCCAGGACTGCCTTTTCTGCATCCCAAAGCGTTTGCATTGTTGTATTTTCATTTTCGTTTGTTTCCATATATTTTTTAATTTCTTCTCTAATTGCCTGGTTGACCCATTCATTCTTTAGTACGGTGTTCTTTAACGGCCATGCTTTTGGAGGTTTTCCAGACTTTTTCCTGTGGTTGATTTCAAGCTTCATAGCATTGTGGTCTGAAAGTATACATGGTATGATCTCAATTCTTGTATACTTATGAAGGGCTGTTTTGTGACCCCGTATGTGATATTGGAGAATGTTCCATGTGCACTCGAGAAGAAAGTATATTCTGTTGCTTTGGGATGCAGAGTTCTAAATATATCTGTCAAGTCCATCTGATCCAATGTATCATTCAGGGTCCTTGTTTCTTTATTGACCATGTGTCCAGATGATCTATCCATTGCTGTGAGTGGGGTATTAAGGTCCCCTGCAATTCCCACATTCTTATCGATAAGGTTGCTTATGTATGTGAGTAATTGTTTTATATATTTGTTTTATATATTTGGGGGCTCCGGTATTCGGCGCATAGACATTTATAATTGTTAGCTCTTCCTGATGGATAGACCCTGTAATTATTATATAATGCCCTTCTCCATCTCTTGTTACAGCCTTTAATTTAAAGTCCAGTTTGTCTGATATAAGTATGGCTACTCCAGCTTTCTTTTGACTTCCAGTAGCATGATAAATAGTTCTCCATCCCCTCACTTTCAGTCTGAAGGTGTCCTCAGGTCTAAAATGAGTCTCTTGTAGACAGCAAATAAATGGGTCTTATTTTTTTTTTTATCCATTCTGATACCCTATGTCTTTGGTTGGCTCATTTAGTCCATTTATGTTCAGTGTTATTATAGAAAGATATGGGTTTAGAGTCATTGTGATGTCTGTAGGTTTCATGCTTGTAGCGATGTCTCTGGTACTTTGTCTCACAGGATCCCCCCTTAGGATCTCTTGTAGGGCTGGTTTAGTGGTGACGAATTCCTTCAGTTTTTGTTTGTTTGGGAAGACCTTTATCTCTCCTTCTATTCTAAATGACAGACTTGCTGATAAAGGATTCTCGGCTGCATATTTTTTCTGTTAATCACATTGAAGATTTCCTGCCATTCCTTTCTGGCCTGCCAAGTTTCAGTAGAGAGATCGGTCATGAGTCTTATCAGTCTCCCTTTATATGTTAGAACATATTTATCCCTAGCTGCTTTCAGAATTTTCTCTTCATCCTTGTATTTTGCCAGTTTCACTATGATATGTCGTGCAGAAGATCGATTCAAGTTATGTCTGAAGGGAGTTCTCTGTGCCTCTTGGATTTCAATGCCTTTTTCCTTCCCCAGATCAGGGACGTTCTCAGCTATTATTTCTTCAAGTACACCTTCAGCGCCTTTCCCTCTCTCTTCCTCCTCTGGAATACCAATTATGCGTAGATTATTTCTCTTTAGTGTATCACTTAGTTCTCTAATTTTCCCCTTATACTCCTGGATTTTTTTATCTCTCTTTTTCTCAGCTTCTTTTTCCATAATTTTATCTTCTAGTTCACCTATTCTCTCCTCTGCCTCTTCAATCCGAGCTGTGGTCATCTCCATTTCAATTTTGCAACTCATTGATAGCATTTTTTAGCTCCTCCTGGCTGTCCTTAGTCCCTTGATCTCTGTAGCAATAGATTCTCTGCTGTCCTCTATACTGTTTTCAAGCCCAGCAATTAATTTTATGAGTATTATTCTAAATTCACTTTCTGTTATATTGTATCCTTTTTGATCAGTTCGTTAGCTGTCGTTATTTCCTGGAGATTCTTTTGAGGTGAGTTCTTCTGTTTGGTCATTTTGGATAGGTCCTGGAGTGGGGCAGAACTGCAGGGCACTTCCCCTGTGCTGTCTTGAATAACTTGCGTTGGTGAGTGGGGCCGCATTCAGACCTGATGTCTGCCCCCAGCCCACCGCTGGGGCCACAGTCAGACTGGTGTGTACCTTCTCTTCCCCTCTCATAGGGGAGGGATTCACTGTGGGGTGGGGTGGCCCGTCTGGGCTACTTGCACACTGCCAGACTTGTGGTGCTGGGGATCTGGCGTATTAGCTGGGATGGTTCAGCAAGGTGCACAGGGGCAGGATAGGCTCAGCTTGCTTATGCTTCAGTGATCCACTTTGGGAGGGGCCCTGAGGCACCAGGAGGGAGTCAGACCCGCTGCCGCTGGAGGGATGGATCCGCAGAAGCATAGCGTTGGGTGTTTGCTCAGTGCAAGCAAGTTCCCTGACAGGAACTGGTTCCCTTTGGGATTTTGGCTGGGGGATGGGTGAGGGAGATGGTGCCGGCGAGCGCCTTTGTTCCCCGCCAAGCTGAGCTTTGTCGTCTGGGGTCAACAACTCTCCCTCCTGTTGTCTCCAGCCTTTCCGCTCTCCAAGCAGAGCTGTTAACTTATAACCTCCCAGATGTTAAGTCCCGCTTGCTGTCAGAACACACTCCATCTGGCCCCTCCGCTTTTGCAAGCCAGACTTGGGGCCTCTGCTTGGCTGGCAGGCTGCCCCACCACCCTGGCTCCCTCCCCCCAGTCCGTGTAGCGCGCACCACTTCTGCGCCCTTCCTACTCTCTTCTATGGGCCTCTCCTCTGTGCTTGGCTCTGGAGAATCCATTCTGCTAGTCTTCTGGCGGTTTTCTGGGTTATTTAGGCAGGTGTAGGTGGAATCTAAGTGATCAGCAGGACATGGTAAGCCCAGCGTCCAGCTGCGCCGCCATCTTCCTTTTTCTTGTCTCTCTCTTTCACTCATTTTACCAATTAAATGTTAATCTCACCCAAAACTTCTCTCACAGAAACATCTAGAATAATTTTTGGCCAATCATCTAGGCACCCCATGGCCTGGTCAAGTTTACGCAAAAAACTATCACACTCTACATTTTTCATCAAAGAGAGCCTTTGTTAACACAATTGTGTGAATTAAGAAGACAGATTTTGCAGCAGTGTTCAGAGGGAAAAAAATAGATGTGCATAATGAAAAATTCAATCCCAGGGTAACCACCTTGGCATACAGTCAGATAGGTGTGAAGTGATAAGAAAGGTAATAGTGATGGGGTTACAAAGGAAATATGGTGAAAGTCTACAGCTTGGTGAAATTCTACATAGGTATACCCCCTTCTACCACACCTAGATCAAGATAAAATATTTGCCATACCCTAGAAGGTCCTCCAAGCCAGTCAGTACTCCCCTGCAAAAGTATAACCACTGTCCTGATCTCTGTCACCGTAGAATCATTTTCCCTTTTCTGAATGTCACGTAAAAGCAAGAATACAGGATTGTACCCTTTGCATCTGGCTTCTTTTGCTCAGCATTATGTCTGTGAGATTTATCCAACACATACGTTTGCAAATAGAATGTTACTAAACATGTTTCCCTGCATCTTGTTTTTTTTTTACCTCAGTGAGAGAGTATAAACACCCTTTCAAGTTAGGACTTACCAGGTCTTTTTTCACTCTTTTAATAACTCCATGCCATTCCATAATACTATGGATATTCCACAGTTTACCCAATGTTTCCTCTCAGCAGACACATAGGTGGTTTCCAGGCATGAAATCGATAAGCTGAGGGGGCTGTGTTTTTAATGTTAATAGATAATACCAAATTATCATTCCCACAATATACACACATTTATATTCCCACCAGCATATGACACTGTCCAGCATATATTCATCTGAGAGCTCTAAGTTTTTATTTCATTAATAAGTTTGGTTTTTAAAATAAGTAATACATGATAACAATGAAAAAAATTCAAGAGTATATAGTGAAAAATTAGTCTCCCTTTAACCTGTCTCCCAATGATCCAATTCCTATTCCCAAAGACAAGTTCTTTGTATCGCTCCAAGATATTTTATGTGTATATGAGCTTATATGTGTATATACTTTTATTGTACATAAATGGTTGTTCTAGGCTTTACTTTCTCCACTTAACAACATATCTTCAAGATTATACTACAGTAATATAATCTAGAGCAGCCTCATTATTTTAACTGATAGCATCAGTTATTCATTATTTCTACTGAATAGTATCACATAGTATGGATAGGACATAATTTAATGAGTTCTTTTAATTTTTTTTTTTTTAACATTTATTTTTGAGACAGAGAGAGACAGAGCATGAACGGGGGATGGGCAGACAGAGAGGGAGACACAGAACCGGAAGCAGGCTCCAGACTCTGAGCCATCAGCCCAGAGCCCGATGCGGGGCTTGAACTCACGGTCTGTGAGATCTTGACCTGAGCTGAAGTCGGACGCTTAACCAACTAAGCCACCCAGGCGCCCCAGAGTTCTTTTAAAGTAGATATCAAGGCTATTTCAATCTCTTATTGTTATTATAAATAATGCCACAGAGAATATCCTGTAGGATAAATTTCTAAAAATGGAATTATTAAAAAATAGCATGTGCATCTTTTAAATAAACATATTATTGAAATATACATACAGAAAAGTATATCTAAGTACACAGGTCTGTAAATTTTCACAAAATAAATGTACTCATGTAATTACACCTAATCAAGAAACACATAACCAGTAATCAGAAGCTTCCTCATGCCACCTTAGTTACTAACCCTCTTCACCTAAAAGTATCCACTATTTTAATTTTAAACACCATAGATTAATTCTGCCCAGTTTCGAACTTTGTAGCTCGAATGTGTATGTGTATATATATATACATACATACACATACACGTACACACACACACACACACACACACACACACACACACTACAGTATAGTATAGGATGTCCCTTCATAGAAATTGTATCAGCCTATACTTTCACCTGCAGTATATAAGAATGCATATTTCCTAATACCTTCACCAACCCAACGGGTTATTAACTTTTTTAGTTTTGCCAGTCATGTAAGTGAAAGTATTGTCTCTTTTATTTTGTGTCTTTCTTATACTGAGTAAATTTCAGCATCTTTTCATATGTGTGAGAGCCATCTGTATTTTTATTTTTACAAACAGTCCTTACCCTTTTTCATTGTCTTATTTATAAATGCACCATAGTATATATTAGGGAAGTTAACCCTTTGTGACATGTGTTGCAAGTATTTTTCCTAGTTTGTCATTTGTCTTTGATTTTATTGTTTTTCCTGCAGACATTTTTCTCAGCCTTTTATTTTGTGCCTGTTAGGTATAAAATTGATTTTTTTTTCCCCTGACTAGTAAGGTTGAGTGTTTTCATGGCTTTTGATTATTTGCATTTTCTTTCTGGATATTGCTTCTTGATATCCTTTGTTTCTGTTGGATTATGATCTTTGAACTCACACCTAGAAGATCTTTGTATATGAGCAACAGTATGCCTTTGTAATGTATGTTTAAAAGAAAGTTTACCCCTTCATTAGTTTTTAAATTTTTATGGTATCTTTTTTATTTTGTAACAGCTTTGAGATATAATTCATGTACCATACTATTCACCCATTTGAAGTGTACACTTAAGTGGCTTTGAGCTTATTCACAGAATTATGCAACCATCACCACAATACATTTTAAAAATGTTTATTACCACAGAAGCCCTTTAGTAATCACTCTCAATCCCCTGTCCCCACCCCATCCTACCCCAGCCCTAGGCAGCCACTACTTTCTGTGTCCATAAATTTGCCTATCCCAGACATTTCATATAAATGGAATCATATAAAGTGTAGTCTTTTGTGACTGACTTCGTTCATTTACCATACATAATGTTTTTAAGATCCATCCATATTGTAGCATTATCAGTACTTTATTCCTTTTAATTGCCAAATAATATTTCATTATATGAATATACCACATCTTATTTATTCATCAGCTGATGACTTTGGGCAATTATGAATACTACTACTGTGAACATTCATGTCAATTTTTCATGTGGACATATGTTTTCATTTCTCTACTTTAATACCTCTTGAGATATACCTAGGAATGGAATTGCTGGGTTAAATGGGAACTCTGTGTTTATCCTTTTAAGGAATTGCCAGGTTGTTTTCCAAAGCAGCTCAACCATTTTATATTCCTACCAGAAATGTTTGAGGGACCTATTTCTCTACATCCTTACCAACATTATTATCTGACTTTTTTATTGTACCCATCCTAATTAGTATGAAATGGTATCTTGGGAGTTTATTTCATTTTGTTTTGTTACCATCTTAACCATTTTTTTTATTGTGGTAAAAAAAAAAAAAACATAAAATTTACTATCTTACCTTTTTTTAATGTACAGTTTGGTAGTGTTAAGTATATTCATGTTGTTGAACAGATCTCCAGAACTTTTGCGTCTTGCACAAATGAAACTCTATACCCATTTATCAACTGCCCCTCTTCTCCTCACCCTTAGCCACCATTCTGCTTTTTGTTTCTGTGAATTTCACTGTTAGATACCTTGCATAATGGAATCATACAGTATTTGTCTTTTTGTGACTGGCTTGTTTCACTTAGCATAATGTCTTCAAGGTTCATTCATGTTGTAACATGTGACAGGATTTCTTCTTAAAGCTGAATAAGGTTCCATTGTGTATATATACCACATTTTATTTATTTCCACTTACTTGTCAGACATTTATTGGGTTACTTCCGCCTCTTGGATATTGCAAATGTGCGTTGCATTGTGGATGTGGTTTGGTTTCCCTGATTGCTAATGATGCTGAGCATCTTTTCCTGAGCTTTGTATATCTCTGTATCTACTTTGGAAAAGTGCCTATTGAGATGCTTTGCCCAATTTTTAATTGGCCTGTCTTTCTATTAAAATATAAGAGTTCTCTAAAATCTATAAAGAACTTATCAAACTCAACACCCAAAAACCAAATAATCCAGTGAAGAAATGGGCAAAAAACATGAATAGACACTTCTCCAAAGAAAACATCCAGATGGCTAACCGACACATGAAAAAAATGCTCAACTTCACTCATCATCAGGGAAATACAAATCAAAACCACAATGAGATACCACCTCACACCTGTCAGAATGGCTAACATTAACAACTCAGGCAACAACAGATGTTGGCGAGGATGCGGAGAAAGAGGATCTCTTTTGGATTGTTGCTGGCAATGCAAGCTGGTGTGGCCACTCTGGAAAACAGTATGGAGGTTCCTCAAAAAACTAAAAATAGAACTACCCTACGACCCAGCAACTGCACTACTAGTTATTTATCCAAGGGATAAAGGTGTGCTGTTTCAAAGGGACACGTGCACCCCAATGTTTATGGCAGCACTATCAACAATAGCCAAATTATGGAAAAAGCCCAAATGTCCATCGATGGATGAATGGATAAAGATGTGGTGTGTGTGTGTGTGTGTGTGTGTGTGTGTGTGTGTGTATAATCTATATATATATATATATATATATATGCACATATATATATGTATATATATATATATATATATGCACATACATACAATGGAGTATTACTCAGCAATCACAAAAAATGAAATCTTGCCATTTGCAACTACGTGGATGGAACTGGAGAGTATTATGCTAAGTGAAATTAGTCAATCAGAGAAACACAAATATCATACGACTTCACTCATATGAGGACTTTAAGAGACAAAACAGATGTACATAAGGGAAGGGAAACAAAATAATATAAAAACAGGGAGGGGGACAAAACATAAGAGACTCATAAATATGGAGAACAAACTGAGGGTTACTGGAGGGGTTGTGGGAGGGGGGATGGGCTAAATGGGTAAAGGGCACTAAGGAATCTACTCCTGAAATCATTGCTGTACTATATGCTAACTAATTTGGGTGTAAATTTTTTAAAAAATTAAAATTAAAAAAATAAAATATGAGTTACTTATATTATTTGTGTCTTTGCCAGATATAATTTTTATGTTATGAGTTAAAATCTATGTTTATTTTCCACCAAGTAGCCAACTATCCAGGACCATTTATTGAATAATCCATGTTTTTCCTCCTTCAACAGGTACTTATTGAGCAAATATGTTGAGTTAGACCCTGAGAAAATAAGGAGAAAATGATGCAGAGCTTACATACTAGTTCAAAGACAGACTTGTGAGAAAATAATTACTATTCAGCAAGATAATGATTTTAATGAAGTTTATGAAAATCATTTTGTGACAAGAAGAAAAGAATGACCAGTATCTGCCTGGAGTTGAGGGAAGAGAGGAACAAAGAAAAAGTTAGGTCATGGAAAGTTTGAGAATAAAAGAGAACCAGGCACTGTGCTATGATAAGAAACTTAAATAATGAAAACTGTTTTCCAAATATAAAACGTTTAGTTTACTGTCTTCTCTGATTGTAGTTCATGTAAGTGCACTATAGTCAACAAACAGGTATCTTCTTTGTGGTGAAGTATGCCATGCTTATTTTCTGGTGTCCTGTATATACTGTATAGACCTTATATATACTTTATATACCTAACCTAAGTAACATACCTTTTTCCTATGGATATGTTTGAATGAAAAATTTACAGTTTTTATTGAAATAATTCATGTTTACCAAGCACAACTGTATGCCATCCCTCTTTAATGCATAACATATAGAATATTTAATAGCACATAATGGCCACTTTCTTTTTTTTTCTTTTTTTTTTTTTTTAAGTTAAATCCAAGTTAGTTAACATATAGTGTAATAATGATTTCAGGAATAAATTTAGTGATTTATCACTTACATATAACATCCAGTGCTCAACCCAACAAGTGCCCTCCTTAGTACCCATCACCCATTTAGCCCATCTCCCCACCCAACACCCCAGCAGCAACCCTCAGTTTGCTCTCTGTATTTAAGAGTCTCTTATGGTTTGTCTCCCTCTCTGTTTTTATATTATTTTTGCTTCCCTTCCCGTGTTCATCTGTTTTGTTTCTTATATTGCACATATGAGTGAAATCCTGTGATATTTGTCTTTCTCTGACTTATTTTGGTTAGCATAATACACTCTAGTTCCATCCATGTTGTTGCAAATTGCAAGATTTCATTCTTTTTGATTGCCACGTAACATTCCATTGTATATATATACCACATCTTCTTTATCCATTTGTCACTCAGTAGACATTTGGGCTCTTTCCATAATTTGGCTATTGTCGATAGTGCTGCTATAAACATTGGGGGCATGTACCCCTTCAAATCAGTGTTTTTGTATCCTTTAATACCTAGTAGTGCAATTGCTGAGTCATAGGGTAGTCCTATTTTTAGAATTTTGAGGACCCTCCATATTGCTTTCCAGAGTGGCTACACCAGTTTGTATTCCCACCAGCAGTACAAAAGCACTTCGTCTTTCTCCACGTCCTTGCCAACATCTGTTGTTGCCTGAGTTGTTAATGTTAGCCATTCTGACATGTGTGAGGTGGTATTTCATTGTGGTTTTGATTTATATTTCCCTGATGATGAGTGATGTTGAGCATCTTTTTATGTGTCTATTAGCCATCTGGATGTCTTCTTTGGAAAAGTGTCTATTCATGTCTTTTGCCCATTTCTTCACTGGATTATTTGTGTTTTGGGTGTTGAGTTTGATAAATTCTTCATAGATTTTGGATACTAACCCTGTATCTGATATGTCATTTGCAAATATCTTCTCCTATTCCATCGGTTGCCTTTTAGTTTTGCTGATTGTTTCCTTCACTGTGCAGAAGCTTTTTATTTTGATGAGGTCCCAGTAGTTCATTTTTGCTTTTGTTTCCCTTGCCTCTGGACACATGTCAAGTAAGAAGTTGCTGCAACTGAGGACAAAGAGATTGTTGCCTATTTCCTCCTCTAGGATTTTGATGGTTTCCTCTCTTACATTTAGGTCTTTCATCCATTTTGAGTTTATTTTTGTGCATGGTGTAAGAAAGTGGTCCAGGTTCATTCTTCTGCATGTTGCTGTCCAGTTTTCCCAGCACCATTTGCTGAAGAGACTGTCTTTTTTCCATTGGATACACCTTCCTGCTTTGTCAAAGATTAGTTGACCATGTTTGTGAGTCTATTTCTGGGTTCTCTTTCCTGTTCCATTGATCTGTGTGTCTGTTTTCGTGCCAGTACCATACTGTCTTGATGATTACAGCTTTGTAAAACAGCTTGAAGTCCGGAAATGTGATGCTTCCAGCTTTGGTTTTCTTTTTCAACATTGCTTTGGCTATTCAGGGTCTTCTGTGGTTCCATACAAATTTTAAGATTGTTTGTTCTAGCTCTGTAAAGAATGCTGGTGTTATTTTGATAGGGATTGCATTGAATATGTAGATTGCTTTGGGTGGTATCGACATTTTAACTGCATTTGTTCTTCAGTCCATGAGCGTGGAATGTTTTTCCATTTCTTTGCGTCTTCAATTTCTTTCATAAGCATTCTATAGTTTTCAGTGTATAGATTTTTCACCTCTTTAGTTAGGTTTATTCCTAGGTATTTTATGGGTTTTGGTGCAATTGTAAATGAGATAAACTCCTTGATTTCTGTTTCTGCTGCTTCTTTTGGTGTATAGAAATGCAACTGATTTCTGTGCATTGATTTTATGTCCTGTGACTTTGCTGAATTCATGTATCAGTTCTAGCAGTTTTTTGTGGAATCCTTTGGGTTTTCCACAAAGAGTATCCTGTCATCTGTGAAGAGTGAAAGTTTGACTTCCTCCTTGCCAATTTGGATGTCTTTTATTTCTGTTTCTTTTTTTTTTTTTTTAACATTTATTCATTTTTTTGAGAGACAGAGAGCAGGGGAGGGGAAGGAGCTGAGAGAGAGGGAGACACAGAATCCGATGCAAGCTCTAGGCTCTGAACTGACAGCACAGAGCCTGACATGGGGCTCAAACTCACAGACCATGAGATCATGACCTGAGCCGAAGTTGGATACTTAACGACTGAGCCACCCCTGATGTCTTTTATTTCTTTTTGTTGTCTGATTGCTGAGGTTAGGACTTTCAACACTGTGTTGAATAAAGTTACAGGAGTGGTAATGTCCACTTTCTTATAGAGGTATCACTTCACATGAAGAGGTGGTAATATAATTATATTTCAAAACTCATGTTACTTATATAAAGAATATTCAGATACTCTAACCTTTTCTTTTTTGGTGATTATAGAATAAATGTGTCATTAAATTATTTTTATGTATTTGTTATAGACCCGTCAATTCTTTATAGTTGTGTTCTCCATAATAGTTATCAAGGGTGCCCAAAATCTTTGACCCAACAACTTTGACTAGATAAGTGGAAAAAAGTCTAATATGAGATATAAAATGTTTTTCTCAGCATACATTTTAATTGGTTTGCATTTAGCACTTCTGTCAGATTCTAAGTCTTATACTTGGAAACTAGAACCAACAGTAGGTATAGTATGATATAAATATAATTAATTATTTCACCTATATATTTCACAAAACATTAGCATCTTAACTGCTTAATAAAAGCTTTTAAAATATCAGTATAAAATAAACAATAGAAACTTGATTTACTCAGATCTAAAGGAATTGATTTGGTTTCTGCCTGTGATTATGATTCAGTAGAGCATGTTAATAGATTATAGGGGAAAAATTAGAGTTAACTTTAAATATAAGCTAAAGTAATAATATAGTAGTAATAGCCTTTTCTTTATTTTTCCACAGTTCTTAGTGGTCTGTGTTCTAATGACTGTCCTCGTAAGATAACAGTAAGTAAACAAATCTCAGTTGTAAAATTTTCAGTGAAAATATTCTGCATAATAGATACTCACAAAATACTTATAAGTTACATTCAAATTGTTATTATTTAGAAGTGATTAAAGTATCCTTTAGTGCTCAAAAAACTTTACTGAGAATAAAATACCTTGTCTAAAAGATTCTCACCTCAAGGTTCACCTCCTTTATGAAGGCTTTTCTGATACCTTCCTGTAATTTCTTGGCATAAGGCATACTACCGCCATTTTAGCATATATAATACTTGAGCTCACGTCTCTATATTAAAAGCCTCTCTATACTAGACTGGCATCCCTTAAGGTCAAGAACCCTCTCATCATGTATACCTGGTACATAACCGAAGGTCAAGCATATAGTAAATAATGATTTTTTTTGGTATAGTCTTAATATTGACTTTCTGTGCTTCAGTGAAATAACAAAGTGTAAAAATAATTAGGCTTAGTTTTTTAAATTGCCAGTTCATATAAATTATAATAAGAATATTATATTGTGTATGGGTGTGGGCGTATCCCTGCTTGGGTCCTCATAATAACCTTGTTTCATGAGGAATTACCCCCCATGTAAAGATGAGGAAACTAAAGCTTAGTGAAATTAAATTATCTAATCATAGAGCTATGAAGTACTGGAACTAGAGCACAAAGCTAGGTGTTCTGGTTATAGTCTCACACTTTTACTACCCCAGTTAAGCACTGCAAGACCAACACTTTGTGTATGGTTGGGAAACTTCACATATTTGAGACATGTGGAAACAGACCCTAACCCAGAGATTTGCATGCAGAGATTTAATTTAGACTCAATTTCAAAGCAACAGCTATTGGCCCTTCAGAAATGGCTCAAATAGAGGCAGAGAAGCCAGGCGTTTGTATTCCTGCTTTAATCAGACTTTGCCTGCAGGCAGTCTCCAGGAAAGGCTTATAGCTAGTAGGAGCCAGCTCCCTTTGGCTGAAAACAGTGTCCAGGTAGGAACCCGGCTGTGAGCTATCAGCAGCCAACACTTTGAGGAGCTCAGGGAATAAGTGCCTCAGTCCTGAAGAAAATATCTGGACAATGCATCACATCTTTTATGAATGTATATGAGTGCCTGGTCAAGTCCATCTGCTTTCATATCGTTATAAAAATGTAGATGTATATAGTAGGGGAGGCTATGGGGAGGGGAATGCAGAAGATGTATGAGAACTCTCTGTACCTTCTACTTAATTTGGCTATGAATCTAAAACTGCTCTAAACAAGAAAGTCTGTTTTTTAAAAATTTTAACGTATAGATGTAATTAATCAGAGGCTTAAGATTAACTTGGTGATTTAGGTATTGTCTACCTAATCTGTGAATTATTCAATTCCTCTTGCTTCCTGTCATTGACCATATTCATTACATGGTCAAGCAAAGAACTGTGAAACATTGAAATGAAACCCACTCATTCTACCTATAAGTTCTGGCAGAAAAGTGGATAGGAAAGGCTGTATGATTAAAGCAGCTGCAGGTAATACTTCTGAGATCAATAATGTCCCCATTCTCTTTATCTTAAAATAAAAGCAACTTTAATTGTATGGAGAACTTTCATTTAGAAAGTCACATAAATTGGGGTGCCTGGGTGGCTCAGTCGATTAAGTGTCCAACTTCAGCTCAGGTCATGATCCCCCGGTTTGTGGGTTCGAGCCCTGCATCGGGCTTTGTGCTGACAGCCTGGAGCCTGCTTCAGATTCTGTGTCTCCTCCTCTCTCTTCCCCTTTCCTGCTCACACTCTGTGTCTCTCTGTCTCTCAATAATAAATAAACGTTTAAAAAAATTTTTTTTAGAAAGTCACATAAGTAAAATTCACCATGCAGAGAGATGTTCTTACGATGATTACTCCAACAGTCCTGCACCTTTGGGCTTTTTTTTGGTGACAAATCTGCCTCCCATTCGTCCATTTATTATTTTCTTTGAAATTCAGATCCTGCTGAACTGCCTTCACATATATCATTTTCCTGCCCCACTGATATCACAAATCACAATTTTATGACAACCTAAAAGAAACAAATGCACACTATACTTCCCCAGTTTTCCATATATCAAATGTATGCCCTCTTGTATTTTATGAAAAAGTAGGCCTTCTTCATATTGCTTTGTACTGAACATAGTATAAAGTTTTACATCAGGTATATGACCCTATGTGAAACTAAGAGGGAAAATGTACCTACCACATGAGTACTTTACCACTTGAGTTAATTTATGAGTTGGATAGCTCTTGTGCTACTAATATGTTCCCACCTGATACAGGCAGCCTATTTGATAACATGAAGAAAGGAAGGAATTATTCAAATCAGAAACCAATCCCACCCAAATTCCTTCATCTCCATTTTGAAAACCCCTGGTCATACTCTGGACCTTATCTACCAGAACTATTTTACTTTAGAAATTTTTTTATTGTTTGTTTATTTATTTATTTATTTTGAGAGAGAGGCATGCAGGCGAGCAGGGGAGGGGCAGAGAGAAAGGAAGAGAGAAACTCCCAGCAGGCTTCATGCTGTCAGCCCAGAGCCCAACTCAGGGCTTCATCTCACAAAGTGTGAGATCATGACCTAACCTAAAATCAAGAGTCAGAGGCTTAACCTACTGAGCTACCCAGATACCCTACTTTTGAAATTTTAATGCCATCCATTCAGCTATTTGACTACAAACTGTTTTCCAGCCTTCTCTTTCCCATTACTACACCTGTTCAACTTTAAGGCTGTTCGTCTCTTGACCTGTAATCAACCCACTCCTGCCTTTACCCTCCTCGTTTAGCTACCATACATCAACCTCACTCCTGCCATTACTTTTAACTCCCATTAAGCACTCTCCTTCTACTGTACCTGCCTAGCAAAATTATAGCCCTGGGTTAGTCCAAGCTGTTTACCTTCTTCAGTCCTAGACCTAGGCTCCTGGGCATTTCTAAAAAAAATAATAAACATACTTGCATATTGGTACCACCACTAGTTCATAGTCTTTACCTGAAATGAGCATTCTTAATTGTATCATAGTCTTATATGGATTCCTAGTCATCTTTTCGCCTATTCCTTTTCTCTGATTACTTTCAGGATTTTCTCTTTGTCTTGGGTTTTCTGCTGATTGAATATGATATGCATAGATAAATATAGGTTTTTAGTATTTTTCCTGTTTGGTGTTCTCTAAGCTTCCTGGATCTGTGGTTTGATATCTGTCACTAATTTTGGAAAATTGTCATGTTATTTCAAACATTTCTTTCTATTCCTTTCTCTCCTTCTCCTTCCAGTAATCCAGTGACACATATGTTACACCTTTGTCCCACAGTTCTGTTCAATTTTTTCAATAGTTTTTCTCTGTTTCAGTTTTGGAAGTTTCTATTGCTAGATCTTCAAGCTCACTGATCCTTTGTTCAGCCGTATCCAGGCTTTCTTCATTTTAATTATTTCTATCATTTCTGTTTGATTCTTAAGAGTTTCCATCTCTCTGCTTGTATTAACAGTCTGTTTTTGCATGCTGTCTACGTTTTCCAGTAGAGCCCTTAATGTATCAATCATAGTTCTTTTAAATTTCTGGTCTGCTAATTCTAACATTCTGCTATATCTGAATCTGGTACCAATGCTTGCTTTGTCCATTCAAACTTTGTTTTCTGCCTTTTAGCATGCCTTGAAATTTTTTGTTGAAAATCGGATATTATATATTGGGTGAAAGGAACTAAGGTAGATGGGCCTTTAGCATGAGGTTTTATGTTTATCCAGCTAGGATAACTCTAACAACTGTGTTTACTGTTTGCAGTAACTATGCTGTCAGAGGAAGCAGTTTTCTCCAGTGTCTTTTTTCTTCCCTATTGTCTTTGTGTTTTTCTCCCACTTCTTAAACAGGGTCTGAGGCTTGCAGTGCTTTTAGCTATAATCCCATTATAAGACAGAAGCCCAGTTGATGTGGTGGTAAGGAGCAAGAGTTAGAAAATGCATCCTATACTCCTATGATTAGGTCTCAGGCTTTTAGTGAGCCTGTGTCCCTGGGATGTGGCATACACATGTGCTTCTTCTTAGCTTCCCCTCCCCCATGGGCAAGACAGGAAGGCCAGAAAGGGCTAAAGTTAGGCATTTCCTTTCCCCCAGGTTAAACCCAGGTCACTTAAGATCTGGTAAAATAGTTTTCCTTGAGGGTAAGGTGTTAAGAACCAAGGGCTCTGGGCCTATGTCAGAATGCTTACTTCCCCTCCCTGTGCTAGAAGCATGAGAGTTCTGACCCAATCTTACCCCTGAGAATCTGGTGGGACTTCTGGAGGTAAAACTCACAAAAGCGTGGGGCTCCTCTAAGACTGTTTACCTCCCTCTTCCAGAGTTTGAATTCTCAAACTAGTTCCTATTGAGCTTCCAGCAATTTTTCCATTACAGTTTAAGTGTCCTACCAGTACTAGCTCCAGTTTCAGTCATCTGCATCTAGGCCTCTGCTCCCAGTAAGCTGTGATTCTGTATCCACCCCTCTCTCCAGTGTCAGGGTAGCAGTTTGCCCTGTGACCTGAGTTCTCTGAATCTAAGGAGAATTGTTTTACTTCAGCTTTTTTGTTCTTTTTCTGAGGAGTTAGGACTTCCAAGCTCTTTACAGGTCAGACCAGAAACTCTCCTCATATTTTTTCTTTAAAGATTTTTTTTAAGTAAATTTATTTTGAGAGAGCAGGAGAAGGGGAGAGAGAGAGAGGGAGAGAGAGAATCCCAAGCAGGCTTCATACTGTCAGCGTAGAGCCTGACGTGGGGCTCAATGTCATGAACTATTAAAGCATGACCTGAGCTAAAATCAAAAGTCAGATGCTTAACTGTCTGAGGCACCCAAGAGCCCCTCTCCTTGCATTTTTATCAGTATTGCTTTATTTTTCCTTGTTATAGCTTTATTACAACATAACTGACATGCAATAAGCTGTACATAATGAATATATTCAATTTGATGTTATGTTGTATATATTATATATATATATATACACAATATATATATTTATTTGGATATATATATCCATTATATATGGATATATCATGCCAATATAATGAAACACTATATCTAAAAGTTTTTTTGTGCCCCTTGGCTATCCCTCCTTCTCACCTTCCCTGACCCTCCTCCCTATGCTACTTACTTTTCCTCAGTCACCACTGATAGCTTCTCTGTGAGTGTTGCTTTACTTTAAAAGTTGTTCTTGTTACTTCATGGCTTTTATCAGTATGTCTTCCTCTGTGTCATTTATTGTTCTTTTCCTTGAAATTTGTTTAACTTTTTTTAAAATTTGAACATCTATAGAAGTATAGGTTAATATAATAAAACTCCTTGTGTCCATACTACCATCCAGCTTCAGCACTATCATCATATACCACCACCTACTAATTCCATTCACAGCCCCTCTTACGCTATTTTAAGGAAAATCCATTATGTCTTATATTCTGTAAATACTTCCATGTATATCTCTCTAAGATAAGGACTTTTTACATGTTAGACCAGAAACTCCCATTTTTTCATAAAAACTATTTTATATCCTTTCCAGCATCTTCTTAAATCCATTCCCACGTTCATTTCTCAGTCATTGACCTAGATTCCTACTTCAAAGGGAAAATAAGAATGTAAAATCAGAATTTCTTCAACTGTGTTCAGTAACTTTGGGGAAGTTATATAACTCCTATTAAGCCTTATTCTCCACATCTGTATAATGGGGAACTAATTGTATGCATTTATGTTAGCTTCCTATTCCTGCTGTAACAAATTACCATAAATTTAGTGGCCTCAAACAGCACAAATATATCCTTTTACAGTTGTGGAAGTCAAAAATACAAATACGCTTCACAGAGCAGGACTCCATTCCTTTGGAGGCTTTAAGGAGAATCCATTCCCTTGCCCTTAACTTCTCAAGGCCACCTATATTCCTTGGCTTATGGCCCTTCTATCCATCTCTAAATCCAACCATGTAGCATCTTCGTACCACTGACCCTAACCCAATCCTGCCTTCCTCTTTCACTTATAAGGACTGTAGTGATTACATTGGGTCCATCTGGACAATCCAAGATAATCTCTCCATCTCAAGACCCTTAATCATGTGTTTGCTTCAGCAACACATATACTAAAATTGGAGTGATACAGAGATTAGCATCGCTCCTGGGTAAGAGCGACATGCAAATTCATGAAGCATTCCACATTCTTAAGGGAAAAAAATCCTTAATCACATTGGCAAATTCCCTTTTGCAATATAAGATTATCAACAGGTTTTGGGAGCTAGGATGTGAACATCTTTAGGGGACCATTATTCTGCCTACTACACTACCTCCTAAGGTTTTTATTAGGATTAGAAGAATTAATGTAGGCAAATCAGAGCAGAGGTCTAATACACAATAAATACTCAAAGAGTGTATCTGCTATTCTTTGTCAATGGTAATGGTTATTTCCCTGCCTCTATAACATCCCTGTATTAGCAAGGATAATGAGTTCCAAATTTTTGAGAAATGCTGGTGTTCTGTTTGCCTTCAAGATAAGACTAGAGGTCTATTTGACTTCATGACTTTTTTCTTATAATGTAAATCTTTTTTGATATATATCACAAATTTATGAAATATGGATATCTATTTTTAGTGAGAGCTACCATAAGCATCTGTGAATCTAAAGAGTATTTTTATTCCTATTTCCTGATTTTTCTCTTTAAATACCAAACTAATTTTTTTAATCTTTTATTCACAATTTAACATATATTGTGGGGACGGCTGGGTGGTTCAGTAGGTTAAGCATCCGACTCCAGCTCAGGTCATGATCTCACGGTCTGTGAGTTTGAGCCCTGGGTCAGGCTCTGTGCTGACAGCTCAGAGCCTGGAGCCTGCTTCAGATTCTGTGTCTCCCTCTCTCTCTGCCCCTCCCCTGCTCATGCTCTGTCTCTGTCTCAAAAATAAATAAAAACAAAAAAAAAATAAAATAAAATAAATAAAAACATTTTAAAAATAATAACATATACTGTGTTAGTAGAGATTATAGCTTCTTTCTCTGTCAATTGGTAATTCTTTTAACCAAAGCCTGCTGACTTTTCCCGCTTTCTGGATTATGAGTCTATAAGCAGGCATATGAGTGTTCTCATTGAACAAAGGGTTGGAAATAGTCCTTTAATCTGCTATACACAAAAAGAATCCATGCATATTCCTTTTAAGTAGTTTCATGAGGACAGAGGAAGGATCTGTTTTGCCTGTCTGTATGTCCTAGAACATAGCACAGGGCCCGTGCTTACCAGTTTCAGTTATCTTCTATAGCACTAAATATAATCTCTTCATCCACACCCATCCCTTTTGCTATTTCTTTTTATTAATCAATGTACTAATTATGCTGTGAGTTCCACATCCTTCTCAGAGACCTCATTCCGTTGTTTATTCTACCTAGCCTGTGTATTCAACCTCCGCCTCTCTGTTGCTGCCTTCCCTTCAGCATTTAAGGAGCACCCAAGTCTCTCTTATCTGCAAGAGCAAATATGCATATTTTCCAGAATCTCACATCCTCTCCAGCTATTACCTAATCTCGGTTTTCTCTGCTCAGTCAAATTTATTAAGTTGTCCACCATTGGATCTCTCCCAATTAGTTACTTCCATATCCTTAACCGACTGTCATAATCTAGCATTTGACCTGAGGCCTGGTTCTCCTGACCACTCCTAGAAACACTCTCCTTTCCTTGGTTTCCTTTATTTTCACCCTTTCTGGCTCCCTTCCACTTCTCTGGCCATTCTCCCTTTTCCTTTATGGACATTTACTCTGCCCATCTGGAAATGCAGGTGCTCCTCAGGCTCTCACTCTAGGTTCTCTTCTCACTCTACTCTCTTAGTTATCTCAGTCTCTCCCCTATTTGTTTGGTGGGTGTTTTGTTTTGTTTTGTTTTGGGGTGCTTGTTTTTGCCATTTGTATACTGATCACTCCCAAACCTGTTTTCCAGCCATCTCTCCTGAGCTTCAGACCTTTATATCTGAGTGTCTTACAGGGACTGATAAAACTGAAATCCAGTGTTTCCCCACAAAAACTCAGTCCACTTCCTATGTTCCCTTTCTCAGTTACTTTTTCCTTTCCCTTACCCCCCAGATCTACTAGGTTATTGGTCTCAACCCCTAAATATCCTTCCTCTATCCAATCATCATTTAGTCCAGGTTATCATTGTTCTTGCTTTTCATGCCTGACTGTTGGGAGTTATCTGAGCCATCCTTCAAAAAGGTACCCCAGTGATCTTTCTAAAATACAGACCTTCAGTGGCTTCTCTTTGTCCTTGAAAAATGGTCCAAACCTAGTTAGACCTAGTTTGACCTAGCTTGAGCTTTTGTTTACCTCTTCAGCCATATTCCTTGCCATTTCTCCTCACACCCACTCCCAGCTCTCTCAGCCACACATAACTACTTGTTCTGCCATTCTGTCTCATCTCCAGCCTCTTGCATGTTTTTTCTCTGTCCTGAAGCCTCCTCTTCTCCACCTTCTCCTAGATTCCTTCATGTGACCTTCAGGTCAGCTTTCAGACAGTATTTCCTCTGAGAATCATTCCTGGGCTCCCCACTGACATAGGTCTGGATATACCATCTGTTGTTTCTTAGCACCCTATGCATAGTCCTGCTACTTACCACTTCTGTATTTGGTGAGTTATCTGTGTTCAGCCCTTGAAGGAGACTGGGTCTTGTTTATTATTCTGTACTTACTCCCTAACACAGTGGCCTGACACATAGTAGCACAATAAATATTTATGTATGAATAAATGAGCTTTTCCTAAAATTTGGTTTCCTTTTTTTTTATGGGCCTTCATTGATAAATTTACCATACCACCTCTTAACCACAATCACAATACACATACCACCTCTTAACCACAATCACTTAACATATTCATTGCTAAGTTTGAACATTTGCAGAATAAATTACAAGCTATTCACAAGAGAAATGCATTCTGCAAAGCCCTGATATAAAGGGAAAACATCCCTTATTTATGCTCTCAGAGATACCTCATTATGAGACAGATGTTTCAGTTGTTACTACAAGCAGATTTTTAATATATGTAGCAGAACAAGATGTATCTTTAACATTTTTTTTCATCTTTTCAATCAGAAATATTCTCAGGCTTGTATTTGTTCTGTGTAGGAATAATATGAGAAAGTATAAGCCAAGTAAGTTTCTCTTTGTCTTTATTTTAAGGAAAATAATCTGATTTAGTACTTTTACCTTCCCATCTTTAAAAGACACTAGTCTTTGCTACAACAAATATTTATTGATCAAAACAGATTTATGTATTTGATATCTTTTTAAACTATTATTCTACCTTTAATTCTAAGTATTTGCCTTTTTATCACACCTGACAGTGGCAATATCATCTTTCTTCTACCAAGGATAGAAAAAAATTGAAATTTTTCTGCATTTAATGTCCTTTTGTAGTCCTTTACAAAGGGAAAAGTTCCTTGCATTTTTAACAGGAAAATAACCAAAATTAAATAAATAATTTACTGAATTTAATGTCTTGAAGAAATAAGTAAGAAATAATAGAAAAAATTCAATATTGAACTAAATTAGGCAATACAGTTAACACTAATGAAAATAAGGAAAAATATCCATGAGTGTTTATAAAAACATGAACAAAAAAATTACCTGTGAGAAAAATAAATCCATATGTAAGTCAGCTATTTTTCTAACATTTTAGAATCATAAACTTTATATTGCATAGTTAAAACTAATATTGATTTTAGCTAACACAATGTGTCTTACAAGTTCTTCCAGTTTAGTTTTACCATCCAGAGCCAGTGATGTAAAATATACTGTAGTCTCCAAGTAGGAGCCCAAGACCTTAAAACAAATCCTTAGATAATCAGGCACTTAACAGTGACATAAACCCCCCCCCCAAAAAAAACCCCAAGATTCGTCTAGGCTACTTAAAAAGATAGTCTAATGAAGAAAAGAAATGTATTCCAACCCTGATTTTCTATAATTCAACAGGCATACAGAGGACAGTTAGTTTAAAACAATCTGTATAATACAGCACCCAAACAGTGTTGCATCAATATGACACATCCTAGAACAAGAAAAATGAGCCAAATATAGTCCTTGTTTACTTCTAGAATGGAAAACTTGAGAGATCACTAATATTTTTTCATTTAACTTCTCTGAATTCTCTCAAACGAATATCAGCATGACATTTAAAAGGAAAGTTGGGACAATGTGAGAGATTTGTACTAAGATTTTCACACAGAAAGTGAACTTACTAGATGATGGGCTATAGGGCTCAGCATTCCAGAGGAATAGCTAATGTCTTAATTTTTTCTTACCAAAATTTATGAAATCAATTTATGAAATGTTTTCAACAAATATGTTTCTGCCTTGAAAATAAAAACTGAAACTACTGTAAAATTTATGTTAACTATACTTCAATTTAAAAACGAAAATAGGCAATTACAACATGACTTCTTCTAATGACAGAAGGAGGCTTCGTCTCCTAAGTCAGAAGTTGGCAAACTGTAAAAGACCAGAGAGTAAATAGTTTCAGCTTTGTGTGGGTCACATGGTCTCCATCTCAACTACTCAACTCTAAAGTAAAAGCAGCCATAGACAATATGTAAACAATGAGCAAAAATCTGTGTTCCAATAAAAATTTATAAAAACAGGATGCAGGCCAGGTTTGCCACAGGGGCCATTGTTTGGCAATGCTTACCCAGGGTTATACATTCAATGATTGACTGCTTTACCACTTACTCAGCCTGATTCAAAACATCATTGTACAAATGTCATGTTAAGTGAGGTGTGTCCAGGAAAGTGTGAGTAAATTCTTGGGCTTTGCAGTGAATCCAAGAGAAAAAATGCTCCTGTATGATCTGAGACCCCAAAATACACAGAATATGAAATCACAATATACTAGATATCGTTGCTGAAAACAGGAGGTTTGGTCACCCACACGTATGACACAGTCCCTCCCTTCCCCCAACTCTTCAGAACATGGAACACCACTCTTTTATACAATTCAAGCCAGAAATGCCTGGTGGTGTACCTTATGTTTGGGCTGGCACCTGTGAGTATAACTGTCAATCCATTAAGGCTTATTTGTGCTTCCTATCTAAGTTTCCAGAGCCTTCACTCTCAAACAGCACTTCTCAAAAACCATGGTTTGTGACCTAAACTGTATGTACCACACCCTGATGTGAAATTTTCAGGCCACATTAAAACATGGTTGTGCACAATTTCCAGAAATTTCTGTGGAGAGTTGATCTGCCTGTGTGTAGATATGGCATCATGCCTTCAATCTTACTATTACGGGCTCTCTAAAACCCTCACATTCCAGTATAAAAAAGAAGATTCAGAATCACTGGGAACTGGGTCATAATCGTGAGGCACTTATAAACATCATTCCACACAAAAAAAGTTGCCAAACCAGAAGCAAGGACAAGTTGTAAGACATAAAGGACCAATGATTTTTTTATGACTGAGGAGGTCATTCATGTATTCAGTCAGTATTTATTTATTCACTTCCTGCTATGTTCTAGGTGCTACATGAGACAAAAATCACTGCCCTCATGGAGATCACAGTCTAGTACACTAGTACAGCATACTAGTAGAATGAGATATTTGAGCTGGGAGTGGCCTTTATATTGCACAGCTCCAGGGTTTCACCATTCATGTCACAGTCTGTGTCAGTGGCACCCCCTAGAGTGGTAAAATGGACAACCTGTAGAGTCTTCCATGGTGACCATGACTTGATTCTTGAAAGACTAGGATTTTAGTAGGTACAGAAGCAGAAGGAGGGCAGTCCAGGTAGAGGAAAATAGTATATGCGAAGGCATCATTTATTTAGTGCCTAAGGTTGATGTGGCTGTAGGCCCTGGGGCTATTAAGAGTAAATTCTTGTGACCTGAATTATAAAACCACATCATTCCTTCAGTCATTGAAAAAAAATAGTTGTTAAGCACTTACCATGATCCAGGCTCCACTATAAAACATTGGGATACAGCAGTGAACAAATCCAAAATTGTACCCAACCTCATGGAATTCACAATCCAAGACCATATGAAGAATTACAAGAATGATGAGCACTTCAGTAGTAAAGTACCCAGCATTAGGAGTGCTTATAACTGGGCGAACATACCCAATTCAGGTAGTTAAAAATTGGAGGGACGGGAGAGGAATGGATGGGGTAAAAGCATAAAAGAGGGGAATGGGCTTGGATTGTTTAGGAAATCAAATGTCCACAGCAAAAACAATTCAAGAGTGTCTTCAAAGAAAGTGGGCAGCTCGAAAAAAAAAGACATTTAATACACTTCTTGCTAATCCTGGATGTTAGGTCTCCATAGGAATGTGTAGGGGGGAACGTTGACCTCAGTGTGAATTCTGTAGGGGGGAGGAATTTCAAAGAGGAAACAGTTCATTTTATAGAAACTAGTATGCATTTGTTTCATTAAGCAAGAACTCTTAACACTTAGACAACCAAGATTACTGTACCACTTACTACAGGTTACATCCTCGAAAGTGTGTCTGTAAACTTCAGATGAAACTCAGGACCTCCAAAGCAGCACCAGGTCCATTCCTAGACCCTGACTCAGCCTTCTTCCCCCACTTACAAACCAGGGGAAAAAAAAAAAAACCAAAAACCTGTGTCTTTCTCTGTTCAATTCAGGAACTTAGATGTCTTACTGTAAAAAGGAAGAAACTCTCGTGAAATGGTGAAGAACCCCATAATTACTCACTTAATATAGGAAGTGATAAAAAAGAGATTGTTTACTTTATGTATTGTTACAAGTCTTCCCATTTATAGTAAGTACCTTTTCCTTATCCCATGTATGTGGAAAACATTTCTAAACGTTAAAACACATCATTGGCACATATAAACCTTATGGTAGAGTGATCATCCATATCAGACAAACTACTTAGAATTTTATAATTTCTGCCTTATTGTTCTTTCTGTTGAATAGAACAGGGGCAAGAAAACACCATCCAGTGGACAGATCCAGCTTCCTGACTGTTTTTGTGAATTAAGTATTATTGGGACACGGCCGCACTCATTTATTTACATATTATCTATGGCTACTTTAATGCTATATCAAAGTAACTGGCAATGAAAGACTTTATGGTCCACAAAGCCTAAAATATTTACTGTCTATCTGGCTCTATAGATAAAATGTTTGCAGACATCTGGGCAGAATAACAACAATAGAAAGTAAAAGTTACTCTCATCTTTCTCTGATTAACTAAACTTTTTAAGCTAGCACCCTAAATATCCATTCAGTCAAATATTTGCTGTTTCAGAGATGTTCCCTCCAAATCATTTTAAACTATCTCTTGTGAAACTATACAAGCTATAAGATTCTCTCATTTGAAATACTCTGATTTAGTGCTCAAGATAGGAGTGCTCCCATCTACATGATTGCTCTTTCTCTCAATTTAAATCACTTGCAAATTAAAATTTGCTTGCAAATTTAATAAAGGTTATTTAATGCTGAAATATCCATATTTTCTTATGTATACTACTTGCTTCCTTGCTTGTCAAGGGAATTCTACTCCCACACATATTCCTACAAGACCCTACACTTCACTTATATACCTATCTGATAGCCTTAAGTTTGCCCTTAAGAGGAAAAGGTCACACTATTTTGTAGTTACAGATGAAAATTGAGTATGCTCAAGTCATAATAGTATAGGCCATGTGAAAGCACTTACACAATAAATGCTTTCAGATCATGCCTTTTAAGAGCTAAATAATTTAAAGTAAATAAACATTTCATATTATATCACACAATTCAGAAAGCTTAATGATTCCCAACTTGAATCTCTCTGCCTTTCAAATCTGCGAAATTTCAATTCTATGAACTCTCATTTTACTGCTTTGCAAAATTTGTGTTGGTTAAGAAAGGTGCATTGCTACTATAAAAAAAAAAAAAAAAAAAAAAATTCCGCACCACTACAAGCAATTGAAAAGAATGAGAAGTGTCTCAGTGTTTTCTGTGTACCCAACTGAATCAATGGTTTTATTCTCTTGTATTGAATCAAATCCAATCATTAAACAAAAACTTAGGGTATGCTAAATACTCTCATAAGCTGATAATATTTATAAAGTATACAAAATGTAGTCCTAGTAGATAAGTGGGGTCCCCAAACAACCAGCATCAGCATCTCTGGAAAGTGTAAGAAATGCACATTCCCAAGGGCTCACCCAGACATGTGAAATAAGAACATCTGGGGATGCACTCAATCCATCTGTATTTTAACAGTCACTCCAGGTGTTCAGTGCTTTCTAAAGTTTGAAAGTCCAGTCCACAGCCCTGGACATTGGGGAAAGGGATTTACTATAGGCCATCTTTGTCTTACACAGCAATTATGTATACTTGGAAGTGGAATTTTATTCCAAAGATAAATTCTTGCAAAGAAATTATTCATGTAGTTTTAAAATCCTACAATAAAAAAAAAACAAGAAGGTGAACTTGATAAATGTTTCTGGTTATAATCAAAATAATTTTGCTCACTTAATAGTTCAACATAATTGAAAAGGAGATTTCATTACCAAAATTAAAAAACAATAATGTGTACATATTGAATACTTACTGTGTGCCAGGCACTGTTCTAATTATTTTACACATATTTGCTCAGTCTTCACTATAATCCTATGAGAGAGGTACTGTGATTATCCTTAATTTAAGATGAGGGAACTGAAACAGGGAGGAGTTAAGTAACCTGCCGAAGATCACACAGAAAATAAATTAAAGAGGAGAAATTTGAATCCATATTGTCTGACTCTAAAAACTACATTGTTATTCTCAGGATTTGAAAAGCTAATACCTAAAATACTCTCAATATATGAAATATATGGAATAACTCACAGGCCTAAAATTATTGTATTAATCAGCTCTAACTACCATTACAAAATACAATAGAAATTTATGTTCTCACAGTTATGGAACCTGGAAGTCTAAGATCAGGGTACCAGTATGGTCACGTTTTGATGGAGGCTCTCTTCCTGGCTTGCCAAGGGTCACCTTCTTGCTTTGTGTTCATATGGCCTTTCTAGGTTTGAGCACATGGAGAGAGAGAGAGCAAGCTCTGTGGTGTCTCGAGGGTTCCACTCTCATAACCTCTCTAACCCTAATTACCTTCCAGATATCAGCACATTAGGAGTTGTGGCTTCAACATATAAATTTGGGGTGGAGACAAACATTCAGTCCATAACAGAACAAAAATCCATTTCAGAGGAGGTGTGAAGAAGAAATTAATGTGAAACTCACAGATGTGTTATCATCATTCCTGATTGACATTCCCATAGTTTGGGCTCCTGGCATATTACCTTTTCAGGTTTTACCTAAAGGAATTTAAGATGTGTGCATAAATACTTACATGAACTAGAGGAATTATTTCAGAAATTCTTAATAAAGATATGTAAAAGATACTAAAGATATAGCAATACTCCTAGCACTTCTACTGTATTAGAAGAGACACAGGGTAAAAATTATTCCAAGTATCTTGGCACTCAGTGTAAGCATGATCATTTTTTAGTATATTCTGTACTGAGTATTCATACAAATGCCAAGTGGCACTATCTTGGGGAAGAAAAAAAAACAACTCTGAAACATGTGTAATGCTATGACATATAGAGTAAGAGACCAAAAAGATTTATAGGCAGAGGTATCAGTCATATCATTTCAAATGGGGAAGGCAAAGCAGGATTTATTACTCATTATGTACACAGTGGTTTTAAAACTTCTTGGTCTAAGGACCCCAAAGAGTTTTCTTTGAGTTATGTCTATCACTACTACTCTATTTGAAATTAAAAACAAATAATTGCTGGGGCGCCTGGGTGGCTCAGTCGGTTGGGCGGCCGACTTCGGCTCAGGTCATGATCTCGCAGTCTGTGAGTTCGAGCCCCGCGTCGGGCTCTGTGCTGACAGCTCAGAGCCTGGAGCCTGTTTCAGATTCTGTGTCTCCCTCTCTCTGACCCTCCCCCGTTCATGCTCTGTCTCTCTCTGTCTCAAAAATAAATAAACGTTAAAAAAACATTTTTTAAAAAAACCAAAAACAAATAATTGCTAATATTTCTATTAATTCATTTAAAAATAACAATAAACCCATTGTATGTTAACATAACCTATATTTTATGAAAAAATTAATTATACCTTCCAAATTAAAAAATTAGTGGAGTGGCATTGCTTTACATTTTTTTTTAAATCTCTTTAATGTCTGGCATAATAGAAGACAGAAGATTCTTCTATCTCTTTTTGCATTCAGTTTTTTGTTGTTTTCGTTGAAATACATGAAAAAAATTTTACTTCTCACACATGTATAGTAGAAAATGGGGAAGTTTGATTTCCTGTTCAGATTAATACTATACTGAGGCTGAACAAGTGGCAGTTATTGACAGGTTGCTTGTAGTGAGGAATTTTAAACCATATCAATGAATTTTTCTTGCTCTGTTACGTTACCCACTGGTTATTTACAAGTCGGTTGAATAATTTTCCATACATTTGTGAATTTACATTTATTGAGGCTTGTTTTATGGTCTACTACTTGGTTCCCCCTGGAGAATGTTCTATGTGTGCTTGATAAGAATATGCATTCTGCTGGAGGTGAGTGCAGTGTTCTTTCCACATCTGCTACATCTAAATGATTTATAGTATTAAGTCATCTATTTCCTTGTTGATCTGCCTCATTGTACTATACATTAATAAAACTGGTTTTTTGATAATTATAATAGTATCCAGCCATTATTGTTGAATTATTTATTTCTCCCATCAATTCTTTATGTATTTTGGAACTCTGTTGTTAGGTACATTTATAATTATGTCTCCTTTTGGGGTGCCTGGCTGGCTCAGTCGGTTGAGTATCCATCTTCGGCTCAGGTCATGATCTCATGGTCTGTGAGTTCGAGCCCCATGTCAGGCTCTGTGCTGACAGCTCAGAGCCTGGAGCCTGCTTCAGATTCTGTGTCTCCCTCTCTCTCTGCCCCTCCTGCTCATGCTCTGTCTCTCTCTCTGTCAAAAATAAATGAACATTTAAAAAATGTATAATTATATCTCCTTTTATCATTATAAAATGTCCTTTTTGTCTCTAGTAACAAATTTCCTCTTAAAGTGTATTTTGTCTTAAAGTGTTGTATGGCCACTCCAGCTCTAATTGGGTTACCATCTAGATGGGATTTTAAATCCCTTGTTTCTTATACTCTATTTTTTTAACTTATTTTCTTAGTAGTTTCTCTCAGAATTAGTTTCCATCTTAGAAACAATCTATTTAATTCATATTAATGCCAACTTAATTTCAATAGCATAAAAAAAACTTTGCTCCAGTATACCTCAGTATACTCCCCCCTCTTTTGTTCTTTTGTTGTCATACAAATTACATCTTCATGCATTATGTGCCAACAACATGGTTTTTTAATTAATTACTTGCTAAGGGAAATAAGTCAGAGAAAGAGACATCATATGTTTTCACTCATATGTGGAATTTAAGAAACTTAACAGAAGACCATGGGGGGAAAGGAAGGGGAAAAAATAGTTTCAAAAGAGAGGGAGGCAACCATAAGAGACTCTTAAATACGGAGAACAAATTGAGGGTTAATGGGGACAGGGGAGAGGGGAAAATGGGTGATGGGCGTTGAGGATGGCACTTGTTGGGATGAGCACTGGGTGTTATATGTAAGTGATGAATCATGGGAATCTACTTCCAAAGCCAAGGGCACACTGTATCATACTGTGTGTTAGCTAACTTAACAATAAATTATATTTTTAAAAAAATAAAAATAAAGTAAAAAATAAAGACGTGTTTTTTATACTATATTTCCCCACATTCAAGCTAACTCAAATAAACCTTATTTGCCCCCCCTCCCAAAAAAAACCACAATGAACCACAATGACATACCTCCTCACACCTGTTAGAATGGCTAAAATTAACAACTCAGGCAACAACAGATGTTGGCAAGGATGCGGACAAAGAGGATCTCCTTTGCACTGCTGGTGGGAATGCAAACTGGTGCAGTCATTCTGGAAGACATGGATGTTCCTGAAAAAATTAAAAATAGAACTACCCTATGACCCAGCAGTTGCACTACTAGGTATACAGGAGTGCTGATTCGAAGGGATTCATGCACGTCAATGTTTATAGCAGCAGTATCAACAATGGCCAAAGTATGGAAAGAGCCCAAATGTCCATCGACAGATGAATGGATAAAGAAGGTGTGTGTGTGTATACCCACACACACACACACACACACACACACACACACACACACACACATAATGGAATATTACGTGACGATAAAAAAAATGAAATCTTGCTATTTGCAACAATGTGGAGGGAACTAGAGTGTATTACGCTAAGCGAAATAAGTCAGAGAAAGACAAATACATGATTTCACTCATCTGTGGAATTTAAGAAACAAAACAGATGAACATAGTGAAGGAAAGCAAAAGTAATAAAAATTAAAAAAAAAACAGAGAAGGAGACAAACCATAAGAGACTCATAAATACAGAGAACAAACTGAGGGTTGATGGTGGGGTGTTGGGTAGGAGGATGGGCTAACATGGGCGATGAGCATTACAAAGGGCACTTGTTGGGTTGAGCACTGGGTGTTATATGTAAGTGATGAATCACTAAAGTCTATTCCTGAAATAATTATTACACTATATGTTAAGAAACTTGGATTTAAATTTTTTTTAAATAAACTTTTAACGTTTATTTTTATTTTTGAGACAGAGAGAGACTGAGCATGAATGGGGGAGGGTCAGAGAGAGAGGGAGACACAGAATCTGAAACAGGCTCCAGGCTCTGAGCAGTCAGCACACAGCCCGACACGGGGCTCGAACTCACGGACCGCAAGATCATGACCTGAGCCGAAGTCGGACGCTTAGCCGACTGAGCCACCCAGGCGCCCCTAAATTTTAAAAAATAATAAAAAAATAAAAATAAAATCTCTGCCTAGTAAGTCAAACATCTAGGCTGCCTTGGGGGCAATTTCTACTGACTGCTTTTCTTCCCTCTATGTATGAACCAAACTCTCCTATTTGTGTCATAATTTTCTGTTAAAAACCAGACATTTTATATAATGGAGATCTCTCCCCTGGGTTTGTTGTTTTTGGTGTTTGTTGTTGTTGCTCCTGTTTTTTCAGTGATTTTCCTGGGCTAATACTTTAAAGTCTCTATTGTGTGTAGCCACTGAAGTCCCTACTCAGCCTAAGAGTCAAATATAATTGGATAGACATTTCCTTAAATGAGATATTAGATGAGAGATTAGGGCCTTTGTGGTCTTTTGTCTGGAAACAGTGTTACACGTGTGTGGCCTGCTAGTCTCCAGAAATATGTCAGAGCTTTTCAAAGCCCGTCTTTGAACATCTTGTTCACATTTTGCTTTTTAAGATTTGGTCAACCTCTCATTAGCCCAAACTGATATCAAATAAGCAATTGCTAATGATCGTTTTTAATAAATGTTCCAGTGTGATAGGGCTATCCACCCAGAGCAAGTTCTCAGTCTTTCCAAATAAAGATAGTTAGAATAGAGCTTTGGTGAAAACTGCCAGACACAGCAAATAGTGACATTTCTCTGTGGATGAGGCTTTGGGAGCTCCCAACCTGTTCTGCCCCTCTATTAGCTGCTATGCTTTCATTTTCACGCTAATGTAGTTGCAGAGCTGCTGATTTCAAAGCCTACTTCAGAGCTAGGGAAAGGGTTATAGGAATAGGACAAATTAAAATGCAGCAAAGTGCACTATTCTTAACAATATTCAGTTCTTTTCTTGAAGTTCTTTTCTTTTCAGATGCTTGCAAAACTTTGATTTCCAGAGTCCTGAAAGGATTTGACAATTTTTTTTTACCAGTGTTCTCATTGCTTTTATGAAGGAGATTTTTGAGGTCCTTACTATACCATTCTAGAAGTGATTCTCCTCTATTATTTTAAAATCCATTGGTCTGTCTTGTACTTTGAATCTTCTTTTATCCATGAATGATTTAATAACATCATGCATTGGTCATTTGGAAAATACTGGTTTACCAAGTTATGCAGATCTTCCCAATATTAACGTATTTCATTATATAATATTTTAAAATCACACTTGTTAGGGGTGCCTGGGAGGCTAAGTCAGTTAAGTGTCCAACTCTTGATCTCAGCTCAAGTCTTGATCTCAGGGTCATGAGTTTAAGCCCAGCATTGAGCTTCACACTGGACCTGAAGCCTACTAAAAAATTTAATTAAATAAATAAATAAAATAAAATCACACTTGTTATATCACCACTGATCGCATCGGAAAAGTTGTTAAGTTTTTAATATTTCAGGCTCACAGTGGTGGATACAAGTCTTCTAAAATTCCAATTTTCAGGGCACCTAGGTGGCTCACTCAGTCCATTGAGTGTCCATCTCTTGATTTCAGCTCAGGTCATGATCCCGGGTTGTGGAATTGAGCCTCGCATCAGGCTCCATGCTAAGCATGGAAACTGCTTAAGATATTTCTCTCTCTCTCCCTCTCTCTCTCTCTCTCTTCCCCCCCTTCCCCCCCACCCCTGCCCCCTCCCTTACTTACGCTCGCTCTCTAAAATTTAAAAAATAAATAAAATTCCAATTTTCATTGAGAAGCTCAAATTTTATCATTAGCCACGAATACTGCCAGTCATTTTCCTACAAATGACAGACTTGCCTTGTCATTTTCAAGAAAATGTAGGCTAAATTGAAATACCTAATGAACAACCATAGTTTAGTGCCACTGCTGATTATTCACCCTTTTTACAGTGGGACCTTGGGACATCCCAGGGACCCAGGGACCTTCCACCATAGTCAGAACTATTGTATGGAGGAATTGAATCTGGATTTCAATATCAAAGTGACCGACCCATGGTGAGAAGTGAAATTCAGCTTTAAGACTCATAATAGTGACTTGCTGACCTTATTTTTTAAATGAATATAGAACAAGAGAGAAAAACATGCCTAAGTAAATCTGTAAAATAAGGTACTGTGGATAATAGTATGAAATTTTTCAAGTGTGAAGTACAAAAAATAGTCTAGAATACATTTGGGGAAGTTCACTGAAAACACTGCTTATATTCAAGATACCAGTATTCCAGCACATAGATGAGACCATGGGTAATGAAGTAAATTTGAGGTTGTAACACAGTGATAAATGTAGCCTCATAAATATTATTTCAAGCTTCAGTGGGATGAGACAAGAGTAAACTATGAAAGGGCATACCCTATTCCAAAGAAATAAACCTAGGAGAGATGAAATAATTCATATTAAGAAGTGTATACCACATTAGCAATGTTTGTTGCTAAGCATGTGAAGCAACATTCAGCTAGTAGGAGTGTAAACCTGTATTACCACTTTAGAAGAGAGAGAGAGAGAAAGAAAGAAAGGGAAAGAAAGAAAGAAATGGCACTACTTGTGATGAGCACCTGGTGTTGTATGGAAGCGTTGAATCACTATATTGTACACCTGAAACTAATATTACACTGTACATTAACTAACTGGAATTTAAATTAAAACTTAAAATAACAACAACAGTAATAATAATAATAATATTGCTACCTACCAACATAGGGGAAAAAACAGAAGGAAATATTGAATATCTATTCAAAGAGTGTTTAGAGCCCCAAATCCTCTCCTTGCCTCAGCTTTGTAGATGGCTTCCATGTCTATTCTCACCCCAGCAGAAGTTTGGGGTTTTATTCTCTGAGGAGGTTGTTCAACTGCAGCATGCCAGGCACATAGCGTAACCCAAACCTTACCCCTAACCTAACACTTAGCCCCTAACCCCTAAACCTAACTCTATGGAAAGGTCTCTGAACTGCAGGATGCCAGGCACATACCTTTACCCTGGCCCTAATCCTAACCCTAACCCTGGCCCTAACTCTAACCCTATATTTGAGAGGATAAAAAGTAGATGTGGTATCTATGTAATGGAATATTAGTCATAAAAAATAATGAAATCTTGCTATTTGCAATGACATGGATGGAACTAGAGGTTATTATGGTAAGCAAAATAAGTCAGAGAAAGACAAATACCATATGATTTCACTGATGTGGAATTTAAGAAACAAAGGAGAAAGGGTAGGGCGGGGGAGGGGGGGTGGGAGAAATGAGAAAGGCATACTAAGAATCAGACTTTTAATGATAGAGAACAAACTGGTTACCAGATGGGAAGTGGGTAGGGCAATGGGTGAAATAGGAGATGGGGATTAAGGAGTGCACTTGTTGTGATGAACAACAGGTGTTGTATGGAAGTGTTGGATAACTATATTGTACACCTGAAACTAATATCACACTGTATGTTAACTGGAATTTAAATAAAAACTTTTTTTAAAAAACTGGCACTACCTAGTACACTTGAAGATGCACTCATATCCTCTGACTTTACAATTCTGCTCTGGGTACATAACCCCTGATAAATGTTATTAGCACTTGTGCATCAGGTGACATACATAAGAATGCCATGTTTATCATGGCAAAAAAAAGGAAACAAGTGCCAATCAACAATAGAATGAAAAATATACCCTAATCATAGAATGGCATATTCCAAAGCAGTGAAAATGAACTATATAGCTACATGCTTAATCATGAATACGTCTCAAAATAATATATTTTAAAAAGCAAGTTTTAAAAAAACAGAAAGATACATACAGTATTGTTCTATTTACATAAAAATTTAAAACAAGCATAACCAAATATATTTTAACACATTTGCATAAATGATAAAACTATAAAGTAAAAAGGAATAATTGCATGAAGATAATTCCATAGTGTAACTTCTATAAAACTACCTGTAGTTGCTTTAAAATTGTGCATATCTAAAGAACAACGCTTTCTCTTGCCCATTTGCAAAAGAGTCTTAGTCTTTCTTTCATTGAAGTAATATATGTTGTACAAAGTGTACAAATATTTTTTTTTTTTTCCTCCAGAAAAGGACTTCACTGGGGCTCCTGGGTGGCTCAGTCAGTTGAGCACCCAACTTCAGCTCAGGTCATGATCTCATGGCTTGTGGGTTCAAGCCCCACCTCGGGCTCTGTGCTGACGGCTCAGAGCCCAGAGCCTGCTTCAGATTCTGTGTCTCCCTCTCTCTTTGCCCCTCCCCTGCTCACGCTCTCACTCTTTCTCTCTCAAAAATAAATACATATTAAAAAAATATTTTAAGAAAAAAAAGGACTTCATTGATAAGTTTGTTGTTAGTAGTTGTATTACTCATGAATCTTTTACTCAGTTATATCTTATGAATAATTCCATTCTTAGAGCAACCTGTTTTCTCATGACCATTGAAAGTCCATAGACTTCTAACACTCTTAAAATATCAATCAGGTAATTGTCATATCAATTAAATCCATTATTTCTGGCCTGTCATCCTGGAGGAAAATCTTTTCTAGCACATCATTAGACCATCTACATATCTTAGTTAACTTTTCTCTACTTTAGTGGGAAGAACAGTAGAATTTTGAATTCTGTGAAGTGTTCAAAGAATTTCTTAATCATTTTGTCATCTCCTCTTAGGATACCCATTAAAGACATTGGTTTCTTTGTACTCTATTTAATTAGTGTTGATATATAAAGAGAATAAATCATTGTATCAATGTTCCAGAAGTAAGGAACAATAAATACACAAATTAGAGCCAAACATCGTGACTGTAACTAGGCTCTGCCAGTTGTGTTTTCCTAAACTGGAAAATAATGTATTCTCTTAAGTCTAGCATAAGAGAAGAAATGTGGTGGAACTATTCATTAATATTTTCCAATCTATTATAATTATTATGGATGGATTTTATTCATTTTGATATTTATTTTGGGAAAATGTAAACTATGTCCAATCCATCCCAGAACGGAAAAGGAATTCTATACTCAACAGAAATGTCATAATAAGACTCTCGTAACTCTATTCTAGGTGGAACCAAAAGTAGTAAATTTTGCTTAAAATATTCACATTAATATAATAAAGAATAATATTAGATGTTAGAAATATACAATAAAATAACTATAAATGCAACTATGAAATCATTTAAAGTGTTGAGAATTTTCTAACAGAGGTTTTCTTTTTTTTATTTAAAAAAAAATTTTTTTTAACGTTTATTTATTTTTGAGACAGAGAGAGACAAAGCATGAATGGGGGAGGGTCAGGTAGAGGGAGACACAGAATCTGAAACAGGCTCCAGTCTCTGAGCTGTCAGCACAGAGCCCGACGCGGGGCTCGAACTCATTGACCCTGAGATCATGACCTGAGCCAAAGTCGGCCGCTTAACCGACTGAGCCACCCAGGCGACCCACAGAGGTTTTCTTTTGAATACTTAACAGGTTGTCTACTTAAGGAAATGTTCTCTAACTGCTATATATGTATGTATGTGTGTGTATATATACACACACATACATACATATATACATACATATATATGTATATATATATAATATACATAATATATAACATATATTCTATATAATAATTATTGTAAAACTGTTTTAATTTATTTGTAAGAGATTTGTCTGAAACTTCAAATGACTTACTTTTGTAGGCTTAACTATTTATTCCTTTTTTATTGCAGCCCTTTGGAGTAAATCAGCCTGGACCTTATATCATGTATACAACTGTAGATGCAAATGGATATCTGAAAAATGGTTCAGGTAAGACTTGATACAATATCCATAATACACAAAAACACCTTCAATCAATATATTGGCAAGGTAAGCTGGATGACAAAAATTATCATCATGTTTTCACACCAGAAACTGTGCCCATCAGATTACAAAAAGATCCTTATGATAAATATACTAACGTTCATTCCTCATATATCCCGATTATGAGCCATATTGGAGCTAAATCATTATCCTCACTTTTCAGTTGAAGTAACAGAGAAATTGGGAGACATTACCTGAGTTATTTTGACCAAGATGTGAAGTGGTAACTTAGTTAACAAAGCTATTCTTAGAAGAAGTAAAAATTAGGAATCCAGTCTACAACCTAGACTAATTCTAGTTTTCTCATATGTGAAATAGAAGCTACAATGTTATATATAGGTTTTTTAATATGTGATTATAAATAAAAACTTCTAGTTGTATATTTGAATAAATAATAAAGGGAAATACAATCAAAACAAAAAAGAAATAAGACTAAGCAAAGGATGTCCGTTTTTGACAGATGGCTAGCTGACTGAGAGGAGGTCCAAATCATAGTAAATACAACTGTTCTAATTTCAATTCCCTAAATAAGAAAAGGAACCCTAACATATTAATGGGCTTCTTTGAGATTCCTAGAGTCCTAACCATGAAGAAGTATAAAAAGAGTTGCTGTTACTCGTCCATTTTTATGCACCAAAAAAAGGAAGAATCCGTATATGACCATTCTCTTTTTATATAATGGCTTAACAATAAATGAAATATAAAAGAATGAGTTTCCTTTTTAGCTAATTATACACACTTAAGACTCTCAATTATAATACTGCTTCAGCATAGAAACATTCCATAAAACAAAAGCTGTTTAATAAAATTCACGGAGAAATTGACAAACATGACTAAAAACAAATACTTTAATAAGTACATCATTGTTAGTCAAGAAGATTTGAATAAGGATATAGACAATTTGAACAAATTACTTATCTATGTTTTAGTTCAGATACATATCAAACTGTACAAAAAAGTTCCTGGGACCAGTTGGTTTTATCTTTTATCAGTTAATTCTGTTTGAGTTTTAACATGTAGATAATTTAATTGCTAGGTAAGCTGTTCCAGAGCACATGAAAAAAAGATGTACTTATTTCATTTAATGAAGTAAGTATAACTTAGGCAATCAGTCTTTCACTAACCCTCCTTCAAAAACTGGAAATAAACTCCCTTCCCACCAAACGTCAGTAGAACTTGATGGTGTACCTCTCTTATAACACCTACCACACTCTACCTTGTGTCAATAGTTCTATATCTGTCTTATCTCCCATTAGACTATAGACTCATTAAAGACTGGTTCTATACCTAATTTTGTCTTTATGTGCTTTGCCCTTTCTAGGACACCCAAGTATTGGTTGAAATGCTAACATAAAACCAGTTCAAGGATTTATATTTCTTTAAAATAAGATTTGAGACAGAAAACTTGAACAGAAAGCTTAACCAAAATAGATTATAGTGACAGTTCATAACTGGTTGCAAAAACAATTTCTTCATCTAACATAAAGTAGTATAAACTATTGAAAAAACTGAATTAAAATTAATAGATCTGTGTTTATTATTATAAAGCCTCTACTTTATGCTGGCCACTATTGCAAACTCACTCTATGGTATCTCATTGAATTTCATAGCACCCTTGCATGGCAGCCCTCAGTCTACACCTGAGGATGCTGAGGCTCCGGGAGCTCAAGTAATTTAGCTGTTTCAGTCAGCTCTTAACTAGTAGAGCTGGACTTGAACTCAGCACTAACTACAAAACCTACACATTCTTTTATTTTTCTTTCTTATAATGTATTTATAAAGTCAAGTGAATTAACATTCAGTGTAGTATTGGTTTCAGGAGTAGAACCCAGTGATTCATCACTTACATATAACACCCAGTGCTCATCCCAACAAGTGCCCTCCTTAATGCCCATCAATCCTTCCACCCATCTCCTCTCCAGGAACCCTCAGTTTGTTCTCTGTATTTTACAGTCTCTTATGGTTTGGCTCCCTCTCTGTTGTTAACATATTTTTCCTTCCCTTCCCCTATGTTCATCTGTTGTGTTTCTCAGATTCCACATATGAGTGAAATTGTACATTTGTCTTTCCCTGCCTGACTTACTTCTCTTAGCATAATACACTCCAGTTCTATCCATGTGGTTGCAAATGGAAAGATTGCATTCTTTTTGCTTGCTGAGTAGTATTCCATTATACACACACACACACACACACACACACACACACACACACACATACCATATCTTCTCTATCCATTCATCAGTCGATGGGACATTTGGGCTTTTTTCATAATTAGTCTATTGTTGGTACTGCTGCCATAAACATTGGGATGCATGTATCCCTTCAAATCAGCATTTTTGTATGCTTTGGATAAATACCTAGTAGTACAGTTGCTGGATCATAGGGTAGTACTATTTTTAATTTTTTGAGGAACCTCCGTAGTGTTTTCCAGAATGGCTGCACCAGTTTGCATTCCCCCCAGTAGTGCAGAAGGGTTCCCCTTTCTCTCAATCCTTACCAACATCTGTTGTTTCCTGAGTTGTTAATTTTAGCCATTCTAACAGGTGTGAGGTGGTTTCTCAGTGTGGTTTTGATTTGTATTTCCCTGTTGATGAGTGATATTGAACTGGAAGTCCTAGCCTCGGCAATCAGACAACAAAAAGAAATAAAAGGCATCCAAATTGGGAAAAAAGAAGTCAAACTATCACTCCTTGCAGATGACATGATACTCTACATGGAAAACCTGAAAGACTCCACCAAAAAACTGCTAGAACTGATACATGAATTCAGCAAAGTCACAGGCTATAAAATCAATGTACAGAAATCGGTTGCATTTCTATACATCAATAATGAAGCAGCAGAAACAGAAAGTAAGGAATCGATCCCGTTTACAATTGCACCAAAAAACATAAATGACCTAGGAATAAACCTATCCAAAGAGGTAAAAGATGTGTATGCTGAAAACTATAGAAAGCTTATGAAAGAAACTGAAGAACACACGAAGAAATGGAAAAACATTCCATGCTCATGGATTGAAAGAACAAATATTGTTAAAATGTCAATACTACCCAAAACAATCTACATATTCAATACAATCTCTATCAAAATAACACCAGCATTCTTCACAGACTAGAACAAACAATCCTAAAATCTGTTTGAAACCAGAAAAGACCCTGACTAGACAAAGCAATCCTGAAAAAGAAAACCAAAGCTGGAAGCATCACAATTCTGGACTTTAAGCTGTATTACAAAGCTGTAATCATAAAGACAGTATGGTACTGGCACAAAAACAGACACATAGATCAATGGAACAGAATAGAGAACCCAGTAATGGACATATATAGATGGCCAACTAATCTTCAACAAAGCAGGAAAGAGTATCCAGTAGAAAAAAGACAGTCTCTTCAGCAAATTGTGTTGGGAAAACTGGACAGTGACATGCAGAAGAATGAACTTGGACCGCTTTCTTACACCATGCACAAAAATAAACTCAAAATGGATGAAAGACCTAAATGTAAGACAGGAAACCACCAAAATCCTAGAGGAGAAAACAGGCAGCAACCTTTTTGACCTTGGCTGCAGCAGTTTCTTACCTGACATGTCTCCAGAGGCAAGGGAAATAAAAGCAAAAATGAACTATTGGGACTTCATCAAGATAAAAACTTCTGCACAGCAAAGGAAACAATCAACAAAGCTAAAAGGCAACTGACAGAATGAGAGAAGGTATTTAGAAATGACATATCAGATAAAGGGTTAGTATCCAAAATCTATAAGGAACTTCTCAAACTCAACACCTCAAAAACAAGTAATCCAATGAAGAAATGGCCAGCAGACATGAAATGACACTTTTCCAAAGAAGACATCCAGATGACTACCAGACATGAAAAGATGCTACAAAACCTGTACATTCTTAATACTACTACAATATTTTTAAGTGTCATCTTGTAAAAAGCTTAGGGTATCCTAAAAAGAGGAAATTATCCCTAATAATCTTTGTTTCATTTCTATTTTAACCATGGTAACTGTGTAAAGTGAAAATGACTAAATTTAATAAACATAAACTGTTGTTTTATGATGTTTTGGTTTTGGTTTAGGCTTAAGACTTTGTACTTAATGATTTGTGTTTTGTAGTGATTTCAGAAACAGCATTTAAATAATGGGTACATCCTTTGACTTTCTAGGAGGTTGCTGATCCTACTTTATTTAGTAGTTAAGTGACAGGAGGAGTCAATTTACCAGTGATGCTTTTTTGTTTGTTTTGTGTTTTGATCAGGATAAATTGAATTTTATTGTGCTTTCCAAGTCTTGGTTTTATTTTAAAGAACATTCTGAAAGGCTCTTTATATAGGAGCTCCCAGCAGCATTAAAGTGAATGTAAAATAGTAAAGTTAATGCTAGTTCATATCAGTGAGCAAGTATTGCTTCAGCTTTGATCTTCCCACAATTTATATATATATATATATATATATATATATATATATATATATATATATATATATATATATATGATTTATTGTCAAGTTACCTAACATACAGTGTATACAGTATGTTCTTGATTTTAGGCGTAGATTCCTATGATTGATCACTTACATACAACACCCAGTGCTCATCCCAACAAGTGCCCTCCCCAATACCTATCATCCGTTTTCACCCTGCCCCTCTACCCCCCACCATCAACCCTCACGTTGTTCTCTGTATCTAAGAGTCCCTTATGGTTTGCCTCCCTCTCTGTTTGAAGCTATTTTTCCCCTTCCCCTCTCCTATGGTCTTCTGTTAAGTTTCTACAATTCCACATATGAGTGAAAACATATATCTGTCTTTTTCTGACTTATTTCACTTAGCATAATACCTCCATTTCCATCCATGTTGTTGCAAATGTCAGGATTTCATTCTTTCTCATTGCCAAGAGTATTCCATTGTGTATATAAGCCACATCTTCTTTATCCATTCATCAGTTGATGGACATTTAGGCTCTTTCCATAATTTTGCTATTGTTGAGAGCACTGCTATAAACATTGGGGTACATGTACCCCTATGCATCAGCACTCCTGTATCCCTTGGATATTCTATTTTTAATTTTTTGAGGACCCTCTGTACTGCTTTCCAGACTGGCTGCACTAGTTTGCATTCCCACCAGTTCCCGTTTCTCCACATCCTTGCCAGCATCTGTTGTTGCCTGAGTTGTTAATTTTAGCCATGAGGTCGTATCTCAATGTGGTTTTGATTTGTATTTCCCTGATGATGAGTGATGTTGAGCATCTTTTCATGTGTCTGTTGGCCATCTGGATGTCTTCTTTAGAAAAGTGTCTATTCATGTCTTCTGCCCATTTCTACACTGGTTATTTGTTTTTCGGGTGTTGAGTTTGGGTAAGTTCTTTATAGATTTTGGACATGAGCCCTTTATCCAATATGTCATTTGCAAATATCTTCTCCCATTCCATTGGTTGCCTTTTCCTTTGCTGTGCAGAAGCTTTTTATCTTGATGAGGTTACAGTAGTTCATTTTTGCTTTTATTTCCCTTGCCTTCAGAGATGTGTCAAATTGACCAGTGATTCTAACAAACTGCTTGATGTTGTTTCTAAGGGACATTGTTACTATCTTTTATGTCCTTAGGACTTGAGGATACTCTTCAGTAATAATAATAGCCAACAGTGATTAGTACTTACTCTGACCAGGCATTGTACAAAGCATTGTACATGGATGTTCTGATTTGTAATACTGGGCATAAAATTTCCTTTCAGCTATATATAGTGCATAAAGCTTTTAAAATGTAAATACATAAGAATTAAAAAAGCACTCTAGTGGGGCGCCTGGGTGGCTCAGTTGGTTAAGCATCCGACTTGGGCTCAGGTCATGATCTCCTGGTTCGTGAGTTCGAGCCCTGCATCAGGCTCTGTGCTGACAGTTCGGAGCCTGGAGCCTGCTTCAGATTCTGTGTCTCCCTCTCTCTCTGCCCTTCGCCTGCTCATGCTCTGTCTCTTTCTCAAAAATAAATAAACATTTTTTAAAAAATTTTAAAAAGCACTCTAGTATCATAATAGTACATATATTGGTACATAAGGAAGAGGAGAAAAATTCTCAGTAAAACAAGGAAATGTTATGATTCTGGTATTCTGCTTTTGCATTTCTTTTTTCCTTGATTTAATGAACATAGATTTCCATTTTCCTAATACATTCTGAAGAAGATAATAGATGTACCTTAAAATTTCTAATATTTCTAACATTCTTCATTTAAGACAAAGAAATTACACTTTCAACAGTTAAGACTATAGTAAATTCAGGTATTTTAACCAAAGAATTAAAATAATTAAATTAAAATGTATGACCAGATTGTTTTATTAAATGTGTTTTTACTATATTAATTTTGGTATCCTTGAACTTTTTCCATGTAAGCAAAAATACTTTTGAAAGTTTTTCAATAATTCATAGAACAGGCATTCTATGTAAAAAACCAAAAAGAATGGTTTAGTTACATTCGTAGGTTAGAAAACCCAATATTCATAGGCTAAACACTAGGAACCAAATAGTACACTCTGCCAAATATTACGTGACTATTGTTATTCCTTTATATTAAAGTAGGTAGTAAGAAGTACTTATTCTTTAATCTGTAAATATTTTATAATTTATTTTAGTGATATATGAATAATTTAGTAGATGAGATGGAATGGGTGTTTGTTATTAAGAGTTAAATTATCTTGGGATGCCTGGGTGGCTCAGTCAGTTGAGTGTCCGACTTTGGCTCAGGTCATGATCTCACAGTTTGTGAGTTCAAGCCCTGCATCGGGCTCTGTGCTGACAGCTCAGGGCCTGGAGACTGCTTCAGATTCTGTGTCTCCCTCTCTCTACCCCTCTTCTGCTCGCACTCTGTCTCTCAAAAATAAACATTTAAAAAAAAATTTTTAAAGAGTTAAATTATCTTTCTCACCTAGGAAGATATCATTTAATACACTCAAGTAGTTTAAGAAAGGAGACACTAGTGTTCTAAAGACTTCTTAAAATGGAAAACAGAAAAAAATTATTCCATAACATTGGCCAACTCAGGCTTAGTTCTCAGATTCAAAAACTAAATGTTAAGAACAAAAATATACAGATTCAAACCTTGTAATCAATTTTTTAAATCTCTGCTATGTTTCACAAGCTAATTGATATTCTTTAAGGTTCTCCTAGCATTAATTCTTCTCACACTCTACCCTGTGAGTGGATAGTTATTTCAAAGGCTGCTATGCAGTTTGTAACTATTAAATGAAATATAATAGGAAAGCACTTAGAATCAGTTATTACCTCAGACAGAAATCTTAAATCTGTGGCAGTGCTCAACAACAAAAACAAACACAATTCAAAAATGGACAAAACTTGGGTAGATAACTCTCCATAAAAGATATACCAATGATTAATAATACTTGAAAAGATGTTCAATAAAACTGATCATTGGAGAAATACAAATCAAAACCATAATGAGATTCTACCTCACACTTATTAGGATGACTACTAACCAAACAAAAAAGCAGAAAGTAACAAGCATTGGTAAGGATGCAGAGAAATAGAACCCTGTGCTATAGGCATATGCTATAGGCAGAAATTTATATTCCCCCAAAATTCCTGTGGAAATCCTAATATCCAGGGTATTAGAAGATGGGGCCTTTGGAAAGTGATTAATGCCCTTATAAAAGAAGCCCTGGAGAATTGCCTCCCCCTTCCCATCATGTGAGGACACAGCAAGAAGGCTCTGACTATGAACCAGGAAGCAGACTCTCACCAGAATACAATCATGCTAGTTTCTTGATCTCTGACTTCCCAGCCTCCAGAACAGTGCAAAATATATTACTGTTGTTTATAAGCTACCTAGCCTATGGCATTTTTTTTTATAGTGGTCTGAACAGACAGACATGACAATAATGTAAATGGTGCAGCCGCTATGTAAAACAGAATGACAGTTCTCACAAAATTAAACAGAATTTACTATATGATCCAGCAGTCTCACTCTGGGTATATACCCAAAAGAATTTTAAACAAGGTCTCCAAAATATATTTGTAAACCCATGTTCATAGCAGCTTGATTCACAATTGCCAAAAGGTGAAAGCAACCCAAGTGTAGATTAACAGATGAATGGATAGAGAACTTGTAGGGAAAATGGCAGAATAGGATGATCCTGGGCTCAACTTGTCCCAAGGATACAAGTAGATAATCCTCACATCAATGTAAATAATCCAGAAGATAACCCAAAGACTGGCAGAACAGACTCTCCACAGTTAAATGTACAGAAGAGGTCACATCCAAGAGGGTAGGAAGGACAGAGATGTGGTCTGGAGCTAAATGGACCTGCAGGACTGGCTTTAGGAAGGAGGGACCCAGCAGCTCAGAGAAGGGAAAGAAACATTCACTCACACCAAGCACCCCAGGCACAGAAGACTAATCCTCATAACGTGGCTTTGAAAAACAGAGGGACATAATTTCACAAACTCTTGCAGTCATTGGGGCTTCACATCTGGCAGTTTAAAAATCAGCAGATTCGGGGACCTATAACTTTCATCAAATTCTAACTATTTGTTGAACATAACTATCTGTTGTGTTTAAAGTGGTTAATAATAGGAGAGTTTAAGAGACAGTGCATTTGAGCCACCTGGGTGGCTCAGTCGGTTAAACATCTGATTCCTGATTTTGGTTCAGGTTGTGCTGTCACAGTCATGAGATCAAGCCCCATGTCAAGCCCTGTCTGGCTCTGTGCTGAGTGTGGAGCCTGCTTGGGATGTTCTCTCTCTCTCTGCCTCTGCCTCTCCCTCACTTGCACTGTCTCTCTCTCTCTCTCTCAAAAAAAAATAAATAAGGGGCGCCTGGGTGGCGCAGTCGGTTAAGCGTCCGACTTCAGCCAGGTCACGATCTCGCGGTCCGTGAGTTCGAGCCCCGCGTCAGGCTCTGGGCTGATGGCTCGGAGCCTGGAGCCTGTTTCCGATTCTGTGTCTCCCTCTCTCTCTGCCCCTCCCCCGTTCATGCTCTGTCTCTCTCTGTCCCAAAAATAAGTAAAAAACGTTGAAAAAAAAAAAATTTAAAAAAAAAAAAAAAATAAATAAATAACAACAAAAACAAAAAACACAGCACACTGAGCTCTAGAAGAGCCAGCAGGGCAGTGGGAAATTGAGTCCCCCACCCTTGAGGAGAGAGCACAAACAGCCCAAGGGGATACAGCATAGAAGCAAGTTTCAAAATGCATTGGGTATATGGGAGAAAGATTTGTTACTAATCTCAGAGTATAACCTGGAGGGTCAGGAATCATTGGGAGACTTCTCCAGGAACAGTGAAGCTGGTGTACACCATTTCCCTCAATTTCCCCTAGATACACAGATACCCACGCAAAACAGGAAAGCACCAACATACCCCACCTAGCTTGCTAACAGTGTGCCCCACCCCCGCGTTCTCCTGTGAACCCACCCCACCTTGTCCAGAATCCATCCAAAGTGGTGCCACAAGCCTGACAGTATGCAAGCAGCCTCGACAGGCCAGCACCACTCTATAAAGTGACTCCTGCCCCTGGTAGAAAGAAAGATAACCACGCATACCAGTCCAGCTATGGCCCCAGCAGTGAGCTAAGGACAGAGAGCTGGTCTGGCTGCAGGCCCCACCCACCACCCAAAACTTCTCAGGGGACAACACAGGAAAAGTGCTGGGTAGTTTGCTGCTACTCCGTCTCTGGCAAACACCAGCTATGACTCAACTCAAGGCCAAGGCAACCCCAAACTGGCCGACTAACAACACAGGACCAAAACCTGCCCACAACAGCCAAAAAAAAAAACAAAAAAAAAAAAAAAAAACCATTTCAGACAACTGGATTGAAAGCAAATGCAGCTTAGCCACAACAGTAGGTGCACACAGCACATACAGAAGACACCCCTGAAGTGCCAGGTTCTGGTGAACAGGAGACATTGCAATGCAAGACCCTACAGGATCTCTTCTTCCTAAGGCCACTACTTTCAAGGCAGGAGCTATAGCTGACTTTGCTAACACATAGAAACAGACTCAGATATTTAGACAAAATAAGGAGACAGGAGAACATATCCCAGATGAAAGAACAGGACAAAATCACAGCAAGAAAACTGAACCAAACCGAGATAAGTTATATGCCTGATAGGTCATTTAAAGTAGTGGTCATGAAGGTATTCACTGAACTGGAGAAAAGCCTGGAGGTTCTTAGTGAGACCCTTAACAAAGAGGTTTAAAAAATATGAAAAACAACCAATCAGACATGAAGAACTCAATAACTGAAATGAAAAATACACTAGAGGGAATGAAGCAGAAGAATGTGTCAGTGACCTAAAGGACATGGTAATGGAAAGCATGCTGAACAGAAGAGAGGAAAAAATAACAATAATAAATGAAAAGAGACTTAGGGAACCTTAGGACATCATTAAGAATAATAACATTCGCAAAAGGAGGAGAGAGAAAAGGGGGCAGAAAATGTATTTGAAGAAATAACATCTGAAAACTTCAGAAATCTAGGGAAGGAAACAGAAATGCACATCCATGAGGCACAGAGTGCCCTCAACCCATGGAGGTCCACACTAAGACATATGGTAGTTAAAATGGCAAAGAGTAGCAATAAAGATAATTTTTAAAGCAGAAAGGGGAAATAAAACAGTCATATACAAGGTAAGCCCCATAAGGCTATCGGCTGATTTTACAGCAGAAACTTTATAGGCCAGAAGGGAGTGGCATGATATATTCATACTGCTGAAAGAAAAGTCCTGCAAGGCTCTCATTCAGAATAGAAGGAGAGATACTTTCCCGAGACAAACATAAATTAAAGGAATTCATGACACTAAAACAGCTCTATAAGAAATGTTAAAGGGGATTCTTTGAGTGGAAAGGAAAGACCATAAGTAAGAGTAAGAAAAGAAGGAAGCATAAAGGCAGTAAAATTAAGAATATCTATAAAAATCAGTCAAAGGATTCAGAAAATAAAAGGATTTGAAATATGATACCATATACCTAAAATGTGAAGGGAAAAGAATAAAGAATGGATTCAAACTTAAGTGACCATCAACTTAATGTAGCCTGCTATATACCTAAAATGTTATATATGAAACTAATGGTAACCACACATCAAAAACCAGTAATAGATATGCAAAAAAAATAAAGAGAAAGGTTTCCAAATATATCACTAAAGAAAGCCAACAAACCATGAGAGAAGAGGGCAAGCGAAAAAAAGAACAGAGAAGAACTACCAGAACAACCATAAAACAAGTAACAAAATGACAAAAAGTACATACTTATCAATAATTACTTTGAATGTAAATGGACTAAGCACTCCAATCAAAAGACATAAGGTGACCGAATGGATAAAAAAGCAAGACCCACCTATATGATGCCTAGAAGAGACTCAGTACAAACACATGAAGGTTGAAAGGGAAGGAATGGAAAAGCATTTATCATGCAAATGAAAGTGAAAATAAAGCCAGGGTAGCAATACTTATATTGGACAAAATAGACTTCAAAACAAAGACAGTTAATAGGAGACAAAGAAGGACAGTATATAATCATAAAGGGAACAATCCAACAAGACGTTGAAACAATTATAAATATTAGTGCACTCAACATGAGAGCACCTAAATACATAATCAGCTAATAACAAACATAAAGCAAGTAATTAATAGTAATACAATAATTTTAGGGGACTTGAACACCCCACTTAAAACATTGGACAGATCATCCAAACAGAAAATCAACAAGGAAACAGTGGCTTTGAATGATACACTGGATCAAATGGATCTAACAGATATATTTAGAACAATCCATCCTAAAACAGCAGAATACACAGTCCTTCAAGTGCACATGGAACATTCTCCAGAATAGATCACATATTAGGCCCCAAAACAAGTCTCAACAAATTTAGAAAGATTGAAGTCATACAATGTATCTTTTCTAACCACAGCACTATGAAACTAGAAATCAACCAAAAGAAAAAATCTGAAAGAACACAAACCCATGGAAGTTAAATAACATGCTACTAAACAATGAATGGGTCAACCAAGAAATAAAAGAGGAAATCCAAATACATGGGGAAAAAAATGAAAATGAAAACACAACCCAATCAGGGAGGTTTATAGCAATACAGTTCTACCTCAAGAAACAAGAAAAATCTTAAACCTATCAACACCTAAAGTTGCCAGAAAAAAAATAACAAACAAACCCCAAAACTAGTTGAAGGAAATAATAGATTAAAAGCAGAAACAAATGAAATAGAAACTAAAAATGAAATACAACATGTCAATGAAATTCAGGAGCTGGTACTCTGAAAAAATCAACAGAATTGATGAACATTTAACCATACTAATCAAGAAAAAGAGAACTCAAATAAACAAAATAAGAAATAAAAAAGAAGAAATAATAACCAGCATCACAGAAATACAAAGGATTGTAATAGAATATTTTGAAAAATTATATCACAAACTGGACAACCTTGAAGAAATTGATAAATTCCTAGAAACCTATAATCTCCCAAATCTGAAGCGGGAAGAAACAGAAAATTTGAACAGACCAATTACCAGCAATGAAATTGAATCAGGATTCAAAACTCCCAACAAACAGAAGTCTAGGAACAGAAAGCTTCACAGGTGAATTCTACCAAACATTTAAAGAAGAGTTAATTCCTATTCTTCTCAATCTATTCCAAAAAATAGAAGAGGAGGGAAAGCTAGGATTACCCTGACACCAAAACCAGGCAAAGGCACTACAAAAAAAGAGAACTACTGTCCAATATCTCTAATGAACATATATGCAAAAATCCTCAACAAAATATTGATGAGCTGAATCCAACAATACATTAAAAAATCATTCGCCACAATCAACTGGGATTTATTCCTGTATAGCATGTTTTACTATTTGCAAATCAATCAGTGTGACACATCACATCAATATGAGAAAGGATAACATATGGTCATTTCAGTAGATACATGAAAAGCATTTAACAAAGTACAACATCCATTCATTATTATAAAAAAAAAAAAACCCTCAACAAAGTAGGGTTAAAGGGAACATACCTCAACATAATAAAGGCCATGTATGAAAAACCCACAGAGAACATCATAATCAATGGGGGGAAACTGAGAGCTATTCCCCTAAGATAAGGAACAAGAAAAGGATTCCACTCTCTCCACTTGTATTCAACATAGTACTGGAAGTCCTAGCCACAGCAATAAGACAAGAAAAAGAAGTAAGAGGCATCTCAATTGGTAAAGAATAAGTAAAATATTCACTGTTTGCAGATGATTTGATAATATATGTAGAAAATCCTAAAGACTTCACAACTAGAACTAATAAATATCAATTCAATAAGGTCAAACAATACAAAATCAATGTACATAAATCTGTTGCATTTCTATACAACAGAAAGAGAAATTAAGAAAACAATTCCATTTACAATTACACCAAAAACAATAAAATAGCTAGGAATAAACTTAATTAAGGGGGTGAAAGACAGCATCTTTTTTTCCTCTAAAGTGCTACTTCAGATAGTAAATTCAATAACTTCGCTAAAAGAAATACTTTTATACTTTGATAGCTTCTAGTTTCTTCACATTTGTTTATAACTCTATTACAGCTTTTTTTGTTTAATTATTTCCTTCCTTGCTTGTTCTTAAAGGAGGTATGCACACACTCATCACTTGTACCAAGTAGTGTAAAAGTGCAATGAGGTTTAATGATAACTGACAGGGAGAGAAACAGCAGAATACATGGCCCTCTGTCCTCTCACTATATTACAGCAAGGCACACCTTAATCAACTGTAGTGGGATGCACCATGGAGAATGCTCCAGTAGAAGATAAAATGTCCAGAGAATGTATTTTTTACAGATCTTGGAAGAAAATGAGGAATGTCTAGATGAAAAGAGAAATTCCTGGTTAAGGAAAATGGCCTTCTTAGAAAGGAAAAATCTCTGGAACTAAGCTTCAGTTATTAGCTTGTTCTTTTATTGATCAAACTCAGACCTGCTGAGCCAACTTCTTACTAGGTTGTCAAAAGGTAGGAGAAAATGAACCCAGAGCCATCTAGATTTGCCTCTCCTCTTTTGCCCTTAAATTATAAGCTCCTCAATTTTCAAATATTTTCCCTTTTTTTTATATTTATTTTTGTTTTTTAATTTACATCCAAGTTAGTATATAGTGCAATAATGATTTCAGAAGTAGAATCCGGTGATGTATCCCCTACATATAATACCAAGTGCTCATCCCAATAAGTGTACTCCTTAATGCCCCTTGCCCACTTAGCCCATCCCCCTACTCCAAACCCCTCCAGCAACCCTCAGTTTGTTCTCTATATCAAATCTTGTCCCAATTCATCTTTTTGTTTGCAGTGCCATAAAGTGTCTGGCAGATAATATTATTTAGGCAAGTAGATAGAAAGGGGGAATCCTAACTAAATATTCATAAATTTTATACTATTTGTGTATTTTATAGTCTATGGCAGGATTTCTCAAATTAGCACTATTGACATTTTGGGCCAGATAATTTTTTGTTGTGGGTGTTGTTCTGTTTATTATAGGTTGTTTAGCAGCCTTTCTGGCCTCAACCCATTAGGTTCCACTAACACCCTCTGGTCATGACAAACAAAAATGTCTCCAAAGAAGGACAAAGTGAGAGGAATCACACTTCTTGACTTAAAGCTATATTATAAAGTTATAGTAACCAAAACAGTATGGAACTGACATAAAAATAGACACATAGACCAGTGGAACAGAATGGAAAGCCCAGAAATAAAGCCCCACATACATGGTCAACTAACATTTGACAAGGGAGCCAAGAATATTTAGCAGAGGAAATAATGATCTTTTCAATAAATGATGTTGGGAACACTGGTTATTCACTTGTGAAAGAATGGAACTATACTCCTGTCTTATAACACTCACCAAAATTAACTCAAATTGGACTAAAACTTAAATATAAGACTGGAAACCATAAAACTAGAAGAAAACACAGGAAAAAAGCTCTTTGACATGGGTCTTGGCAATGGCTTTTTGGGTCTGATACCTAAAGTACAAACAAAAAAAAAATCAAAATTAAACAAAGTAAATATAGGACTACATCAAACTAAAAAGCTTCAAAAGAAGTGATCAACAAAATGAAAAGATAGCCTCAGAATGGGAAAAAAATATTTGCAAATCATATATAAGGGGTTAATATCCAATATATATATAGAACTCATACAACTCAATAGCAAAATAACAAGTAATCCAATTTAAAAATGGACAATGGAGCTGAATAGACACTTTTCCAAAAAAGGTATACTGATGACCAACAGGTACATGAAAAGGTGCTCAATGTAATTAATCATCAGGAAATGCAAATCAAAAGCATAATGAGACATCACCTCATGCCTGTTAGAATGGCCATCATCAAAATGATGAGAGATAACAAATGCTGGTAAGGATATAGAGAAGAGGGAACCCTCTTGCCCTGTTGGTAGCACTGTACATTGGTGCAGCCACTATAGAAAACAGTATGGAGTTTCCGGAAAATAATTAAAAATAGAACTACCAGATGATCCAGCAATTCCACTTCTGAGAATATGTCTGAAGGAAATTAAAATACTATGTCAAAGACATATTTGCTCCCTATGTATACAGCAGCATTATGTGCAGTACCCAAGATATGAAAACAACCTAAGTGTCCATCAGCAGAGAATGGATAAAGAAGTTGTAGCATGTGTGTACACACACACACACACACACACACACACACACACACACAAATTGACTATTATTCAGCCATAAAAAAAGAAGGAAAGCCTGACATTTGTGACAACATGGATGGACCTTGAGGGCATTATGCTAAATGAAATAAGTAAGACAGAAAGATAAATACTCCATGATCTGGGGCACCTCGGTGACTCAGTCTGTTGAGTGTTCGACTTAGCTCAGGTCATGATCTCACAATTCATGAGTTGGAGCCCCACATCGGGCTTGCTGCTGTCAGCCTGTCAGCTGCTTCAGATCCTTTGTCCCCCTCTCTCTGCCCCTCCCCTGCTTGTGCCCTCCCCAGAATAAATGAATATTTTTTTTAATTTTTTAACATTTATTTATTGTTGAGAGACAGAGAGAGAGCATGAGCAGGGAAGGGGCAGAGAGAGAGGGAGACACAGAATCTGAAGCAAGTTCCAGGCTCTGGGCTGTCAGCACAGAGCCTGATGTGGGGCTCGAACTCACAAACTGTGAGATCATGACCTGAGCTGAAGTCAGACACTTAACCAACTGAGCTACCCAGGTGCCCCTAAATGAATATATTTTTTTAAAAAACACTGTATGATCTCACATATAAGTGGAGTCTTAAAAAAACAACTAAAAAAAACTTCATAGGAAAAGAGATCAGATTTATGGTTGGGGTGAGGGAGAATCAGAGGAATGTCAAAAGGTATGAACTTCCAGTTATAAGTGCTAGAGATGTAAGATACAACATGATAGCTATAATTAACACTGCTGTATGGTATATTTGAATGTTACGAGATTAGATCCTAAGAGTTCGTATCACAAGAAAAGAACTTTTTCTTTATGTATCTATTTGAGATTATAGATGTTAACTGAACTTATTGTGGTAATCATTTTACAGTTTAAGTCAAATTATTATGCTATATACCTTGAACTCTGTGTCAATTATATCTCAGTAAAACTGGGGGGAAAATGTCTCCAGACATGATCTTTCTACCTAGTTCCAGGATTTTAGTTATACTTAGCAGGAGGAATTAGGAAACGTGAATCCACTATTAGTATCTTCACAGAAGGGAAAGTTTAGCCTGAGTGATTTTAATCCAGAAGGAATGGAAAAAAAAAACTTTCTGGTCTATACGTTGCCAGTTCCTCTTGCCACAATTGAGGTTTAATTTCTCAAATGAGAGAATGACAGTGGTAGATCTAGGGGGTGGGGGCAGTGGCAAAGGCATACAACAACCTGAAACTTGTGTGTCTTAACCTCACTTTCATGACACAGCTGACTTGGTTTCTACATCTGTCACTTTTTAAGCTTCTAGAATAAAAATATATACAGGGGTGCCTGGGTGGCTCAGTCGGTTGAGCATCTGTCCAACTCTTGATACTCTTGATTTTGGCTCAGGTCATGATCCCAGGGTCATGGGTTGAGCCCTGCATTGGGCTCCACACTGAGCATGGAGCCTGCTTAGGATTCTCTCTCACTCTTGCTTTCGCTCTCACTCTCCCTCTGGTCCTCTCCTATACTTGCTCTCACTTTCTAATAAAAAAAAAAAAATAGTTATCTATCTAATAAAACTTCATTTATACAATACTACCAAGCAATTTGTTTATTGATTCATTTGTCTCATTCATGTATGTGAGAAGGGGAACATTATATAAAAATAATATATCATGGAACCAAAAATGAAGGAATTTCTGATTAATGAGCTATGGTACTCAGATGTTAACAGTATTTGACAGTCTCATTTGAAATCTACCAGTTGTGTAGTGGACTGTTTGGCATTGCAATTAATTAGACTCATTTTATTAAGAGCACTATTTAAAAATGTTTATTTTCTAGGATATACTTTGTTTTAACATTATCATTCTTATATAAGTATTTTAACTTAGTACGGTAGAAAAGATCAATATGAGCATAGTACAATTTCCAGGTAATTACCAAGGACGAAAAACAAGTACCTTTATGTGTGTACCTCTATCCATTGATACTTATGACAATTAATATACTATATTATTAATAATAGAAATTATTTTAGCAGTTAAAATGGAAAATTGGAATGTCTGTGTGGAAGACACCTAGGGAAAGATATGTACTCTTATTGTTAAGCATGTTTCAGGCATAAAAGTCTTACTCTGTTTACATTAATTAAAGTTTTCTCATTAGTCATATTGTTTTAAGTTGAAATAAAATAGTTGACTGTAAGGCATATTGCTAATATATAAATGGCACCTCCGTTTCTTTTGGTTTTTAGCATAGTGACTGCAACTCTGCTGTAGTTTACCCAACAGATCAGAACTGTACCATAAAACCATAAATCTTAGCTACAGCAGAAAAGTACAAAATCCTTAAAATTCAAGTGCCCAGCAAGAAAAATGTCACCACCAACAAGCTGTACACATTAAAAGGATCAAGAAATCTGAAATAATTTTACTTAGTTCTGCATATATTTTTTGATTAGTATATTTTAATTCATATTCTACAACTGAATCTACATTCATATATGATTAAGTTGCCACAGGACTAACAAAAATTAAAAAGCAGGATCATGACACATGTATTTGACCCTATTAGAAAAGAAATGAGCTCTAAAATAGATTTCTAATTCATCTAGAAAAAGGTTTAAGCATATCTTTTATGAAATACATACATTAATGGATTTGTTAATAAAATATCCATTTTTAAGACGGGACAATGAAGAGAAATATTCAATTCAGAATTGGAGAAAAAAATTTCTTTTGGCAAACCAAAACTAGTGATTTTCTCTACTACGATAGTAGTGTGTGGCTCATTGTAATCATAAACTGAAAACTAGTTTTGTAAATTTTAAAAGTCAATTAGAATGTTCTTTGGGTTCTATGAAATGTTGGGTGCATAAATATTTACAGTTGTTAGGTCTTCTTATTAGATTGTCCCCTTTATGACTATATAATAATGCCCTTCATTGTCTCTTTTTACAGTCTTTGTTTTAAAGTCTAGTTTGTCCAATATAGGTATTGCTACTCTGGCTTTCTTTTGACATCTATTTGCATGATAAATGTTTCTCTATTCCCTCACTTTCAATCTGCAGGTATCTTTAGATGTAAAATGAGTCTCTTGTAGGCAGCGTATAGATAGGTCTTGTCTTTTTAATCCATTCTGACACCCTTTGTCTTTGATGAGAGCATTGTCCATTTATATTCAAAGATAGATATGTATTTATTGCATTTTATTTGTTTCTTGTTGTTTCTGGAGATTTTCTCTGATCCTTTCTTGTCTGTCACTTTTGGTCTCTCCTTTGCATTCAAGGAGTTTCCTTTAATATTTTCTTGCAGAGTTGGTTTAGTGTTCAGAACTCCTTTAGTTTTTGTTTGTCTGAGAAACTCTTTATCTCTCCTTCTATTCTGAATGGTAGCCTTGCTGGATAGATAGAGTATTCTTGGCTGCAGATTTTTCCCATTCAGCACTTTGAATATATCGTGACACTCATTTCTAGCTTGCCACGTTTCTGTTGAAAAATCTCCAGCTAGCCTTATGGGTTTTTCCTTGTGAGTTAACTTCTTTTGTCTTGCTGCTTTTAAGATTTTTTCTTTATCACTATATTTTGCAAATTTAATTACAGTATGTCATGGTGTTGGCCTGATTTTACTGATTCTGATGGTAGTTTCTGTGGCTCCTAGATCTGGATATTTTTTTCCTTTCCCAGATTAGGGAATTTTTCAGTCAGTAGTGCATGTGATGCTTGATCTCAGGTTTGTGAATTCAAGCCCCACATTAGGTATAGAGAGTACTTTAAAAAAATAAAATCTTTAAAAAAAAAAAAAAGAAGTATGAAATATATTCATTATCCTCAAAAAGTCTACAGTTTATTTGGACAGATAACAAGAAAAAATAACCTGATTTTTTTTAGTTTTTATTTAAATTCCAGTTAGTTAACATAATCTACAATGTGTTAGTTTCAGGTGTACAATTTAGTGATTCAACACTTACAAACACCCAGTGCTTATCACTCACAAGTGTCCTCCTTAATCCCCACCACCCATTCAACCCATCCCCCCACCCACCCTCCCTCTGCTAACCATCAGTTTGTTCTCTATAGTTAAGAGTCTGCTTCTTGGTTTGCCTCTCTCTTTTTTCCCCCTATGATAGTTTGTTCTGTTTTCTTAAATTCCACATATGAGTGAAAGTATATCAAATTTAATTTTCTCTAACTTATTTCACTTATTAGCATAATACTCTCTAGCTCTATTCCTGTCTTTGCAAATGGCAAAATTTCATTCTTTTTGATGGCTGAGAATATTCCATTGTGTATATACATACCACATCTTCTTTATCCATTCATCAGTCAATGGACACTGGGGCTCTTTCCATAATTTGGCTATTGTTGATAATGCTGCTATAACATGATAACCAACTAATAAAGGATTTGTCAGAAGACAAATAACTTTCTGGAAGATGATGACTTCACTGTTCACTGGCCCTTTCTTCTATGAGATTTATGTATCTAGAGTGGAGTCATAAGAAAGACAAGGATTCCATATCATTACTTATAAGACTTCCTAGAAATTTGATGCCCTTGACCTTATTTGCCTGGATAACTGAGCAGGACAGTTTGCCAGTTGCTATGTGCAAAAATATTAAGATGCAGTTGCTACCATGAGGAACTTTATTTTTCATATAAAGCTAAACATAAATATTTTCAAATATCTTCATAGGTAGTAATTACAAAGCAATAAGTGTCAAATTAATGGCAAACAGTAAGTGCTATAGAAGTTCAAAGAAAAAGGGATGCCTGGGTGGCTCAGTCAGTTAAGCATCCGTCTTCGCCTCAGGTCATGATCTCACAGTTCGTGAGTTCAAGCCCCATGTCAGCCTCTGTGCTGACAGCTCAGAGCCTGGAGCCTGCTTCAGATTCTATGTCTCCCTGTCTCTGCCCCTGCCCGTTCATGCTCGCTCTCTCTCTCTCAAAAATAAACATAAAAAAAAAAAAAGAAGTTCAAAGAAAGAAAAGATCATTGTGGACTGATTGACAGGTAACACTTTGTGGAGGAAGTCTTCATTTGAAGGATTGGTACAACATGTATCAGGAAAAATGAAGAAGAAGAAAGGTAAAGGGGGCGCCTGAGTGGCTCAGTTGGTTGAGCTTCCTACTCTTGATCTCAGCTCAGGTCATGATCTCACAGTTGGGGAGTTTGAGCTCATGTCCGGCTTGTGCTGACAGTGGCGCAGAGCCTGCTTCAGATTCTGTGTCTTCTTCTCTCTCTGCCCCTCCCCTGCTCATGCGTGCTCTCGCTCTCTCTCTCTCTCTCTCTCTCTCTCTCAAAAACAAACATTAAAAAGAAGAAGAAGGTTGAAGTAGTATTATAAAAGTCAAAATATGAGAAATGTGACCTTATTAGGAAAGTACAAAAACACAAAAAGAAAATAATTTAACAATTAATAAAATCTTGTTCTGTTTTTTGAAATCTATACCACACACAAAAGCTATATCATCTTTGAATATTTCCTTTTACTTTCTTAAGTGCATTGAGGAAAATCTCTAGTATCCCAGACAGATGTTCCCATTGATTTCATTTAGTTGTTCTAGCATCTTTGTATAACTTGGAAAAATAGCCAGGAATTTAGTATAGTTATTGCTCTTTTTTTAATATTTTTTAATGTTTATTTATCTTTGAGAGAGAGAGAGAGAGACAGAGTCAGAGAATGAGTTGGGGAGGGGCAGAGAGAGAGGGAGACACAGAATCTGAAGCGGGCTCCAGGCTCTGAGCTGTCAGCACAGAGCCCAATGCGGGGCTCGAACTCATGAACCGTGAGATCATGACCTGAGCCTAAGTCAGATGCTTAACCGACTGAACGACCCAGGCATCCCTGAAATTTAGTATGGTTATTGTTCTTTACACAAAATATTTGTTATTTCTAAGTTTAAGTTAGAGAGTTTACTAACCATTACAATATATGTTACTTAATTAGCCATATTCACAGTATGTAGTAACTGGGAATATGAGTCCTATTTAATTTATTTCAAGGATTTTATATTTTTTAAAAATCAATAAACAATCTTAGAATATGCCTGGTTGCCCAGTTCTTGAAATAAATTTTTAAAGAAAGAAAGAATGAATGAATGATGAACAAATGAATGAAAAATCTCCTTTTAACAAGTTCAGTGTTGGGGACTTTCTGTTTCTAGTCCAACAGGCTTGGAATTCATACTCCCACCCTCACTCCAAAAAAAGGTGAAAATAGAAATCAACAAGTCCTCTTAGACTCATAAGAAAATTGAGAACACAAAGCAAACCACTGCCCCCAAAACTGGAAAGGAGGCAAATACATAGAATCACAGCGTAATAGAGCAGATGTCACAGTGAGGCCAGCAAGAACAATTAAAGGTAATTGACTAATTGCTGGAGATGGAGTTTGAGACTAGTTTAAGAGATTAAAAAGTCCTGGAGGTCCAGACTTAGGGGACCTCGCACTTTCATGAGTTTCACATCTAGGAGCCATACCAGTTTCTTGGGGTCAAAATCTGGAAAAAAAATCTCCTTGTGCTGCTGTTGGAAGAGGGGGAAATTAAACATTTTTAAAGACTCCCAGAGCTACTGTTCATGTTAACAAAGCCCTGATCTCAGGGGAAATTTTTATACAACAACCTAATCAACTTAGGTTTTTAGATCTTACTTAACTGGTTTAAGAGAAGTGAAATACCCACCTCTAGCCCCATCTTGTCTTCCTGTCTCACCATCAGGAATGGATGAAGGTTGAGGGGAAGGGACCTGAGAAACACATGTAAAGGGTCATAGACTTTCTTAAAGAGTGAGACCTAATTGTAGACCTATAGAACACTTAACCTTTCCCCCAACATCTTACCACAACATTAACCAGGCTCCTGTATAACAGGGGATTACAGGTGAGCAAGGATCAAGCCCTTTTAAAAAAGAGTCTCTAAGGAAGTCTAAAGATAACAAAGAAGACGAAAAGAGGACACTAAAGGAAATTTTAGCCTCTGACACCCACAGCTACAGCAACCAAGAATTGCAGCCTAACTCATACCTTGATAAACATAAAGCCTCACACTATAAATGACCAGTTTTCAACAAAAATCAAAAGGCATGCTAAATGGCAAAAAACAAACAAAAACGGCAATTTGAATAGAAAAAGCAAGCATCAGAACCAGAATCAGTTATGACAGAGAATTTGGAATTGTAAGACTGGGAATTTAAAATAACTGTGATTAATATCCTAAGGGCTCAAACAGAAAAAAAGGAAATGCTAGAAACCAAAAGCACCATAACAAATTAAGAATGCCATGGTTGAAGAAAGAATCGGTAAGCTTGAAGAAGTCAATAGAAACTTCCCAAACTAAAAATCAGAGAGAAAAAGAAAAAACTATCATTTAGCTTAATGACCACCGAGGTGTAAACTGCTACACCAATGGCCCCCAATAACTCATAATATAGGCCCTTCCCATATTGACTTTGCTTAACCAAAAAGATATGAGCAAACATGACACAAGTAGAACCTTGATAACTCTTACATTAGATACTTGCCCTTTTGGAATGCTGTCCTGAGATTGCATGTAAAGAAGCCAGTCTAGTCTCCTAGAGAATTTAAGCCTAAAAGGAGAGAGACCTACTCAGCCATCCCAGCCAACCTACCGGCTGAATGCAGCCATAATAGTGAGCCCAGTCAAAACCAGCAGAAACTTCCCAGCCATAAGAAATAAAATGGTTATAGTTGTAAGCCACCAAACTTTTGGTCGGTTTGTTATAAAACAATAAATACTAAACGAAGTGTGTTCTGCTTTCCTTAAGAGCCAAATATGAAAGAATTTACAGAGGTGGACCTGTCAACAACAAAAAAAAAAGGTGTGTTTGGTAATTGCAGACATAAGGAGACAGGAAAGGGAAAGAAATATACAGAAGCAGAAGGTGAGAACTTAAGAGTTTAAGAGAACACGCTTCCTGACAGTCACAACTTTCATCACGTTCTCCAGAAAGAAGCTGCATGTGAAAGAAAGGACTTTGGTAAAGGAAAAACTATAAGGTACTTTTGTTTTATCTATATTATAGCCAGGTGATTGTCTCCAAGTCTCTCCAAGTTGATTAACATATGATACCTACACTGGAGTTTTGAGGAAGATGGCATAGGAGGACGCTGTGCTTACTGTGTCCTGCTGATCACTTAGATTCCACACACATCTGCATAAATAACCCAGAAAACTGCCAGAAGACTAGCAGAATGGACTCTCTGGAGCCAAGCATAGACAAGAGGCCCACGGAAGAGGGTAGGAAGGACGGAGAGGCTGTGCGCAATACAGGGACTGGTGGGAGGGAACCAGGGCAGTGGAGGAGCAGCCCGCCAGGCAAGGCAGAGCACCCGAGTCTGACTTGCAAAAGCGGAGGATCGGGATGGAGTGTGTTCTGACAGCCAGCAGGACCTAACATCTGGAATGTTATAAGTCAACAGCTCTGCTCAGAGAGCGGGATGGCTAGAGGACAACGGGAGGGAGAGGTGTTGAGCCCCGGGGCACAGAACTCAGCTCCGCAGGGAACAATGGCGCTGGGAAGCGCCATCTCCCTCGCCCATCCCCCAGCCAAACTCCCAAAAGGAACCAGTTGCTGTCACCGAACTTGCTTGCACCATGCAAACACCCAACGGCTGTGCTTCTGTGGATCCATCCTTCCGATGGTCTGCCTCCCTCCCGGTGCAGCACTGCCCCTCCCACAGCAGACGACCAAAGGCAAAGTAAGCTGAGCCTGCCCCTCCCACCCCTGTGCACCTTGTGGATCCAACCTGGCTAATACGCCAGATCCCACAGAAGCAGCAGCACAAGCCTGAGAGTGTGCAAGAAGCCCAGACAGGGGCCACACCAGTCCACAGTGAGTCCTGACCCCGGGAGAGGGGAAGATAAGGTACACACCAGTCTGACTGTGGCCCCAGCGGTGGGCTTGGGGCAGACATCAGGTCTGACTGTGGCCCTGCCCACCAACACAAGTTACTCCAGACAGCACAGGGGAAGAGCCCTGCAGTTCCGCACCACTCCAGGTACTGTCCAAAATGACGAAATGGAAGAATTCTCAACAGAAACTGCAGGAAGTAGTGACAGCTAACAAACTGATCAAAAACGATTTAAGCAATATAACAGAAAATGAATGTAAAATAATAGACATAAAATTAATCGCTGGGCTTAAAAAAAGTATAGAGGACAGCAAAGAATCTATTGCTACAGAGATCAAGGGACTAAGAAACAGTCAGGAGGGGCTAAAAATGCTATAAATTAGGTGCAAAATAAAATGGAGGTGACCACAGCTCGGATTGAAGAGGCAGAGGGGAGAATAGGTGAATAAGAAAAAATTATGGAAAAAGAGGAAGCTGAGAAAAAGAAAATCCAGGAGTACGAGGGGAGAATTAGAGAACTAAGTGATGCTATGAAACACAATAATATACGTATAATAGGGATTCCAGAGGAGGGAGAGAGAGAGAAAGTTGCTGAAGGTGTACTTGAAGAAATAATAGCTGAGAACTTCCCTGATTTGGGGAAGGAAAAAGGCATTGAAATCCAAGAGGCACAGAGAACCCCCTTCAGACGTAACTTGAATTGATCTTCTGCACGACATATCAGAGTGAAACTGGCAAAACACAAGGATAAAGAGAAAATTCTGAAAGCAGCTACAGATAAACATGCTCTAACATATAAAGGGAGATCAATAAGACTCATGACCGATCTCTCTACTGAAACTTGGCAGGCCAGAAAGGAATGGCAGGAAATCTTCAATATGATGAACAGAAAAAAAAAAAAAAAAGGCAGCCAAGAATTCTTTATCCAGCAAGTCTGTCATTCAGAATAGAAGGAGAGGTAAAGATTTTCCCAAACAAACAAAAACTGAAGGAATTCATCACCACTAAACCAGCCCCACAAGAGATCCTAAGAGGGATTCTGTGAGTGAAATGTTGCAAGGACCACAAAGGACCAGAGACATCACTATAAGCATGAAACCTACAGACATCACAATGACTCTAAACCCATATCTTTCTATAATAACACTGAATGTAAATGGACTAAATGCTCCAACCAAAAGATACAGGGTATCAGAGTGGATAAAAAAAACAAGACCCATCTATTTGCTGTCTACAAGAGACTCCTTTTAGACCTGAGGACACCTTCAGACTGAAAGTAAGGGGATAGAGAACTATCTATCATGCTACTGGAAGTCAAAAGAAAGCTGGAGTAGCCATACTTATATCAGACAAACTAGACTTTAAATTAAAGGCTGTAACAAGAGATGAAGAAGGGCATTATATAATAAAAGGGTCTATCCATCAGGAAGAGCTAACAATTATAAATGTCTATGCGCCGAATACAGGAGCCCCCAAATATATAAAACAAGTTATCACAAACATAAGCAACCTTATTGATAAGAATGTGGTAATTGCAGGGGACTTTATACTCCACTTACAACAATGGATAGATCATCTAGACACAGGATCAATAAAGAAACAAAGGCCCTGAATGATACATTGGATCAGATGGACTTGAAAAATATATCTAGAACTCTGCATCCCAAAGCAACAAAATATACTTTCTTCTTGAGTGCACACGGAACATTCTCCAAGATAGATCACACACGGGGTCACAAAACAGCCCTTCATAAGTATACAAGAATTGAGATCATACCATGTATACTTTCAGACCACAATGCTATGAAGCTTGAAATCAACCACAGGAAAAAGTCTGGAAAACCTCCAAAAGCATGGCCGTTAAAGAACACCCTACTAAAGAATGAATGGGTCAACCAGGCAATTAGAGAAGAAATTAAAAAATATATGGAAACAAACGAAAATGAAAATACAACAATCCAAATGCTTTGGGATGCAGCGAAGGCAGTCCTGAGACGAAAATACATTGCAATCCAGGCCTATCTCAAGAAACAAGAAAAATCCCAAATACAAAATCTAACAGCACACCTAAAGGAAATAGAAGCAGAACAGCAAAGACAGCCTAAATCAGCAGAAGAAGAGAAATAATAAAGATCAGAGCAGAAATAAACAATAGAGAATCTAAAAAAACTGTAGAGCAGATCAATGAAAGCAAGAGTTGGCTTTTTGAAAAAATAAACAAAATTGATAAACCTCTAGGCAGGCTTCTCAAAAAGGGCGATGACCCAAATTGATAAAATCACGAATGAAAATGGAATTATTACAACCAATCCCTCAAAAATACAAGCAATTATCAGGGAATACTATGAAAAATTATATGCCAACAAACTGGACAACCTGGAAGAAATGGACAAATTCCTAAGCACCCACACAGTTCCAAAACTCAAACAGGAAGAAATAGAAAACTTGAACGGACCCATAACCAGCGAAGAAATGGAATCAGTTATCAAAACTCTCCCAACAAAGAAGAGTCCAGGACCAGATGGCTTCCCTGGGGAATTCTAACAGACATTTAAAGCAGAGATAATACCTATTCTTCTCAAGCTGTTCCAAAAAATATAAAGGGAAGGAAAACTTCCAGACTCATTCTATGAAGCTAGTATGACTTTGATTCCTAAACCAGACAGAGACCCAGTAAAAAAAGAGAACTACAGGCCAATATCCCTGATGAATATGGATGCAAAAATTCTCAACAAGATACTAGCAAATCGAATTCAACAGCATATAAAAAGAATTATTCACCATGATCAAGTGGGATTTATTCCTGGGATGCAGGGCTGGTTCAACATTCGCAAATCAATCAATGTGATACATCACATTAATAAAAGAAAACATAAGAACCATATGATCCTGTCAATCGATGCAGAAAAAGCATTTGACAAAATACAGCATCCTCTCTTAATAAAAACCCTCGAGAAAGTCGGCATAGAAGGAACATACTTAAACATCATAAGGCCATTTATGAAAGCCCACAGCTTAAATCATCCTCAATGGGGAAAAACTGAGAGCTTTCTCCCTGAGATCAGGAACACAACAGGGATGTCCACTCTCACCGCTGTTGTCTCACATAGTGTTGGAAGTGCTAGCATCAGCAATCAGACAACAAAAGGAAATCAAAGGCATCAAAATTGGCAAAGATGAAGTTAAGCTTTCACTTTTTGCAGATGACATGATATTATACATGGAAAATCCGATAGACTCCACCAGAAGTCTGCTAGAACTGATACATGAATTTAGCAAATTTGCAGGATACAAAATCAATGTACAGAAATCAGTTGCATTCTTATACACTAATAATGAAGCAACAGAAAGACAAGTAAAGAAACTGATCCCATTCAAAATTGCACCAAGAAGCATAAAATACCTAGGAATAAACCTAACCAAAGATGTAAAAGATCTGTATGCTGAAAACTGTAGAAAGCTTATGAAGGAAATTCAAGACATAAAGAAATGGAAAAACATTCCATGCTCATGGATTGGAAGAATATTGTTAAAATGTCAATACTCCCCAAAGCAATCTACATATTCAATGCAATCCCAATCAAAATTGCACCAGCATTCTTCTCAAAGCTAGAACAAGCAATCCTAAAATTCATATGGAACCACAAAAGACCCCGAATAGCCAAAGTAATATTGAGGAAGAAGACCAAAGCAGGAGGCATCACAATCCCAGACTTTAGCCTTTACTACACAGCTGTCATCATCAAGACAGCATGGTATTGGCACAAAAACAGACACATGGACCAATGGAATAGAATAGAAACCCCAGAATTAGACCCACAAACGTATGGCCAACTAATCTTTGACAAAGCAGGAAAGACTATCCAATGGAAAAAAGACAGTCTCTTTAACAAATGGTGCTGGGAGAACTGGACAGCAACATACAGAAAGATGAAACTAGACCACTTTCTCACACCATTCACAAAAATAAACTCAAAATGGATGAAGGACCTGAAGGTGAGACAGGAAACCATCAAAACCCTAGAGGAGAAAGCAGGAAAAGACCTCTCTGACCTCAGCCGCAGCAATTTCTTACTTGACACATCCCCAAAGGCAAGGGAATTAAAAGCAAAAATGAACTATTGGGACCTCATGAAGATAAAAGGCTTCTGCACAGCAAAGGAAACAATCAACAAAACTAAAAGGCAACCAACGGAATGGGAAAAGATATTTGCATATGACATATCGGACAAAGGGCTAGTATCCAAAATCTATAAAGAGCTCACCAAACTCCTCACCTGAAAAACAAATAATCCAGTAAAGAAATGGGCAGAAAACATGAATAGACACTTCTCTAAAGAAGACATCCAGATGGCCAGCAGGCACATGAAAAGTTGCTCAATGTCACTCTTCATCAGGGAAATACAAATGAAAACCACACTCAAATATCACCTCACGCCAGTCAGAGTGGCTAAAATGAACAAATCAGGAGACTATAGATGCTGGCGAGGATGTGGAGAAACAGGAACCTTCTTTCACTGTTGGTGGGAATGCAAACTGGTACAGCCACTCTGGAAAACAGTGTGGAGGTTCCTCAAAAAATTAAAAATAGGTGTACCCTATGACCCAGCAGTAGCACTGCTAGGAATTTACCCATGGGATACAGGAGTGCTGATGCATAGGAGCACTTGTACCCCAATGTTTATAGCAGCACTCTCAACAATAGCCAAATTATGGAAAGAGCCTAAATGTCCATCAACTGATGAGTGGATAAAGAAATTGTGGTTTATATACACAATGGAATACTACGTGGCAATGAGAAAGAATGAAATCTGGCCTTTTGTAGCAACGTGGTTGGAACTGGAGATCTCGAGTTATGCTAAGTGAAATAAGTCATACAGAGAAAGACAGGTACCATATGTTTTCACTTTTATGTGGATCCTGGGAAACTTAACAGAAGTCCAAGGGGGAGGGGAAGAAAAAAAAAAAAAGGTTAGAGAGGGAGAGGGCCAAAGCGTAAGAGACTCTTAAAACTGAGAACAAACTGAGGGTTGGTGGAGGGAGAGAAGGGTGGGTGATGGGTATTGAGGAGGGCACCAGTTGGAATGACCACTGGGTGTTGTATGGAAACCAATTTGACAATAAATTTCATATTTAAAAAAATATGATACCTACCTAGTCTAATAAACACTTTTAAATCACATATTTCAGTGAAACACCTAACTTGCAAATAAAAAAACTTCTCCCCTTTGGTTTATTAAGTAGCTTTGCATCTTCTATCACTATTTTAGAACTAAGCAGTTTTACTTTATTGTGCTTTTTTATTTACACTACCAAGAAACTGCAGTTTTTACTAATATGCCACGGCCAAATGGTTTGCCTCTCAGAGAGAGGTCTCCAACATGAAAAATAATATGCACTAAAGCATAAGCCAGGCTTTCCCATTTAGCTCATTTATACCACTTTGTCCACTTTGGAAACCAGAGTTTATCTTTCTAATCCAGAGAATGACAGCTGAAACATAATTGTATATAACCTCAGAAAAGTTTACCTCCCTAATGCAACTCTGTAGGAGCACTGATCATTACATTAGACATTCACAGTCACACCTAATGCAATTTGGCTTTATGAGACTTGTGGATTTATTTTATTGTTTCCCTTCACGTTATTTTTTACATGCATTGGCTGTGGTTTTTATCATTCCTTCATTAGATGCTATGAGCATTAAACTGTAGAAAAACAGTTATCAAAGTCAAACTACTCAGTTCCTAAAAAAGTTAAGTACAGACTTATCATTTGAACCATTAATTCCACTCCTTGGAATAATATTCCCAAGAGAATAGAAAATGTAAGTCATGCAAAAACTTGTATATGAATGTTCATAGCATTATCATAATAGCTAAAAAGTATAAATGAACCAAATGCCCTTTAATAAATGGGTAAACAAAATGTGGCATATCCATACAGTGGAACATTATCCAGCCATAAAAACATGATTCATACTATAACATGGATGAACCTTGTAAAACATTCTCAGTGAAAGAAGTCACTCACAAAAGACTGCATATTATACAATTCCATTTATAAAAGATCTAGAATAGGGAAATCCATAGAGATAGAAAGGGACCAAGGCTTACTAGAGACTCGGGGAAGGAAAAAATGGGAAATGACTGCAAATAGTTACAGGGTTCCTTTTTTGTAGTGATGAAAATGTCCTGGAATTAGTGGTGACAGTTATATAACCTTGCGACTATACTGGAAACCACTGAATTGTACACGTTAAAGTGGTGGACATTGGGGCATGTGAATTATATATCAATTTAACAAAAAGGAAAGTTAAAACGATATTCTCAATTTATAATTGGGAAGCAGGTTGACACGAAGTTTGAACCAGATTTCCAAGCTTCCTGATTTATTACAAAAGACAAATTAAAAGAACTTCCAAGAAAAATTGGTGTTACACTATTTTTCAGGACTAGGAAGTTGAATTTAACCTAAGAAAAACAAAAACTAGGAAGAATGATTATATAATAAATAACAGCTAACATGTGTATAGTGCTTTACAGTTTCCAAAGCACTTTTATCTACCATTAAAAATTACGGGGCGCCCGGGTGGCTCAGTCGGTTGAGCATCTGACTTCAGCTCAGGTCATGATCTCGCAGTCCATGGGTTCGAGCTCCGCGTCAGGCTCTGTGCTGACAGCTCAGAGCCTGGAGCCTGTTTCAGATTCTGTGTTTCCCTCTCTCTCTGACCCTCCCCCGTTCATGCTGTCTCTCCCTGTCTCAAAAATAAATAAATGTTAAAAAAAAAAAATTACGTACCAGTGTGGTAATTACTTCACCAAGTCCATGAATAAGTGGTATTGTAATTCTAATTTTAAGAATGAAGAAACATTCAAGTTATATTTTTCAGTTATATCTTTAAGGATTTCCAGGTCAGGGTTTGTCTCTTTTTCATCTCTGTGTAAAAGGCATATATAGTATGCATTCAATATATGTTTTGGGAATAAATAGACACATTAAGTCTTAGAGAAGTCCAGGAACTTTCTAAAAATCAAACAAAGCAGTGTTAAAACACCATCTTTGGTCTTCAAATCCTATGTGCTTTCCATAATACCACATCACAAGCCTCCTGTGTTAAGGAATACATTCGTTCAAGTGCCAGTTGTTAAGCTGATGTCAGGTTATTATTAAAATGAATGTCTTTTTTTAATATAATGTATTGTCAAGTTAGCTATCATACAGTGTAAACAGTGTGCCCTTGGCTTTGGGAATACATTCCCATGATTCATCGCTTACATACAATACACAGTGCTCATCCCAACAAGTGCCCTCCTCACTGCCCATCACCCATTTTGCCTCCCCCCCCCCCAATGCCCTTTTTTTGTTCTCTGCAAAATGAATGTCTTCAACAGTAATCATTGATATGGTGTATTGTGTAAGACCTCAGGAAAACCTGAAGTTAAACAATTATACAAATTAGACTTTATTATTTACTACCAGATCTTCCGCTCAGTACAACAGATATTTACCAAGTGCCTGTTAGGTGTCAGCCACTATGCTATACCCTAGAAATAGGGCATAAAAAGGAATACATCACTAGACTGAAAACACCTCAGCACCTCTTTTCATGGAGCTATTTTCAATCTAGTAGGAGGTTCTCCCACGTATTTTATCACTTTATCCTTGTCGGTTATCTAGAAGCTGAGTTCAGATATAATTCAAAATACTCCAAAGGAATAACAGTCAAATGTCAGTGGATTCCATCACTCTCCATTATAAGTCACCCATCAACTACCAGGAAAAGAGGCCAACAGTTCTTTAAAGAATTTTTCCATAGCTGTACTCCTTTAACTTCTGAAATCCAGGAATTTAGCATTTGAGCATGTAACCTCACAAATGTCCATATACTATTCACTTAAGATAATGCAGGATGTTTCTTCTACATCCACATTCTAGAGCACCTTAGTAACATCACATACTTTTTAAAAGGTATTAACAACTTACTCTGCTTGGATTTATGCCTTCCTATGAAGACAGGCTATTTCTTATTCTTAAGCTGATTACTAAATTGGACTATTAAAAAACGGGAATATGCATATAGTGACATTAAATTAACACGTCTCAGATTTGTAATTTGACCATACATTGGTTAAGGTGCTTCTCCAGGCAGTCACAAACTTGGTGATTAGTGAACATCCACTTACTGGAAACTAGATTTTTCCCAAAGTTCAATAAAATGATGTGCTTTAGTCATATAATCCAGTAGGAGGTTTTACCATCAAGAAAAAAAAAACTGCTTCATTTCTTTTTTTCTGTGTGGGTAGCCATCCATTTAATTAAAATCAATGAATTTTAAAACAAAAATAAGAAGTTAAGCTCCAATTTGGTAAATGTTTTAAATGTCAAGTGACTAAGGCTGAAATGTACCCAGTTTTTAAAATGAAATATCAATACTTTATTATTCTCTCCAAAATTTCTCTCCAAAATTTCTCCTTACCTTCCAAATCTATTGTGTCTTCTTTTTATACAACTTCAAATTCTGGTGTCAGATTATAGTATGGTATTGAGAAATACAGGTAAGTGTAGACTGTTGACAACAAGTAGCTTTTTCATAATTAACTGTGTTCTGTATTTAGGAATTAGCTATCTCTCCCTATAGCTGGCTAAACACTTCAGCAATGAATTTAAATGTTAAAAATCATCACTGTTTTGACTCTTAACTATAGAGAACAAACTAGTGGTTACCAGAGGGTTAGCAGTGGTGGGGGGTGGGGAGGACCGGGGAAATAGGTGATGGGGATTAAAAGTACACTTATCATGATGAGTACCAGGTGTTGTATGGAAGTGTTGAATCATTATATTGTACGCCTGAAACTACTATAGCACTGTATGTTAATTCTACTGGAATTTTAAAAAAAAGAATAAAAGAGGGACGCCTGAGTGACTCAGTCAGTTAAGCATCCAACTTCAGCTCAGGTCATGATCTCATGGTTCTGTGAGTTCAAACCCCGTATTGGGTTCTGTGCAGACAGAGCCGACTTTGAGCCTGGAGCCAACTTCAGATTCTGTGTCTCCCTGTCTCTCCCTCTGCCCTACCTGCCTTGTGCTCTATCTATATCTCTCAAAAAAAAAAAAAAAAAATTTTTTTTAAATTTTTTAAAGAATAAAAGATTCAAACAAGTATTTTAAAAATCATCACTATTTTAATCCATTTTAGCACTTGTTTTCTTAACTGCTAGACTTTCTGGCTAGGATATCTGATTTGGTAAATTTTACAACGAAACTTATCATATGAAATAATACAAATTTTTACCTCAGGCTGTCATTTACATACCAGGGACTGTGATAACTATTTTAGCCAGTAATATTTTATTACCTATATCAGAAACTTATTCTGTTAGCTGTTAAAATATACCAGCAGCAAGGGAAAGCAAGTGATAATGTATTTTTTAATTTTTAATTTTACCATTTATCAAGACTTTAAATCCACTGATTTTTATAGAATCCTAATCATTCTTGACAACTTTGTTATGAGGGGGGAAAAAAAACATCAGTACCTGGAACAGTCCCTTTCTCCATCTCTTTGCCCTGCCAGGAAGAGATGGTATATCTACATCACCTAATGAACAGAGAACATATTGATTAAAGGAACATCTCTTACTTAACAGTGGAAAGACTCAAGATAGAGTGACATTATACCAAAAGCATGATTCTCTTAAGCAGCTAGACAATTGGAAACAGGCCATTAAAGAGTACATACCAATGAGTAAGAGGAAACACTGCTGGCCAAATAATTTATAGAAGAGTTCCTATATAATGAAATAGAGTTAATATTAAATCTATTGGGGCGCCTGGGTGGCTTAGTCGGTTGAGTGTCCAACTTCGGCTCAGGTCATGATCTCATAGTCTGTGAGTTCGAGCCCTGCATCGGGCTCCGTGCTGACAGCTCAGAGCCTGGAGCCTGTTTCGGATTCTGTGTCTCCCTCTCTCTCTGACCCTCCCCCGTTCATGCTCTGTCTCTCTCTGTCTCAAAAAAAAATAAACGTTAATAAAAAAAATAAAAATATATTAAATCTATTTAGAAGCATATTTTTCTTTATAAATCTTACCTTCATTTTTCTTAACCTTGACCACTCATGTTATTATCCAATTTCTCAACATTACAGGTTTTCCTTGTAGAGAAACATTGTCCCCTACCTGATATTCTCATATAGGAGAATATATTTCCTTGTTATAGGAAATAGAATTTACTAATTCTTAGAATCTCCATAATTCTTATAGGAAAATAGAATTTATCATGCATACCACATGACACAAAAATATGATGATATTTCTTTTTATAATCCCCCTATAAGCAATGAAACTAGTCCTAAAATTTTCACTCTGCCCTTTTAACTGTCTTGAGTGAGCCAGAGAACCTGAGTTTATTCTAGTGTAGATCAAGGGCTAATCCATATCCAGAGCACAGTCTTTTTCATAATCGAATCCTGCATGGATATAATTGGATTAAACTCTTGAGCAAGTTGGTGCCTGTTGTAGAAGATCAACAAAATACACCAGCCTCATCTCCCAGAATTCCTTAAAAAGCCAGAACATCACAAAGCCCACATGCCACAACCATTAAATATGGCCTTACAGCCTGGGTTTACAAAACTTAACAAATGTCATGTTAACTGGAACAACAGATTCCCAGACCATATCCTGGGATATCACAAATACTATATAGATCCAAAAAGTAAAAGATCAAATGTCATTGGAGGGGGTTATTCTGTGTCATTAGAAACCTTTTTTATAGAGCAGTAAGACAAACATCACACTTCTTTTTCAACTGAAAATAAGATCATAGGTGATGATGAAGGGTGTGGGATTTGGAATTAGGCTGCCAAAAATAAAGCCCTACCTCCACCATTTAGTCAAATTGCTTAACCTCTTGATTTCCTCACGATAAAGTAGAGATAATAGTACCTATTCACATGCAATTATTGTTAACAAATAACATACAAGAAGCACTTGCCACGGTTTTTGGCATATTGGGCACATTTTTTTAATGTCTATTTATCTTTGAGAGAGAGAGAGAGAGACAGACAGAGAGTGGAGGGGTGGGGGCAGAGAGAGAAGGAGACACAGAATCTGAAGGAGGCTCCAGGCTCTGAGCTGTCAGCACAGAGCCCAACGCAGGGCTTGAACTCACAGACCATGAGATCATGACCTGAGCCGAAGTCAGGCGCTCAACCGACCAAGCCACCCAGGTGCCCCAAATCAGACACATTTAATAGCTGTTAATTCTTATTGCTTACAGAGTGTATTTAATTTTCATATTTTGTCCTTTCTTGGTGTTCTTCATCTCCATTTTAATTGATGTCAATGTACTATTGTTTCAGAGCCATCCATCTGAGATAATGAATACTTCTCAGAACAATTCCTCTCCCAAGAAGAGGCATATTTTTCTCCAAAGTTGCATAAAAATTTGGGTGTTTGAATGTGTTCTTTTATCTCATTTTTATAGAGATGCTATTTTTCCTCAAGCCAGGGCAGTGCCAGAGGAGTTACACACATTACTGTTAGACGCCAATTCCCTGTGGCTTAAACCCTTGCAGGGAGATAGAATTCAATGTCCTTTTGACTCAGAATCACACAGACACACACACACACACACACCAAGAAAGATAAAATTTCAGTGGTTTTTCCCCCCTTCAGCTAGTGACTTTTCCCTTCCACTCTTCCCACCTCTTATGTCAGCATATATACATTATTTAAGATATCAGAGCTACAGTTATGATAAAAGTTAATATCTAGTACTCTTAAACAATGAAGTTGGCTTCAATATTTTACCTCAAAACCAAGTGAAATTTATCTCCTGTCCTACCTTCTTACTTAATTCAGAATTTTAAATTACAGCATAATCTATTTTACAGTGGCATTCAGAATTGCCAGTCAGAATTGCATGTCAGTATAATATTCTCCTGGAGAATAAAAACGAATCAACTTTAAAAACTGTTAATTTTTTAATTACATAAATGTCTGTTTGAACTGTTTTTTGAAAGTCCAATTATGATGCAGGCATAAAAGAACCTGCAGGCATTTGAATCTGGTGGCTGGAGTATCACAAATGCATTTTATGTATTTACCTTTAGGTAGACAATCTTTCTGTACCGGTTATCTATGTGATATAAACTGACATAGTATTTTTGAGCAGGGAGTACATTACAAGACTCAGGTCTGATGTATTTGGAGGGTAAAATTTCCTTCATGTATTCATTCACTTGTTGAGCACATATGTACTGAGTGCCTAATGTATGCCTAGCCTGTTCTAGTCTCTTCTAATATGGAAATAAATAAAACAGACCTAAAATTTACCCCTCATGGAGATTACATCCTAGTAGGGGGAGAGAGGTAATAAACATAATTAAGTAATATATTTAACACTATTTAGTTGTTAGGAAGTGATAAGAACTGTGGGGCAGGAGAAAATAAAGCCAGGATCAATTTTGTGTAGAGTGGCCAAAGTGGGCCTCTCTGAGAAAGGGTCAATTTGAACAAAGATTTGAAGGAGATAAGAGAGTTAGACATAAAGTTATATTATTCTTTTAAATAAGAATATTTTTTTGAAAATATGAATTTTGAATATTTGAATTTTGAATATTATTATTTTGAATATTATTATTCTTTTGAAAAGTTATTATTCTTTTGAAGAATATTCTTGACAAAGGAGAAAGCCAGTGTCAAGCCTGGAAGGTATAAGCATTCCTGTAATTTCCAAGAAACTGAAAAGACCAGTGTCTTAGAAAAGAAGGAAGGGAGATTAAGGAGTAGAAGGTGAAACGGAGTTAAATGAGGAGTGGGGAATGTAAACTAGGTAGGACAAATCTTTATTCTGAGTGAAGTAGTAACAATAGGAAGAACAACAGCTAAAGCAAAGAAACCAAATAGAAAACAATTAAAATAATTCAGGCCAGAGATGATATGTAGCTTGGATCAAGGTGACAGCAATGAAGTTAGAAATGTGTTTGCATTGTGGACATACATATATTTGACTTCTTGGCAGACTGTGTATATATGAGGGAGGGAAAGTACTGTAACTACAGGGTTACCAGTCCAAGTAAGTAGAAATACAGACTTACATAACTGAGGAGTTCTAGTTCTGAGTATATACCCCAAAAGAACTGAAAGCTGGGTCTCAAATTGATATTTGTACATTAATGTACATATTAATCCAAATGTCTATCAGTGGATGAATGGCTAAATAAAGTATATACATACAAGGAATATTATTCAGCCATTAAAAGGAGTAAAGTACTGATAATTGCTACAATTTATATAGGTCTTGAAAACATTAAACTACGTGCAAGAAGCCAGACACAAATGGTAACGTGTTGTATGATTCCTTTTATATGATACATGAGACTGAGAGCAGATTAGAGGTTACGAGAGGAGAAGGGAATGGGGAGTTTTTACTTAATGAGTATGGTTATATTTATGGGGTGATGAAATGTTTGGAGACTAGAGAAAGCTGGTGGTTGCACAACATTGTGAATATACTAAAGACCACCTAATTTTTATACTTTAAAGTAGTTAATTGTACATTATGTGAATTTCACCCTAAAAAAAAAAAATAATGAAATGGAGTGTAATAGGTGCTTTCATTGAAAACTAGTAGATACAACCTCATTTTAGAAATCGGGTTTTCTTTTTTGTATCATTATCCAGGTGTCCCACCGCACTTTGTTGAAGAGACTGTTTTTTATCTAATGAACGTTCTACTCCATGATCCAGTATTCCACATATAGGAATATAAAAAACTAATCTACATGCAGACAAATATTGATGTGCAGAGATATTCACTAAAGAATTATTTACAATGGTGAAAGACTAATCACTTCTTGGTCTTTTGGCTCTATTCTTATCAGTTTAATGTAATAGTGAAAAATAAAGAGAAATCCATCATCTCCAACAATAGATTTTTTTTAATTTTTTTTTTTTAATTTACATCCAAGTTAGCATAAAGAGCAACAATGATTTCAGGAATAGATTCCTTAATGCCCCTTACCCATTTAGCCCATCCCCCTTCCCACAACCCCTCCAGCAACCCTCTGTTTCTTCTCCATATTTAAGAGTCTCCTATGTTTTGTCCCCCTCCCTGTTTTTATATTATTTTTGCTTCCCTTCCCTTATGTTCATCTGTTTTTTATCTTAAAGTCCTCATATGAGTGAAGTCATATGATATTTGTCTTTCTCTGACTAATTTCACTTAGTATAATACCCTCTAGTTCCATCCACATAGTTGCAAATGGCAAGATTTCATTCTTTTTGATTGTCAAGTAATACTCCATAGTATATATGTATGTGTGCCTGTAGAGTTGGGAGTTTCTGATGGTGTTCTCTGGTCCTTTCTAGTCTTTGTTGCTTTTGGTCTGTTTTTGTTTTTCTGTCTTTTCTCCCCTGAGAGAGTCCCCCATAAAATTTCTTGCAGGGCTGATTTAGTGGTCACAAACTCCTGTAATTTTTCTTTGTCTGAAAAACTTTTAATCTCTCCTTCTATTTTGAATTATAAAGAATTCTTGGATAAAGTATTCTTGGCTCCATAGTTTCCGATTCAGCACATTGAATATATCCTGCTACTCCTTTCTGGCCTACCAGGTTTCTCTGAATAGGTCTGGTTCAAACCTGATCTGTCTTCCCTTGTAGGTTAAGCACTGTTTTTTCCTTGTTGCTTTCATGATTCTTTCCTTGCCTGAGTATTTTGTGAATTTGACTATGATATGCCTTGTTGATGATAAGTTTTTGTAATATTTAATGGGAGTCCCTTGTGCATCCTGGATTTTGATGTCTGTGTCTTTTCCCAGGTTAGGAAAGTTTTCTGCTATGATTTCCTCACATTACCCTTCTACCCTGTTTTCTCTCTCTTCCTCTTCTGGAACCCCTATGATTCTGATGTTGTTCCTTTTTAATGAGTCACTGATTTCTCTAATTCTTAAATTGTGCTCTTTTGCCTTAGTCTACCTCTTTTTTTCTGCTTCATTATTCTCCATAAGTTTGTCCTCTATATCGCTGATTTGCTGCTCTGTCTCATCCATCCTTGCCACCATGGCATGCATTTGAGATTGCAGTTCAGTTATAGCATTTTTTTATTTCATCCTGACTAGCTTTTACTTCTTTTATCTCCACAGAGAGGGATTCTAATCTATTTTTGACCCTAGTTAGTATTCTTATTATCATGATTCTAAATTCTGGTTCAGACATCTTGCTTGTATCTGTGTTAAGTCCCTGGCTGTCATTTCTACCTGCTCTTTATTTTTTGGGTAAATTCCTTCATTTCATCATTTCGAAAGAAGAAAAGAATTAATAAAGCAAAAAAATTAAAATTAAAAGATGAAAACCAACACATACACATAAAAGAATCAAATAAATGATGCTAGATCCTAGGTGTGTTTTGGTCTGGTTGTTGAAAGGAGCTTGACAGATTAGAGAAAAAAGGGAAAAAGAAAAAAAGGAAAACATTTGAAAATTTGAAAAACTGAATACATTGAAATAGAATAAAATGATGGGGCACCTGGGTGGCTCAGTCGGTTAAGCGTCCGACTTCGGCTCAGGTCACAATCTTGCGGTCCGTGAGTTCGAGCCCCGCGTTGGGCTCTGGGCTGACCACTCAGAGCCTGGAGCCTGCTTCCAATTCTGTGTCTCCCTCTCTCTCTGACCCTCCCCCATTCATGCTCTGTCTCTGTCTCAAAAATAAATAAACTTAAAAAAAAATTTTTAAAAAAAAGAAATAGAATAAAAGGAAATGATGGAAGTAAAATAGAATTTGAAAAATTTACAAGAAAGTGAAAAATACAGGAGAAAAAAATATTTTTAATAAAAATTGAAAATGAAAATAAATTTTTTCTCTTTCTGTATTCAAGAAACAAAAAAGAAAAACAAAAGAAAAGTAAAATTAAATAGATGGACCAGTGAACAGACTGAAATACGATTGAAATTACATCATTTTCCCCTAGAAGTGAAACTATGAAGCAAGTATAGTCCGTAAACTAAGCAGGCAGAGAGACTTGTGTTCCTGAAAGCAAGGTTGGCCCAGTTGGGCAGGGCTTAGTGTAAGGGGTCTGTTCTCCACTAGGTGGCGCTGCATAGCTTACTGGAATGGATTGCTGTGGTGCTTGTAGATGTGTGTGCGCATGCGCGGGAGGGCTGAAAATGGTGTCACCCAGATATCCAGTTTCTAGTATCGGAACTCTGTTCTCCCAGATCAGCAATCACACACCCATCCTTTGTCTCTGGCTTCCATCCACTCCCTGATTCTACACTGTCTGTGACCAAGCCATCATTTTGCCAGGCGGTGCCTCCCTCCTGAGTTTTATTTCAGATGTGACTGTGTTTCCCAACCCCTCACTTCTGAGGGACTGTGGCTTTGTCCTGCGCAGACCTTCTGGGGAGGATCTCACCAAGCAATGGCCAGGTGCCAGCCACACCCAGGAATGTTCCTGGGACCATGCTGTTTGTTGCCAATGCCCAGAGACTACGGCTGATTGCCAGCCCACCCCAGAATATGTTCACATGATCATGTAGCAGCAGTGTTTCAGGGATTATGTAAAATCTCAACACACATCTGGCACCAGTCTTTACCCTCAACGATCTTGTTCCAGTACCAGCAAATGTGGTTGTTCTCCAGGGTCTACTGGCACATTTGCCTGTGGGGGGCCACACAGCCTATACCAGATTTCCTCCCCACTGGGGAACCACCTCTCCCCTGTGGCTCAAGGACTCCTGGACCTCACTCTGCTCCTGGGGATTCTTCCTTCCCAGCAGAGCACCACCAGGTATCAAGCTGTGGAGTTTCAGACGCTGTGCTCCCCCTGTTTATAGAGTCTCAGTGGATTTTAAACACTCTCCTTTCTCTTTTGTCCCTTTTTAGTTCAGTCCCTGTGGCTGTTTCCACTTTTCTACTTTCTCTCCAGCTGCTTTTTTTTGGGGGGAGGGGGGTTTCCAATACTCTCCCCCTGTTTCTATCCTCTCTCCACAAGCAAAAATAGCTCCCTGCCCTCCGTGGTTTCTCTCTCACCCAGTTCACCTCTCTGTGCCGCATACCTGCCGAGTTCTGTGGTTCAGGTTGTGCAGATTGTTGTGTTAATCCTCAAATCAGTTTTCTAGGTGTGCCGGATGGTTTAGTGTTGATCTGGCTGTATTTCATGGACTTGAGACACAAAAAAAACCTCCATGCTGTTCCACCATCTTGGCTCCTCCCTCTCCAACAGTAGATTTTTAAAATGATGATATTAGAGAATTAATGTAGGGAATAAAATTATGGTCTTTTTTAACATTCCTCTTTTTTCTTTTTTTAAAGTATACATATGGTAACATAGCATTGTTTTATAAGTCTCTAAGCTTATAAGTTGACACATCATGTCACAGCAATGTATTTTCTATCTTTGTTAAGGTAATGGACAGCAAATACAAAGTTACATCCACAGTTCATGTTCTTATCCTCCATTAGCTCTTCACATAGCTTTTAAGAATTTTTTACAAGATTTACAAACTGGCAGAGAGGACACTTAAACAAAAGCAGTAATCATACATGTCATTAAGTTAGTTTTGAAGGAAAATGAATTGGATTTTTGTGTAATGCAATGGTCTTGAATTCATCACCAAGGCAATCTCATGTAGTGAAGAGAATACTAATAGGAAGTTAAAAGTATACTCAGTCGGTTAAGCATCCTACTTCAGCTCAGGTAATAATCTCAGAGCCCCACATTAGGCTCTATGCTGACAGCTCAGAGTCTGGAGCCTGCTTTGGATTCTGTATCTCCCTCTCTCTCTGCCCCTCCCCTGCTCACATTCGCTTGCTCTCTCTCTCTCTCTCTCTCTCTGTCTCTAAAATAACAAATAAACATTAAACAAAAATTTTTAAGTATATTCGTGGGCTGACTCTAACACAGACTACCAGTGAAATCTTGAGAAATTAACTTTGGAGTGTCTTAAGATTTTCATCTTTCCCTTTCTTGCTAGTTTCACTGAGTAATGTAATCCCAAAGAGAAATATATATGAAAGGAATTATAAAGTTATTACAAGATGTCATTCTGTTTACTTCAAAAAAGAGTCTTCATGTGATGAGTCTTAATCATTGTCTTTTTCACTCTTCATGAAAAAAGTTGACTTCCATATGTTGATAAATATTTTCAAGATACTGCTTTACTAAGATTTTTTTTAAGTAGAGTGACTAATATTACACTGTATGTTAACTGGAATTTTTTTTATTTTATTTTTTATTTTTAAAAATTTACATCCAAATTAGTTACCATATAGTGCAACAATGATTTCAGGAGTAGATTCCTTAGTGCCCCTTACCCATTTAGCCCAATCCCCTCCCATAACTCCTCCAGTAACCCTCAGTTTTTTTCTCCATATTTATAAGTCTCTTCTGTTTTGTCCCTCTCCCTGTTTTTGTATTAGTTTCCCTTCCCTTATGTTCATCTATTTTGTCTCTTAAAGTCGTCATATGAATGAAGTCATATGATTTTTGTCTTTCTCTGACTAACTTCACTTAGCATAATACCCTCCAGTTCCATCCACATAGTTGCAAATGGCAAGGTTTCATTATTTTTGATTGCCAAGTAATACTCCATTGTATATATATACCACATCTTCTTTATCCATTCATCCATTGATAGGCATTTGGGCTCTTTCCATACTTTGACTATTGTTGATAGTGCTGCCATAAACATGGGGGTGCATGTGTCCCTTCAAAACAGCATACCTGTATCCCTTGGATAAATGCCTAGTAGTGCAATTGCTGGGTCATGGGGTAGTTCTATTTTTAGCTTTTTGAGGAACCTCCATACTGTTTTCCAGAGTGGCTGCACCAGCTTGCATTCCCACCAACAATGCAAAAGAGATCCTCTTTCTCCACATCCTCACCAACATCTGTTGTTGCCTGAGTTGTTAATGTTAGCCATTCTGACAGGTATAAAGTAGTATCTCATTGTGGTTTTAATTTGTATGTCGATGATGAGTGATTTGGAGCATTTTTTCATGTGTCTATTAGCCATCTGAGTGTCTTCTCTGGAGAAGTGTCTATTCATGTCTTTTGCCCATTTCTTCACTGGATTATGTTTTTTAGGTGTTGAGTTTGATAAGTTCTTTACAGATTTTGGATACTAACTCTTTATCTGATATGTCATTTGCAAATATCTTCTTCCATTCTGTTGGTTGCCTTTTAGTTTTGCTGATTGTTTCCTTCTCTGTGCAGAAGTTTAGTTTAGTTTAGTTTAGTTTAGTTTAGTTTGATGAGGTCCCAGTAGTTCATTTTTGCTTAAAATTATGTTTTTGATCATGTCTGTGTAGATTTTAGAAAAAATAATTTTTAAAGGCATTTATAATAATAAATGTCTTTTAACTGTTACTTTGGTTTTCTCTTAATGGGATTTCAGTTTTACAATGATCTTTCTGCTTACCTATTTTTAAAGAATTTTAATAACATGAAAAAATATTCATAAAATAATACTGAGTGAAAAGCAACAATACCAAACTATGCTAATGTGTTTATCTGTGCATGCATATACCTAGGGAAAAAAATTACATGATTGAAAGTATGTTAAAATATAATAATTATGTCTTCATTTTGAGATTTTGGATAATTTTATGCTAATTATTTTTAATAGTTTTCAAGTTTCCTTATTTTTTTTAACAATTTTTTATTGCTTTATTTTTGAGAGCGAGAGTGTTGGGGGGGGAGGGGCAGAGAGTGAGGGAGACACAGAATCTGAAGCAGGCTCCAGTCTCTGAGCTGTCAGCAAAGAGCCCAATGCAGGTCTCAGATTCATGAACCGCGAGATCATGACATGATCCAAAGTCAGCTGCTTAACCAACTGACCCACCCACATGCCACATGTTTTCTTACTAAACATACTCTTTTAATTTGAAATTTATGTTATTAACAGAGTACTCTTGATAAATGTTCTTATTTTTGGTTCTTTACAGCAAGGTAATTATAGGAAAATAATTTATGTGAGTAGTTTGATGTCTATTAAGTCAGTCTTTGCTGGTACTGTAGCAAAATCCATACATATTTGATTTTTACTTCAACCATGTAATAATAAATTTTATCTTAACAAATACAGCTAACCTGTATTTAGTGTTTACCAGGCAGGGCAAGATACTTTTAAGCATTCTCATTCAATAAGCATAACTCCATAAGGCAGACTAATTCTTCTAATTTGCAATTCATTATATTGCTTTACAATTTTATATACATTAACCTTTTTTAAATGCCTATACGTAAATTCACTCTTTCCATTATACATTTCTATTTCTAACATAAGAACTATATAATAAATCATGTATACTTTCAAATTATTTCATATTTCTAGGTAATGTTAGTGATGTTAAGAGAGTCCCACTAAATATTAAAATTTTTAGATATTAGTCTTATCCTTTATTTTTTTTTAATTTTTATATTTTTAGAGATAGACAACACTAGTGGAGGAGGGGTAGAGAGAGAGGGAAACATAGAATTCGAAGCAGGCTCCAAGCTCTGAGCTGTCTGCACAGAGCCCAACATGGGGCTTGACATGGGAACCACGAGATCATGACCTCAGCCAAGGTCAGCCACTTAACATACTGAGCCACACAGGCACCCCAGTCTTAGTGTTTAAATGTTCAGCTTAATTATGTAACAAACACCTAGCAAATATATATACTCATAGGGAGAGATTGACTTTTGGAATGCCAGTGTGAGGACTACATGAACCTACTCTCCCCAAAAAGCGAAATAAAAATACTGGCCAAACAACTAGTATCAACCACTTCAGAATTTAAGAAATTAACCAAAGCTATAGAATGGAGTGTGTCTGTATGTATCCAAGAAGACCTACTAATCCTCACTAAGACAGCAGGATCTGTGGCACTTTTACTTCAGGCTATTCCCATCTGAACTACCTTCTCTACTGAGCAGTACAGCAGCAAGGAAAAGCTAGCAGCCTCACAGTCAGTGGACAGGACTGACCTTTGGAGCTCCATTAAAATTCCGATCCCCATAGCACTGTCCATATTTTATCTAAACTAGCAACTCCTTGGAAAATCCCCATTCTCAGGATTTGGGGGCTGTTTGATTTGACTCAGAGTTCAGCCCAGCAGTAAAAAATAAAATTTATTTTAAAAATTTTAAAAAGCCCTATCCCTGGGGCATTACCAAAAAGAACAATCATCTGCTGGCAAAATCTAAGCTACCTAGGCCTATGATTTCAGATGTAGTGAAACAAGAACCTGTTCAATGTATAAAAGGAAATCTTGAGGAACAAAATGACTTTGAAAAACTCCAATATTTTCATAGGGATCTATATGGCTGTGAACATGCCTAGAAATAAAACTACCTCATTCAAATACTACCTTGTGGCCCTGCTTAAGCAATGCATGAAAGATAAAATTAATCTGTAAACTGCCTGAAGTTTGAAGGAATACTTCCACACACAAATCCCCCAAAGTGTGGAAGACATATAGACAAGATATTTAAAGAAATCTTGTGACCAGTCATTGCTGACTCAAGTATATCCCCTAGGAAGCCAGGCTTAAGATAAAAACTTTAAAAATAAGAAAATAAAATAACTTTGTGGCAGGGAATGAAGGATCTATAGAATTCATCCAGGAAACTCACTGAACAAATGAGCGCCACCAACAAAGAAAAACCAACAAATCCTTGAAAGGAGATGGTTGATACCACAGTCATTATATTATCTAAGAAATCCACTTTCAACCAAAAATTATATGACATGCAAAGAAACAGGAAATTATGCCACAAACACATTTTTAAAAAAATAAAATAAAATAAGAGAAAATGTACCCAAAGATATTGGACATAGTTGACAGAATCTATAAAGTTGGTATTATAAATATGTTGAAAGAACTAAAAGAAGCCAGGATTGAAGAATTAGGGATAAATATGACAACTATGTCTCAGTAAATAGAAAATGGAAATAAGGAGATAAAGATCATCTTAAAAATCAAATAGAAATTCTGGAAATGGAAATTAAAGAGAAAAATTCAGCAGAGGACTCAACAGATTTGAGTTGACAAAAGAATAAGCAAACTTGAATAGGATCAAACTTGAATACTAATTTCTGTATACAGGAAGTATATACAGCCTGAGTTATAGAAGGACAAAAAAAAAAACTCAGAGACCTATGGACCCACCATCAAGCATACCAACATATGTATAAGGGGATTCATAAAAGGAAAAGAGAAAAAGAAAGGGGCAAAATAAATATCTGAAGCAATAATGGCCAAAAGCACCTAAATTTGATGAAAAGCATTAATATGCACATATAAGAAGCCCAGCAAATTCTAAGAAGAGATCCACGCATAGTCAAACTGTCAAAAAACAAAGACAAAAATTCTATTGATAGCAGCAAGAGAGATGCTACTTATCACATATATGAGAGCCTCAATAAGATCAACAGCTGACTTATCAACAAACACCATAGAGGCCAGAGGAGGAGGATATATGCTAAAGGTGGGGGTGGGGGGGGACTGTCAGTGAAGAATTCTATATGTGGCAAAATGATTCTTCAAAAATGAAGAAATTTAGACATTCCTAGATAAACAAAACAGACAATTCAGGGGCACCTGGGTGGCTCAGTCAGTTGAGTGTCCAACTTTTGTTTTCTGCTCAAGTCTTGATCCCATGATTGTGGGATCAAGCCCCTGCATTGGGCTCTGTACTGAATGTGGAGCCTGCTTGAGATTCTCTCCCTCTCTCTCTCTCTCTCTCTCTCTCCCTCCCTCTCTCTCTCTCTCTCTCTCTCTCTCTGTTTCTCTCTCTCTGTTTCTCTCTCTCTCTCCCTCTTAATCTCTCTAAAATAAAGATTAAAAAAATTTTTTTTTAAACAGACAATTCATCACTACCAGGCCAGCCCTAAAAGAAATGCTAAAGGGAGCCCTTCAGGCTGAGCTTAGAGGACAACTAGACAGTAATTCAAATCCACACAATTAAGTAAAAACACCAGTAAGACTATAGATAAATAGAAAATATGGTAATGTCTCTTATTTCCTATCTGACTTAAAAGTGCATAAAGTAATCATGTAAATCTGTGTTGATGAGCTGATTATGTATAAAAATATAACATATAATAAGAGCACAAAGGAAAGGGGAGGACAATAGCTATACTGGAGCAAAGTTGTTATATGCACTAGGAATTAAGTTAATTAATATGTTAATTGTAATCTCTATGGCAACCATGAAGAAAATAATTCAAAAACTATAAAAGAAATAACTAGGGAATTAAAATAGTATACTAAAATAATTTAACAAAGTAGTAGTGCCTTTAATTCAAAAGACATAAAACATGTACAAAACTAATAGTAAATGGGAGACATAAATCCTGCCTTATCAGCAACCAAACTAAGTGTAATTGGAATAAACACTCCTATCAAAAGGCAGAGATTGGTAGAATGGATAATATATGACTCAATTATGTGCCATCTACAAAAGACACTTTAGGTTCAAAGATACAAATAAGTTTGGAGGGGGGGGGTGCCTGTCTGGCTCAGTGACTCTCAATCTCAGGATTGTAAGCTTGAGCCCCACACTGGGTATACAGATTACTTTAAAAAATAATATCTTTTTTAAAAAAGATACAAATAACTTGAAAGTAAAAAGATGGGGGAAATTATGCCATGCAAAAAGTAACCAAAAGAGAGCTGGAGTGGCCATTCTAGTATCAGACTAAACTGGACTTTAAGACAAAAATTGTTACTAGAGACAAAGAAGGACGTTTTATAATGACCATAAAAAGGGTAATCCATAAGGAAGCTATAAGAACTATAAAGACATAGGCACCTAACTACAGAGCACCCCAAATACATGAAGAATTGAGGACAGAAATTGATAATTCAAAATAAATTATTGGAGACTTTAATACTGCACTTTCAATAATGGATCAAGTCAGGCATAAGATTGTTAAGGAAAGAGAAAATGACACTACAAACCAACAAAACCTAACAGAACTGTACAGAACACTCCACCCAACAACAGCAGAATATGCATTCTTCCCAAACGCACATGGAACATTCTCCAAAATAGACTGACCATATGCTAGGTCATAAAACAAGCCTCAATAAATTTAAAAGAATTGAAATCATCCTAGGTATGTTCCCTAACTACAATGGGATGCTATTAGAAATCAATAATAATTTGAAAATTCACAAATATGTGGAAATTAAACAACAGACTCCTAAAAAACCAATAGGTCAAATAAATCACAAGGGAAACTAGAAAATACTTAGGTGCATGAAAACACAAACACAACATACCAAAATATATAGGCTGCAGCTAAACCAGTTCTTAGAGGAAAATTTATTGATGTAAGTGCCTATATTAAGGAATAGGAAAAATATGAAACTGATAACCACCTTAAGAAACTACCTGGGGCACCTGGGGTGGCTCAGTCTGTTACGCATCTGACTTTTGGTTTCAGCTCAGGTCATGACCTCACACAGTTCATGAGTTCGAGCCCCACATGAGGCTCCGTGCTGGTGGTGCAGAGCCTGCTTGGGGTTCTCTCTCTCTCTGCTCCTCCCCTGCTTGTGTGCTATCTCTCTCTCTCTCTCTCTCTCTCTCTCTCTCTCTCAAAATAAGTAAATAAACTGGAAGGAAGGAAGGAAGGAAGGAAGGAAGGAAGGAAGGAAGGAAGGAAGGAAGGAAAAGGGAGGAATTAGCCAAGGAAAAGGAAACTAAGCCCAAAGCAAGCAGAAGGCAAGAAATGAGAGAAAATAAGAAGGGAAGAAAAACATAAAGAAAACCAATTGAAAGATTTTTTTAAGATTAACAAAATTTACAAACCTTTAGCTACACTGACAAAAAAAAAAAAAGAGAAGACTCAAATTGCTAAAGTCCATAATGAAAGAGGATACTATTACCAACCTTAACAGAAAAGGAAGCTACATAAATAGCCAATAACACTTGAAAAGCAGCTCAGCATCATTAGGCATTAGGTAAATGCAAAAAAAGCCACAATGAGAAATACCACTTCACAACCACTGGGATGGCTATGATCAAAAAGACAGAGGAAGCATTAGCAAGGATGTGGAAAACTTGGAACCTTCATACATTATTGGTGGGAATACAGAATATAGAATGCTGTGGCCATTTTGGAAAACTAGTTGACACAAAGACTTGTATGTGAATGTTCACACAGCAGCATTATTCATAAAAAGACCACACATTGTATGATTGTATTTATATGAATCTCTAGAAGAGGCAAATCTATAGAGAAACTGATTAGTGATTACCCATAGCTGAAAGAGTAAAGGTTAGAAATAGGAGTAACTTCTAATGGGTATGGGATTTCTTTTTGGGTGATGAAAATGTTCTAAAATTTGTGGTTATAGTTCAACAACATTTTTAATATACTCAAAAACATTAACTACACATTTTAAGTTGGTGATGTTTATGGTATGTGAATTATATCTCAATAAACCTGCTTTCTTTGAAAAGTGAATCAGTAATGTTAATAATCGAGACATTTCATTTCACATTTTTATCCTTAAAGAATTAAGTTCTGGCACCTAAATTATTAACATTTTTATCATTTTAATGTTTGATAAGAGCAATGTTTACAAAGATGCTTTTTTTTTTTTTTTTTAATAAATGTAGCTGGACAACTCAGCCAGTCAGCACATTTAGCTCTCCAACTACCATACAATGTACTTGGTTTAGGTCGAAGTGCAAATTTTCTTGATCATCTTTATGTTGGCATTCCCCGTCCATCTGGAGAGAAGGTGAGTAAAAATTTATTTTGTTTACAATGAATCTGTGTTTTAACATTCACTATTTAGTATTTGAATTCAACAATTTGAATATTTGAATTCAAATAATTCAAACTTTTTTAATCTCTTTAAAGAGATGTAGAAAAATAGACATAATGACTTAAGAAAAAGAAATAGTGATCTATCTAAACTTGCCTTACATAGAACACGTCATAATTAGAAGATATAGTTTTCTAGCATCTCTCTCATAAACCTCATGACCCCCTATCCCTCTTTTCTCCTTTTTTTCTTTATCTTGATATCTAACATAATATGTATTTTATTTTGTTTGTCATACTCCACCTCCACTCGAATTTTAGCTTCAAGCAGCATTTGTACATAGCACTTTGAACAATGCCTGCTACACTGTTGAATAAGTATTTGTTGAATTATTAAATCTGTGAGACAGAAATATAATCCTTCAAAAGATAAAAAAAAAAAAATTGCCACCAGGGCACAGGAGCCCTATTTGGTGCTTATTATATATCAATTTAGCTTAATCCATACATAGGATTTCAGTTAATCAAGGAGCACTTAAGCTTTTTCCTTAATTATTTATAATAATAATTGGGGTTTTTTTGGTTTTTGGGTTTTTTTAATATGAAATTTATTGTCAAATTGGTTTCCATACAATAGCCAGTGCTCATCCCAACAGGTGCCCCCCCCAATGCCCATCACCCACTTTCCCCTCCCTTCCACCCCCCATCAACCCTCAGTTTATTCTACTTTTAAAAGTCTCTTATGGTTTGGCTCCCTACCTCTCTAACTTTTTTTTCCCCTTCCCCTCCCCCATGGGCTTCTGTTAAGTTTCTCAGGATCCACATAAGAGTGAAAATATATGGTATCTGCTTTCTCTGTATGACTTATTTCACTTAACATAACACTTTCCAGTTGCATCCACATTGTACAAAAGGCCATATTTCATTCTTTCTTATTGCCAAATAGTATTCCATTGCATATATAAACTAACATTTCTTTATCAATTAATCAGTTGATGGACATTTAGGCTCTTTCCGTAATTTGGCTATTGTTGAAAGTGCTGCTATAAACATTGGGGTACAAGTGCACCTATGCATCAGCACTCCTGTATCCCTTGGGTAAATTCCTAGCAGTGCTATTGCTGGGTCATAGGGTAGGTCTATTTTTAATTTTTTGAGGAACCTCCACACTCTTCCAGAGCAGCTGCACCAGTTTGCATTCCCACCAACACTGCAAGAGGGTTCCCATTTCTCCACATCCTCGCCAGCATCTATAGTCTCCTTATTTGTTCATTTTAGCCACTCTGACTGGCGTGAGGTGGTATCTGAGTGTGGTTTTGATTTGTATTTCCCTGATGAGAAGCGACATTGAGTATCTTTTCATGTGCCTGTTGGCCATCTGGATGTCTTCTTTAGAGAAGTGTCTATTCATTTCTTCTGCCCATTTCTTCACTGGATTATTTGTTTTTTGGGTGAGGAGTTTGGTGAGGTCTTTATAGATTTTGGATACTAGCCCTTTGTCCGATATGTCATTTGCAAATATCTTTTCCCATTCCGTTGGTTGCCTTTTAGTTTTGTTGATTGTTTACTTTGCGGTGCAGAAGCCTTTTATCTCATGAGGTCCCAATAGTTCATTTTTGCTTTTAATTCCCTTGCCTTTGGAGATGTGTCAAGTAAGAAATTGCTGCGGCTGAGGTCAGAGAGGTTTTTTTCCTGCTTTCTACTCTAGGGTTTTGATGGTTTCCTGTCTCACATTCAGGTCCTTCATCCATTTTGAGTTTATTTTTGTGTATGGTGTAAGAAAGTGGTCTAGTTTAATTCTACTGCATGTTGCTGTCCACTTCTCCCAGCACCATTTGTTAAAGAGACTGTCTTTTTTCCATTGGATATTCTTTCCTGCTTTGTCAAATATTACTTGGCCGTACTTTTGTGGGCCCAATTCTGGAGTCTCTATTCTATTCCATATGTCTATGTGTCTGTTTTTGTGCCAATACCATGCTGCCTTGATGATTACAGCTTTGTAGTAGGGCTAAAGTCTGGGATTGGGATGCCTCCCACCTTGGTCTTTTTCAATATTACTTTGGCTATTCAGGGTCTTTTGTGGTTCCATACAAATTTTAGGATTGCTTGTTCTAGCTTCGATAAGAATGCTGGTGCAATTTTGATTGGGATTGCATTGAATGTGTAGATTGCTTTGGGTAGTATTGACATTCAAACAATATTTATTCTTCTAATCCATGAGCATGGAATATTTTTCCATTTCATTGTATCTTCTTCGATTTCCTTCATAAGTTTTCTATAGTTTTCAGCATACAGATCTTTGTGATTCTTAGTTCAGTTGTAAATGGGATCGGTTTCTTTGTCTTTCTGTTGCTTCATTGTTAGTGTAAAGGAATGCAACTGATTTCTGTACATTAATTTTGTATCCTGCGACTTTGCTGAATTCATGTATCACTTCTAGCAGACTTTCGGTGGAGTCTGTTGGGTTTTCCATATATAGTATCATGTCATCTGCAAAAAGTGAAAGCTTGACTTCATCTTTGCCAATTTTGATGCCTTTGATTTCCTTTTGTTGTCTGATTGCTGATGCTAGCACTTCCAACACTATGTGAAACAACAGCGGTGAGAGTGGACATCCCTGTTGTGTTCCTGATCTCAGGGAGAAAGCTCTCAGTTTTTCCCCATTGAGGATGATTTAAGCTGTGGGCTTTCATAAATGGCTTTATGATGTTTAAGTATGTTCCTTCTATGCCGACTTTCTCGAGGGTTTTTATTAAGAAAGGATGCTGTATTTTGTCAAATGCTTTTTCTGCATCGATTGACAGGATCATATGGTTCTTATGTTTTCTTTTATTAATGTGATGTATCACATTGATTGATTTGCAAATGTTGAACCAGCCCTGCATCCCAGGAATGAATCCCACTTGATCATGGTGAATAATTCTTTTTATATGCTGTTGAATTCGATTTGCTAGTGTCTTATTGAGGATTTTTGCATCCATATTCATCAGGGATATTGGCCTGTAGTTCTCTTTTTTGCTGAGTCTTTGTCTGGTTTGGGAATCAAAGGAATGCTGGCTTCATGGAGTGAGTCTGGAAGTTTTCTTCCCTTTCCATTTTTTGGAACAGCTTGAGAAGGATAGGTATTATCTCTGCTTTAAATGTCTGTTAGAATTCCCCAGGGAAGCCATCTGGTCCTGGACTCTTCTTTGTTGGGAGAGTTTTGATAACTGATTCCATTTCTTGCTGGTTATGGGTCCATTCAAGTGTTCTATTTCTTCCTGTTTGAGTTTTGGAACTGTGTGGGTGCTTAGGAATTTCTCCATTTCTTCCAGGTTGTCCAGTTTGTTGGCATATAGTTTTTCATAGTATTCCCTAATAATTGCTTGTATTTCTGAGGGATTGGTTGTAATAATTCCATTTTCATTCGTGATTTTATCAATTTGGGTCGTCTCCCTTTTTGAGAAGCCTGCCTAGAGGTTTATCAATTTTATTTTTTCAAAAAGCCAACTCTTGCTTTCATTGATCTGCTCTACAGTTTTTTTAGATTCTATATTGTTTAATTCTGCTCTGATCTTTATTATTTCTCTTCTTCTGCTGGGTTTGGGTGTCTTTGCTGTTCTGCTTCTATTTCCTTTAGGTGTGCTGTTAGATTTTCTATTTGGGATTTTTCTTGTTTCTTGAGATAGGCCTGGATTGCAATGTATTTTCCTCTCAGGACTGCCTTCGCTGCATCCCAAAGCATTTGGATTGTTGTATTTTCATTTTCGTTTGTTTCCATATATTTTTTAATTTCTTCTCTAATTGCCTGGTTGACCCATTCATTCTTTAGTAGGGTGTTCTTTAACCTCCATGCTTTTGGAGGTTTTCCAGACTTTTTCCTGTGGTTGATTTCAAATTTCATAGCATCGTGGTCTGAAAGTGTGCATGGTATGATCTCAATTCTTGTATACTTATGAAGGGCTGTTTTGTGACCCCGTATGTGATCTATCTTGGAGAATGTTCCGTGTGCACTCAAGAAGAAAGTATATTTTGTTGCTTTGGGATGCAGAGTTCTAAATATATCTGTCAAGTCCATCTGATCCAATGTATCATTCAGGGCTATTGTTTCTTTATTGATCCTGTGTCTAGATGATCTATCCATTGCTGTAAGTGGGGTATTAAAGTCCCCTGCAATTACCACATTCTTATCAATAAGGTTGCTCATGTTTGTGATTGTTTTACACATTTGGGGCCTCCTTATTCGGAACATAGATTTACAATTGTTAGCTCTTCCTGATGGATAGACCCTGTGATTATTATATAATGCCCTTCTTCATCTCTTTTTACTTTTAATTTAAAGTCTAGTTTGTCTGATATAAGTATGGCTACTCCAGCTTTCTTTTGACTTCCAGTAGCATGATAGATAGTTCTCCATCCCCTCACTTTCAATCTGAAGGTGTCCTCAGGTCTAAAATGAATCTCTTATCGACAGCAAATAAATGGGTCTTGTTTTTTTTTGTCCATTCTGACACCCTATATCTTTTGGTTGGAGCATTCAGTCCATTTACATTCAGTGTTATTATAGAAAGATATGGGTTTAGAGTCATTGTGATGTCTGTAGGTTTCATGCTTGTAGTGATGTCTCTGGTCCTTTGTGGTCCTTGCAACATTTCACTCACAGAATCCCCCTTAGGATCTCTTTTGGGGCTGGTTTAGTGGTGATGAATTCCTTCAGTTTTTGTTTGTTTGGGGAAATCTTTATCTGTCCTTCTATTCTGAATGACAGGCTTGCTGGATAAAGGATTCTTGGCTGCTTTCTTTCTTTTTTTTTTTTTTTTTCTGTTCGTCATATTGAAGATTTCCTGCCATTCCTTTCTGGCCTGCCAAGTTTCAGTAGATTGGTCTGCTACTACTATTATGTGTCTACCTTTGTAAGTTAGAGCCTATTTATCCCTAGCTGCTTTCAGAATTTTCTCTTTATCCTTGTATTTTGCCAGTTTCAGTCTGATATGTCGTGCAGATGATCAATTCAAGTTACGTCTGAAGGGGGTTTTCTGTGCCTCTTTGATTTCAATGCCTTTTTCCTTCCCCAGATCAGAGAAGGTCTCAGCTATGATTTGTTCAAGTACACCTTCAGCCCCTTTTTCTCTTTCCTCCTTCTGGAATTCCCATGATATGGATATTGTTCCGTTTCATTGCATCACTTAGTTCTCTAATTCTCCCCTCATACTCCTGGATTTTTTTATCTCTCTTTTTCTCAGCTTCCTCTTTTTCCATAATTTTATCTTCTAATTCACCTATTCTCTCCTCTGCCTCTTCAATCCGTGCTATGGCCGCCTCCATTTATTTTTCACCTCATTTATAGCATTTTTTAATTCATCTCTGTAGCAATAGATTCTCTGATGGCCTCTATGCTTTCTTCAAGCCCAGTGATTAATTTTATGACCATTATTATAAATTCTTATTCCATTATATTGTTTAAATCAGTTTTGATTAATTCATTAGCTGTCGCTACTTCCTGGACCTTCTTTTGAGGAGAGTTCTTCCGTTTTGTTATTTTGGGTAGTCCCTGTGGTAACTCCAAACTATAGGCCACTTCTTGTGCTATCAGGAGTAACTTGTGTGGTGGGCGAGGCCGCAGTCAGACCCGATGTCTGTCCCCAGCTCACCGCTGGGGCCACAGTCATACTGGTGTGTACCTTACCTTCCCTTCTCCCAAGGGCAGGACTCACTGTGGAGTGGTGTGGCCCCTGTCTGGGCTACTTGCACACTGCCAGGCTTGTGCTGCTGCTTCAATGGGATATGGCCAAGGGCGTATTAGCCGGGGTGGATCTTCAAGGTGCACAGGGGCGGGAGGGGCAGGCTTAGCTAGGTTTGCCATGGGTGGTCCCCTGTGGGAGAAACCCTGCAGCATGGGGAGGGAGGTAGGCCCGTCAGAGGCGTGGATCCACAGAAGAACAGCGTTGGGCATTTGCACAGTGCAAGCAAGTTTGGTGAGGGGAACTGGTTCCCTTTGGAATTTCAGCTGGGAGATGGGAGAGGGAAATGGCACTTCCCAGTGCCTTTGTCTCCCGCCAAGCTGAGCTCTGTGTTCTGGGGCTCAACAACTCTCCCTTCCAGTGTCCTCCTGCCCTCCCCGCTCTCTGAGAGCAGAGCTGTTGACTTTTGACATTCCAGATGGTAAGTCCCACTGGCTGTCAGAACTCATAGGGTCCGGCCCCTCTGCTTTTGCAAGCCAGACTTCGGGGGCTCTGCCTTGCCAGGTGGGCTGCCCCTCCACCGCCCCAGCTCCCTCCTACCAGTCCGTGTAGCACGCACTGCCTCTCTGCCCTTCCTACCCTCTTCCATGGGCCTCTTGTCTACGCTTGGCTCTGGAGAGTCTGTTCGACTAGTCTTCTGGCAGTTTTCTGGGTTATTTAGGCAGATGTGGGTGGAATCGAAGCGATCAGCAGGACGAGGTGAGCCCAGTGTCCTCCTATGCCGCCATCTTCGATTTAATCTAATAATTGTTTTTAAAGTATACTAGATGTTAAATGTTCTTAACATTCTTTTTCCAGTCTGTACGAAAACAAGAGTGGACTGCAATCATTCCAAATTCCCAGCTAATTGTCATTCCATATCCTCACAATGTTCCTCGAAGGTAATGCCCTTGCTTGAACTGATTTTGGTAAAAATACTGTCAATTCAGAATCATAGAAACAGTTACATCTTTTAAAAACTCTGTCTCTATTCCTGCTGTGTTCCCATGAGTGCCATCATTTAATTTGCTTACAGCAAACCTTAAATGACTAAACATTCCTACACAAAAGGTCCCTGACTTTTTTTATGGAAAACAAATTAAACCCTATTAGAAAAACAGCAGGTTAACTAATTAGGGATTTATATATATTCTGATTAAATAAACTGATCTTCAGTTCACTAGCTATAAATTCTAAGATTTCAGAGTGCTGAATTTTTCAATAAGCATTGATCTTTTTAATAAATGCTTAGAGAAGTGGTATATATCCCACAGTGGTTAGGCACACGTTTTGGAGTCAAACAGACCTAAGCTAGAAACTAAGACCCGCTGCTGATGGTCAATTTCTGCATTTGTGAAGTGGGAAGTAGAACACCTACCTTAAAAAGATGAAGATGAAATATGTTTAAGACAGTGCCCAGCATAGAGTAAATTTTCAGTGAAAGGTAGATGTTTTTTATCTTTAGCAGAATATATTCCTCCTGTAAAAATAGCATAAATCTAACTCCTTATCTTTGTTCATTTTTCTTTAAAATACTAGATTCATTCCATCATTTTTAAAAAGTAGGTAATGAAAGTATTCACTAACACTTGTTTCATTGGAAAGAATACAAGTTGTCCTTAAAGTTAGTCTGATATCAGTTTTGGAAAATAACCAAAGAGGAAGGGTGTAATTTATCTATGAATATGTAACCAGCAGGGTGCTGTTTTGTTACATTTCTTCTCAAAATCCAGGCTGTATTGTTCTTTATTAAATTTTTCAATGGAATATATTGAATGGTTTGCTAGAACCAGCTCATGCCATCTCATGAGCTGATGGTATGCATCTTTTTCCCACTCTGTTCAGTGAGGTAACATTAAAATCAGCTATGATGGGAGTATTTACAACATGAAAATTGGCAACTGCCAATAGGTCTTTTTTCCCCACCCCAGAGAGCCACTTTACCAGCTCACTACAGGATATATTTTATGGTAGATTTAAGGGCTTTAGAAGCAAACTACTTAAGAAAACAACTTTATCACAACATTAGGCATGAAATAAGATAACATCAGTAGAGGGGCACCTGGCTAGCTCCGCCAGTGGACCACATGACTGGATTTTGGGGTTGTGGGTCAAGCCCCATGTTGGGTGTAGAGATTACTTAAAAATAAAATCTTTTTAAAAAGAGAGAACATCTCTAGAAACAGTTATAGCCTGAGTTCAGATATTTTTTAATGAGTCTATATTATGTGTTTGTTACTTTTTTATACATGAAATTTATAACAAAACTAAAAAATCTGCACAATGCATAGGAAGCTATATAAATTATGGTACTTCTATATGGTGTAATATCGTGACACAGAACAATCTCTTAAAATAGAGTGGTAAGCAAAAGACAATAAAAGGCAAATGCATTTAGAATATGTACAATAAGCAACCATTTGTGATTTGAAGAAGATATTTGTGCATATATGTCTATGTATGTATAGAATATCTCTGGAAGGATATGCAGGAAATTGGTAAGAATTGATTGCTTCTGAATAAGAAACTAAACATTGGCCTTTTGTCCATATTTTTTCTTACCAAGATTTTTTTCTTACGTCTTTTCATTTTTTTGTTGTTTATTTTAAAAGAACTGCCAAAAAAATCTCATGAAAGAACTTTTTTTTTTTTTTAAGTATGAAGTAAGGTACTGAGAATAACTAACCTCAACTAACAGTATTCATTTTCTTAGTTTTCTTACTTTTGAATTTTGGAAAATTCTGTTACAGTTTTCTTTTATAATCTCAACATTTTTCATGTTTCTCTTGCTCTTTCTGAAGAAATGTTCTTTTCAAATTTATGTACATAATAAAAACGTTAATTGATTTTAGTTTGAGGTGTATTTTGAGATTTATTGACTAGAGGCTAACTTACAGATCAATAAATTTTAATTATCCCAAAATAAGTCAATTACTACTTGCTATTCATTGGAATGATCTTACTTTTATTAAACTTTTAAAATAAAAATAAGCTAAATATATTTTTTAAAAATCCATGTATATGCTTCCTATAAGAGACTCCCCTCAGATGTAAAGTCACACATACTGAAAGTCAAAGGAAGGAAAAAAGATGTTTCATGCAAATGGAAAGAAAAAGAAGCTGGATAGCTATATATATATATATACACACACACACACACACACATATATACATATATGTATATATATACATATATATATACATATACGTATATGTATATGTGTACATATATATGTATATATATACATATATATGATATATCATATATATATATATATATCAGACAAAATATTTTAAAACAAAGACTTTAATAAAAGACAAAGAAGGGCATTACATAATAACACAAGAGTCAAAAAAACCCAGAGGATATAATAATTGTAAATATTTACGCACCCAGCATAGGAGCACCTAAATATATAAAGCAACCATTAACAGACCTAAAGGGAGAAATTGACAGTAATATAATAATAGTAGGTGACTTTAAAATGAAAATATATCCATCATCTATTTTCAGGGAGAATAAAATTCTTTGTATATAACCACCTGCAGTGTTGGTGATATAGACCTTAAGCTTTTCAAGGTTTGCAAGTGCCATATTACGTAGACTGTTTTAGAGAAAGAGCTAGTTCTATTTATGCTAAAGTCTGTATATTGTCATTAACACTGAGGGACTAAAAGTGATTTTGTAAGAAGTCTCAATGTCATGGTGGTAATGTAAACCCTCCAACATGGCACAGAAATGGTAGAAGTGTTTTTACACAAGCCATCTATCTATACCCACTTAGTTATATGGCTGTTTTAGTTGGCCATAGTACATATATGAACAAGGATCAGAAAATAAGGTGACATGATATCAAAATTATATAGTCTTGAAGTTCAAGGTTGCAAATTCAGCAAGTAAATCAAGACATAAAAACAATCTCTAAGATTGTCCTAAGTACCCTTAATAAGTTCACTTAAGAATAATTCTCACAGGATCAAAGAAAAATAATGAAGCATCTCATCAAAAATTCTATTCTGTTTCAGTTCTCTGAGTGAAATCTGAACTCTGCAGGATCATTAATATTCTTAGCCCTATCTAAATTTAAGTGCTGTTGTTTTATTTATAGTGAATGGATAGTTGGGAGAATGAATTAATTGATGAATCAACTGTTTCATTAGTTAATAGCTATTTGCTTTTGGGTCTCAGTAGAATTTTGTGATTTTTTCATTTAAATGTGTAATTTTAATGATTCTGTTTTATCTACAGCTGGAGTGCCAAGCTGTACCTTACACCAAGTAACATCGTCCTACTTACTGCTATAGCTCTCATCGGTGTCTGTGTTTTCATCTTGGCAATAATTGGCATTTTACATTGGCAGGAAAAGGTTTGTTCATTTAAATGAAACATTAACTTTTGTTAACTTAGAATAGTAATACATTGCTCTCTAAAAACATTATGTTTTAAACTTTTTTCAAATAACTAAGATTTTCTGATTTTTCACATTCTGTCCATAATGTCATCTTACTGATAATTTCTTTCATCCTCTCAACTTACAAATGTCTCTTAACAATTCATACAAATCACAGAAAATTATTTTAAAACTTCAGTGCTGTATAATAGTAATAAAATGATCACCCAAAAATTACCAGAAATATAGAAAAACTTAATTAGAAACAATTTCATAAAGTCCTGAAAAATAATTTTTTTAACAAGCCTATGTTTATGATCTACTTAGAGCCATGAACCCTTTTTTCCAGGAATAACAGCTATCTCTATATAAAGAATTGAAACACAGACAAGTTAAATGATTTTCTCAAGGTTTGGATGGGAAGTAACAACTAAAGTGATAAACATCTTTTCTATTTGTAAAGTATTCTTTGCACTAAACATATTTCTATTCTTTAGTATAACTCCTAAATAATTAAAAACAACAGTCCAAAAACATAGTTTTTCTTTATACAGTGTTTGTGAGGAGGAAAGAAGAGGCTATCACATAAATTTACTAGCAGTTGAGATATAAATTGAAAAACCAATTTCTATGAAAATGTGAATATGAATTAAATACATGTGTTAATAGGAATATATATTAAAGTATATAACTAGCAGGTTCCAACAATGTTCCCCAAAAAAGTCTTCTTTGTGTCATACAACTGTTTTCTTTTCTTTTTTTTTTTTTTTTTTTGTAACTACTCTCTTTGGATTGTCATGCCCATTATAATTATTTTTTATTAACTAAATTTACCATGTGTTTTAGCTGTTTTAACTTATGAAAAAGAGAAAAATTTAACTGTTCTGATAAATTTTCATAGGTTTGTCTCTCCCCAAAAATTACTCCTTTCCATCAAAAATGATAACAGAAACTTACATATTCAGTTAATTTTAAGATTGCAACTTAAGAAGTAAAATAAAGGGTGATCCTACATACTTTTTTTCCAGAAGTATCAGAACACAGTCTGAAGTATTAAATAGCTCTAGACCTATAAAGGAAAGGAAATTAATTTCATTAATTCCTCAGATCATCTGATTACAGGATAAACATTGTGGACTTATAATAATGATTCAGTGACTGAAAATTGAAGTTTTAAATACAGATGTGGATTTAACCATATATGCTCCACTCTGGTACTGTGGTTCTTCTACCTTTCTGACCACTTCTCTTTCACCTATGCTGGGTGCTCCCTTCTACCATTTCCTAACCATAGTGTCTGCCTTAGGGTGTCTTCTTTGTACAGTTTTCCTGCCAATTTTATCCAAAGGCATAACTTCACACTATTACTTGAAATACCCCTAACACTCATCTCTCCCTAAAGGTCTCTTCCCTCATTTCTAGCTGTCTCCATGACATCTCTACCTAGATCACTTACAAGCACCATAAAACCAGTATTGTAGGGGCACCTGGGTGGCTCAGTTGGTTAAGCCCTTTGACTCTGGATTTCAACTCAGGTCATGATCTCACAGTTTGTGGGATCAAGCCCCAGTGGAGGGCTCTGCGCTGGATGTGGAGACTGCTTAGGATTCTCTCTCCCTCTCTCTCTCTGGCCCTTCTCCGCTTGTACACTTTCTCTGTCTCAAAAGGAATAAACTTAAAAAACAAACAATATTGTAAAGCTTTGTCTTCTTTCCTACTTAACTATAAAATTTGATCAGTTGCCCCACTGATTCTGATTCCATAGCAATCCCTGCAGCTGACCCCACATCTGCATTCTTACTCCCAGGGGCTTTAGGTTCAGCTCCTTGTTAGGTCCTGCCTGGTCTCCCAGAGTTCATTCTTTCCCTTTCCACTTCATTGATTGCACTGCTGCCATATTATTCATCATCAAGTTTAGCCTTAATCATGTCACTCCTCTGTTCAAAAAGCTCTTGCCTAAAATCTGTAAACTCCTTAGTCTATCATTCTTAGAACTTCCATAGGACTCCACCATATACCTTTCCAACCTTATTTGTTACCAGTTGCTTTCAAGTATTCCATGCTTCTGCCCCACTTGGCATGATTATACCTATTTCATGCCCAGTTTGGAATGAATGCCCCTCCCCCTCATTTCCATGACTACTATCTTTTCAAAGCTTTCCCTTTCCTCACTCCAACCTAGAAGTAATCTCTCTCCCAGAATATTAGTGACATTTTTCACTTTTTTTTCCTGAAATACAGTTAATTCAATCTGGTTTGCTTTTTTCTTTCTAGGCTTTAAGTTCCTTGAGAACAAGATACAAAACTGAGGATTTTTCTAATCCCTCAAAATACCAAGCACAGTACTTTGCTGGGAGTGGAAGGTCAATGAATATATGCTAAATCAATAGGTTAATGCAAAAATAATTAACGTACTTTGCTTAGATTTGCTTATAGTGTTAAGAATGGGAAAAATAGTTGGGGTGCCTGGGTGGTTCAGTTGGTTAGGCTTCCAACTCTTGGCTTTGGCTCAGGTCATGATCTCACAGTTGATGAGTTCAAGCCCCACATCAGGCTCTGCACTGATAGTGTAGAGCCTGTTTGGGATTCCCTCTCTTTCTCTTTCTCTCCCCCTACCCCGCTGGCACTGTCTCTGTCTCTCTCAAAATAAATAAACTTTATTAAAAAATAAAATAAGAAAGAATGGGAAAAATAGTTAATTCCATCCTTGTAGAATTAAATGTTTACTACTACTTTCAAATAAATAATAAATGATAACCAACTCAGTATTTAAGGAAAAGGAACATTTCTTGTTGGGTTTTTTTGTTTTTTTTTTTTTAGTTTTTGTTTGTTTTGTTTTGTTTTCTTGAGTTTATTATCCCTTTAAAAGAAAATCTATCTTCCCCCTGGACAGTACTTTGTTTTTTTAATTGTATTTTTTACTTATTAAAATTTACATCCAAATTAGTTAACATATAGTGCAACAATCAGGAGTAGATTCCTTAGTGCTCCTTACCCATTTAGCCCATTCTAGTTGGTTTTTCAATTCAGTTAGTGGGTTCTTAATTATAAAATAGCTACTGTAAACTACAAAAATTTCATAACATTATTACATAATAAAATCACATCGTTTACCTACTACTAGCTTAGAGGTTTAAGATTTTTTTAATTAACATTTCAGAAATGGCTTTTATTGACATTTTCCTATCATTTATAACCTAGTCTAAAATTCTTTTTCAGAAAGCAGATGATAGAGAAAAACGACAAGAAGCCCATCGGTTTCATTTTGATGCTATGTGACTTGCCTTTAATATTATGTGATGGAACAGCTATTCACTTGATTAATTGAAATACTAAATTTGGCTGATAGAAGAAAATAGGGGATTTTGAATATTATTTATAAATGATGTATCCTTTGGTAATTATTGAAAAGTATTCAAATAAATATGGTCTGAATGTGTCACAAGGTCTTTTTTTAAAGCACTTTGTATACAAAGATTTGGGTTATTTAAATGTGCTGTATGTTTTTGTTCCTTTGTGGAATGTGTTGCATGTACTCAGGTGTTTATGTATTTATAATCTTATTAGAATAATGATGATGGAAAAAGACATGTATAAATAAAAATAAATGAGCAGGGATTTTTGTGTTCCACTTGAATTGGTCTTGCTTTTTCTTCTAACTGCAAATTATACTTTTGTGAATGTATCACAGATAAAGTTATTTCACCTTCGCCACAGTGGGCCAGGAATCACTCACTGAGGGCACACAGGGTAGTGATTGGGTACTCTGGCTTTGGAATTGCAGTCCAACAGACTTGCCTTAAATTTCCAGTTCCACCAGTCACAAGGTGATTGAATTTGGCTAATTGCTTAATCTGTGAGCCTCAGTTTTCTTGTTTACAAATGGGGCTAAGAATACTACTTACTTGAGTTTGTCAACATCAAATGGGATGATGAATGTGAAGTGCTTAGCTTGGTGCCTAGCACAGAGTTAGTGCTCAATTAAGTGGTAGTTGTCATTGTTACTATTTTTAGATTTGCTTTTTACAGACTTCTACAACTAATTATCAAAATATATAGACTCAATAGAATTTTATTTTCAGGCATGAAGAAATCATATTCTTTGGAAAGCCTAAATTCTTAGGGTGGTTGACATCTTATATAACAATTTATTACTTGCTCATATTAACTACAAATGATAGTACCCTCCAAGAATTAACGTGCACTAAAAATTTTCTTTTGAACACTGATCCTAATCATGTGATAATGAAGAGTATTTGATTTCTTGAAAGGAAACTGCTGTAGATAGCATCTGAGAATGCAAATCTTCAACCACATTTTTATTCTCAAAAGCATTCTCTAATTTACACTCACACTTCAATGCAAATTTTTGTGAACTTCACCTCACCAAAAAGTTACCCTAAGATTTAAACCTAAGACTGGGAAAAGTTTATATGTCAGTGCTAATGATTGTCTAATGTGCAAATGGACATATGATGCCTATAAAACACAAAAACTTACCCCCCAAAATTTAATTTTTTTCTTTGTGTTATTTTTTTCTTCACAATTCACTGGGAATGGCATGTGTATAAGTGGTTTACTTTGTGTATCTATGCATGTTAATATGTCTCCTTAATAAATACTGTGTATTGAAACAAAGTATTTTGGTGAATTTGTAAATATTTTGTAACTAATTATAAAGTCTAAATCACCTTCTGGACCATGAGACAGAGGAAAATTGATTCACCCATTGCCTCCTTGTGAGTTCATGCAAGATAAGAATCCCCTGACTACAGTACTTAGTTAAATTCACTAAATAGTTATCAACGGCATTACTGTGCCAGGCACTATTCCACGCTGTCCCTAAAGACTGTTAGGCTGAGTATCTATAAATTGATACAGCATGAGGTTTAAAACTCACTTGGGAGTCAGGATATATGGAGGAGTAGTGTTATAAGCAAACCAAATGTTAAAAAGAAAAAAAGAAGAGAAAGGAATACTTCACAATTCCTTTAATAAGGTCAATATTTCCCTAACACTAAAACCAAGTACATTACAAGAAAATAAAACTACAGGCCAATATAGATGCAAAACTCAACAGAACATTAGTTAATTGTATCCAGAAATATGTAGACAGATAACATGTAATAATCAAGTGGGTTTCCTCCAGAATGCAAAACTAATTTCACTATTTGAGGTAAAAAAAAAAAGCAGTATAACTCACCATACTAATAAATCAGAAAAACCATCTTTTATCCTCTCAATAGACACAGAAGGAAAATTTAACAAATCTAACATTCCTGATTAAAAAAAAAAAAAAAATCTAGGCAAACTATGAATAGAACTTCCTTCACCTTAAGGGGCATTTTTTTTTTTTTTTTTATCTGCAGCTAATGATGTTTTTTAAACCTGAGCTAATCTGCTCACATACTTAATGGTGAGAGACCAAATGCTTTCTCCCAATGACTAGGAACAAGGCAAGGATGTCCTCTCCCACTGATAGCTTTCCACATAGTCCTGGAAATCTTAATAATCCAAGAAAATGAAACAAAAGGCATACAGATTGAAAAGGAAGAAATAAAACTGTCCCTATTAGATGACATGAGTGCCTAGAAAATTCCCAGGAATCTACACACCCACACAACCTCCTAGAACTAAGTGAATTCAGCAAATTCGTGGTCAACACAATCATTTTTTTTAAGTTTATTTATCTTTGAGAGAGAGAGAGAGAGATGGAGTGTAAGTGGAGGGAGGGCAGAGAGAGAGAGGGAGACAATCTGAAGCAGCCTCCAGGCTCTGAGCTGTCAGCACAGAGCCCAATGCGGGGCTTGAACCCATGAACCATGAGATCATGACCTGAGCTGAAGTCAGATGCTTAAATGACTGAGCCCCCTAGGTGCCCCAACACAATCATTTCTATATAAACACAATGAAACTCTTATGTGGAACTATTAACAAAGCATGCATGGGATCTGTATGCAGAAAACTATAAAATGCTGATGAAAGAAATCAAGGAAGACTTGAATGTAAAGACTGTGTTTATGGGTTGGAAGATTCGATCAAGCAAAGATGTAACACTCCCCAAAGTGATCTATAGATTTAATCCTTATCAAAATCCCAGCAGTTGTTGTTGTTTTTGTAGAAATAGACAAGATTATTGTAAAATTTACATAAAAGAGTAAAGGAACTAAAGTAGCTTAAAATAATTTTGAAAAAGAAGGCAAAGTTGGAGGAATCAAACTATCTGATTTTAAGACTTACAATAAGTCTTAGAATAAATTTATAGAAATCAAGATAGTGTGGTATTGACAAATAAATAGAAGAGCAATGGAACAAAGTAGAGGGTCCAGAAAGAAACCCACACAAATATAGCCATTTGATCTTTGACAAAAGTGTAAAAGTGATTAGGTGGAAGACAGTCTTTTCAACAGATAGTGCTTGAATAATTGGTCAGATATATGCAAAGAGAAAAAAGGGACCTTGACCTAAACTTTCATACCTTATATGATAAATAACAAAAATACCTAATATGATAATATGATCATAAACTTCAGTGTAAAGCATAAAACTATAAGACTGTTAGAAGAAAACATAGAAGAATATCTTCATGAACTGGGGTTAGGCAAAGTGTTGTTAAAAATGACACCAAAAGTATGATCCATAAAAGAAAATATTGACAAATTTGACTTCATCTAAATTAAAAACATTTTCTTTGCCAAACACTTTCAAGAGTATGAATAGACAAGCTGCATATGGGAAGAAAATATTTACAAATCATATATCCGAAAATGGGCTTGTATCCAGAATGTATAGTAAACTCTCAAAAGTCAACAATAAATTAAAATATATACAATTTAAAACTGGGCAAGACACATTACTAAAAAAGATATGCAAATGGCAACTAATCAGATGAAAAGATTTCCCACATTAGCTGTTAGGTAAAAGAATATTAAGAATCATGAAAAGATACCATTACACACCTATTATAACAGCTAAAACAAAAAATACTGACAATTCCAAGTGCTGACATGGATGAGGAACAACTGGAGCAAACTGGAATTCTCACATATTCCTGGTAGGAATATAAAAGAATAAAGCGACTCTGGAGAACACTTTGGTAGTTTCTAAAATCAAACACATTTTTATATATGCATTGAATATATAATTTATATCAGATACAAAATAGATTTTAAAACAGGTAACATTTATAAGAGCATCAAATAAAGCCAATTATACAGGAATCAATAACACAAGTTGCATCACATCTCAGTGGGGTTTATAAAACTTTCTTGAGGAAAATTAAAGAAATCTTCAATAAATGTACATCTATACCATATTTGTGGACAGGATGACAAAGTATTGTCAAGATGTCAAATCATCTCCAACTCCACTCAATATCCCAACAGATTTTTGTTGTTGTTGCTGCTAAACTTGATAAGCTGTTTATAAAATGCATATGGAGTGCTCGCTTCGGCAGCACATATACTAAAATGCATATGGAAATACAAAGGGCCAAGAATAGCCAAGACTATCTCGAAAAAGAACAAGAACTTACTCTATCAGATACCAAAACTTAATATAAAGTTATAATGATTAATACAGTGTAGTATTAGCAAAGAGACCGGTGGATTCAAGACCTAAATGTGAAATGCAAGTTTATAAGCTTTTAGTATTTTTAACATACATAAATAAGTTCATGATCCTGGGGTAGGGATGGGTTTCTTATTCAAGTCACTCATAATACTATAAATTAAAATTTTATATGTATAGAGCATATTAAAATTAATATCTTCCATTCACCACAGACACTATTAAAAGGGGAAGAAAAGCCATAAAATTAAAGAAAATATTTCAACACATGTAAGTGATTAGTATCCAAAATAAAGAAATTCTACAAAATGACTTTAAAAGCCCAGTAAAAAAATAAATAAAAAAATAAAAGCCCAGTAAAAAAATTGGGCAAAAGTTTTGAACAGGTCATTCACCAAAAAAAGAAATCCAAGTAGCCAATAAACATATAAAAAGGTGTTCAAATTAAGGGAATGCAAATTAAGCAAACAAAACATCAGAAACAGGAACAAATTGGTGGCTGCCACAGAAGAGGGAGTGAGGGGATGGGCAAAATAGGTAAAGGGGATTAAGAGGTACAAACTTCCAGTTCCACAATAACTGTTATGGGATGAAATGTACATCAGAGAGAGTACAGTCCATAAGATTATAATAATGGTCACAGATGGTATCTACATTTATCATGGTGAACATTTTGTAACGTATACAATGATCAAATCACTATGTTGTACATCTTAAACTAATACTGTATGTCAGCTATACCTCAATTTAAAAAAAGGAGAGGGGCAACTGAGTGGCTCCATCAGTTAGGCGTCCGACTTTGGCTCAGGTCATGATCTCGCGGTTGTGAGTTCGAGCCCCGCATCCGGCTCTGTGCTGACCGCTTGGAGCCTGGAGCCTGCTTCAGATTCTGTGTCTCCCTCTCTCTCTGCCCCTCCCCCACTCACACTCTGTTCCTCTCTCTCTCTCTCTCTCTCTCTCTCTCGCAAAAATAAAACGTTTAAAAAAATTTTAAAAAGGAGAAAAATAGTTATGTTACATGAGAAAAAAAAAAGGAAGGAAATGATGAAGAATAGTAATAAACTCTGGGGAAATGAGAAGATTATAATCAGGCACAAGCACTTGGGGAGCTTCAGGGTATAAGTGAAGCTTTATTTCTTGATCTAGGTGGTGTTTACATGGCACTTAGCTTTATAATTAACAAACATACATATTTGTTTCAGACAGTTCTCTGAATAAGTATTATATTTCACAATTTTTTTTCCTTTTCAAATTTTTATTTAAATTCTAGTTAGTTAACATACATTGCAATATTGGTTTCAGGAGTAGAATTCAGTGATTGATCACTCACATACAATACCCAGTGCTCATCACAAGTGCCCTCCTTAGTATCCATCACCCATCTAGCCCATCTCCCACCTACCTCTCTTTGTCAATCCTGTTTGTTCTTTTTTAATGTTTATTTTGGAGAGAGAGAGGGAAAGCATGAGCAGGGGAGGGGCAGAAAGAGGGGGGACAGAGGATCTGAAGCGGGCTCCATGCTGATAGCAGTGAGCCCAACATGGGGCTCAAACTCATGAACAAACCCCCAGATCATTACCTGAGCTGAAGTAGGATGCTCAACCGACTGAGCTACCCAGGTGCCCCTGTTCTCTGTCTTTAAGAGACAGAGAACTGTCTTTCTCTCTCTTCTTTCGCCCACACCCCCTTTCCCATATGTTCATCTGTTTTGTTTCTTAAATTCCACATATGAGTGAAATCATAGGGTATTCGTCTTTCTCTGACTGCCTTATTTCACTTAGCATAACACACTCTAGCTCCATCCACGTTGTTGCAAATGGCAAGATTTCATTCTTTTTAATGGCTGAGTAATATTAACTGCATATATACTATATATATATATATATATATATATATATATATATATATATATATATATACTACATCTTCTTTATGCATTCATCAGTCAATGGACATTTAGGCTGTTTCCATAGTTCGCTATTGTTGATAATGCTGCTATAAACATCAGGGTTCATGTACCCCTTTGAATCTGTATTTTTGTATCCTTTGGGTAAATATCTAATAGTGCAGTTGCTGGATTGTAGGGTGGTTCTATTTTTAACTTCTTGAGAAACCTCCATACTGTCTTCCAAGTAGCTGCACCAGTGTGCATTCCCACTACCAGTGCAAGAGTGTTCCCCTTTCTCCCCATCCTCGCCATCATCTGTTGTTTCTTGTGTTAATTTTAACCATTTTGACAGGTGTGAGTTGGTATCTCATCGTGGTTTTGATTTGTATTTTCCTGATGATGAGCAATGTTGAGCATCTTTCCATGTGTCTATTAGCCATTTGGATGTCTTCTTTGGAAAAATGTCCATTCATGTCTTCTGCCCATTTATTAACTGGATTATTTGGTTTTGGGGTGTTGAGTTTAGGTTCTTTATAAATTTTGGATACTAACCCTTTATCAGATATGTCATTTTATTTCACAACTTTGAAGATACTCTTACAAAAGTTTCCCAAAGATCCTTTTGTAGATCACATATCTATAAATATAAGTTTCATTATAAATCTTATGTATTTTATAGCATAAAAAATAGTTTTGAGATTTTTGTTAATAAAAAAATAATTTAGATACTTCCTTACAAGAATTGAAGAACACCAATATATAGTTGAATATATACACATTCTAATCACACTAGCATTAATAGCATAGGATATAAAGCAGCACAAATATTATTCAGTCCTTAAGCTGAACATATAGGAAAGTTCTATTATCTATCAAACATTACCAAATAACTATATAAAGAATTTTACAGTTTAATTATGGTTTCATGTTGTACAAATAATCCAGCATTCATTTCAGCTTGTTATAAACAGGTTTAAGCATAAGGTAAATAGATACTCCAAAATGGGATTTTGGCTTTTAAGAAAATGATACCATATATGTTAGCAATGTTATTCTAAGGACTATCATTAGGACCTTTTTTAGTTTTTCACAATCAAATGAAAGTAAATGGTTGATCAGAAATTCTCCTGATAAAGTTGAAATACTTTTGTACTGGTGGTAGGCAGTATTTCTTAAAAACTTCCTTGCTTCGGAATTACAAAAGTAGAAATTTGGAAACAAGTGTAGTGTAGGTGACAGTGTTACTGAAAGAACTGGTTTTGACTCCCTGGAAGCAGCTCTTCCTCAAGATCGGTAACAAAGGAATAATTTTGGTTCATGAAGGTATAAGTATATGGACTGAATTGTGCCTAATATGAGTATATGGACTGAATTGTGTCCCCCAAATCCATATGTTGAAGCTTAAACCCTCAGTGTGATACAGATGGAGAAGGGCTTTTGAGAATGTAATTAAAGTTATATGAGGTCATAAGGGTGGGACCTTAATGCAGTCTGAGGTGTCTTTATAACTGGAAGAAACATTTACAGTGCACAGAGAAAGGGCCATGTGAAGCCACAGCGAGAAGTCTGCAGTCTGCAGGCCAGGAAGAGAAGACTTACCAGAAACCAACCCTATGTGCACATTTATCTTGGACTTCCAGCCTCCAGAACTGTGAGAAAATATATTTCTATTGTTTAAGCTACCCAGTATGTGGTATTTTGTTATGGCAGCCCAAGCAGACTAATACAATGGGTTAAAATTTTTTTTAAGTTCCTCTTTTCTGTCCCTACAGTTGTATAATTACAATGAAATCTTCATCTATATGATATTGTTTTTCACTAAATTTCACCATCATTGTTGCCATATCCACATGCTATATGAAAAGCAGTGTAAGACCCCCTATGCTACTTTAGTATGAAAAAATGTTTCTGTACATCACCTTGGTTATGTGTAAATTCCTGTCTTCCTGAATCATATCTCTGTATTAGTCTGCTCAGGCTTCCCTAACAAAATGCCATACACTGAGTGGCTTTAGCAGCATTTATTTTCTCCTGGTTCTGGAGGCAGAAGTCCCATTTCAAGGCTCTAGCCATTTGGGTTTCTGGTGAGAACTCTTCCTGGCTGGTAGACTGCCACCTTGTCACTTTGTCCTCACAGGTCATTTCCTCTGTGTTGGAGTGTAAAGGAGAAGGGATCACTCCCTGGTGTCTCTTCTTTAAGGATACTAATCTGATCAGATAGAGCCCCCTCCTCATTTAACCTTAGAGGTCCCATCTCCAAATATAGTCATACTGGGGAGTAGGACTTCAACATATGAATTCTAAGGGAAACAAACATTCAGTCCATAAAAATCTCTAAACAGAACCACCAACCTTCCTAGGCTATCATTTAATAAGATGTTAGAGCTCCCAAACTCTAGTGAAAAAGAGAGACAACAAAAAGCTGTTCAGGGTGTGCCTGGGTGGCTCAATCAGTTAAGGGTCCAAATTTGGTTCAGGTCATGATCTCACCATTCATGAATTCAAGCCCCGCATCAGGCTCTGTGCTGACAGCAGGGCCTGGAGCCTGCTTCAGATTCTGTGTCTCCCCGCCCCTGCTCGCTCTCGCTCTCCCTCTCTCTCTCTTTTTTAAACAAAAAAAAAAAAGCTATTCAGTATACACTGAGATAAAATGATGTATTTTTTATGACTCATTTTCCTAGTAAGTCAGTGCTACATACTATTCAAGTGCAACAGGGAACCTGGTCGGAGAAAAGCCAACTTAAACCATAGGAATGAGTGGTGCCTGGGTGGCTCAGGTGGTTAAACATCTGACTTCAGCTCAGGTCACGATCTCACGGGTTCGTGAGTTCCATGCACTGGCAGCGTGGAGCCTGCTTTGGATCCTTTGTCTCCCTTCCTCTCTGCCCCTCCCCTGCTCACACACTCTCTCTCTCAAAAACAAGTAAACATTTTTTTAAAAATAATATATAAACTAGGAATGATTCTGTGAGGAGTTGGAGAAGTTATATCTACGCCTTGGAAGATCGGGCAGGATGCAATGAAGGCAGAGTCCCCAGTCACCTGGGAATTGGCAGGTAACCTAGAAACAGACTTGAGTGCTACTGGGTGGTCTTCTGAGGGAAACTAATTCAAATACAGAAGTCTCCAACTGAGACATATGCAAAGTGCTTTCCTTTTGATTAACACATGGCCACACAGTAGTCCCAACCATGATTGTGCTTTATCACATTCCTTGAAAAATGTACTACAATTATACTAGTACAGCCAAAAGATAGGTGTCTTAAAGGGAGCCAAAAATGAACATCCCCAATCTATAGCCAATATCCTAGAGGAAAAAACTTTTTTAGGTTTCATCAAAATGATACTACCAGTAAGAGCTACTAGGCCAAATGTGAGTACTGTGTATACACTTTTTAAATCACTACAGTTGCTCTAATACCCTCCCCGCTTTTACTATATCCTCAGTGAACTGCCAGATTAATCTTTCCAGAACTATATTACTCCACTATTAAAAACTATGCCTCTGGCCCCTGAATCAAGCACAAACCCCTCTGCCTAGCATTCAAGCAAGAATTTCATATTCTATCTTTACTACCAGACACAGCACTTGCCCCAAATGCAATGCTAACACTTGCTCCTTGCCTGACTTGAAAGCTCTTCTGCCTTCTCTCCTCTCCACTTGCCATCCACACACAGCCTTTCCATTCTTTGTGTGTCATCTCCTTCATGAAGTATTCTCTGATGACATCACACACACTGATTCTTCCTTCAGTCAACAACTATGCATTAAGAAACCTATTCTGTTCCAGAAGTTGAGAGGACTCCTTCCTCCTAATTCTTTTTGTCCACATTTGTCTGTGACTTAAATTTAATACTTACTACTGTCCTAGTCTTCCAATATGTCACTTTATACTTGTGGGAAAGGATCTTGAATGTTTTATTTACTAGTTGGTTCACAAGTGATTTGTGATTTGTAGGTGATTTGTCTTGGGAACCCAAACATACACATCTTTTATACCTCCCATAGCACATGGCAAAAGACCAAATATCTTGCTATTAATTTCTGTTAAATATGTTTTTACTTGCAAACCTTGTGAATACTTACTTTTGTGCCTTTCTTGGAGGGACAGAAGGAAAAAGAGCTTGGCATCCTGGAAGAGTTTTTTTCGGTTGCCTAACATTGTCCTTAATTATAATTTGTTAGACAAGTATTTGTGGAGTTCCTACTGGAGGTCACATACAGGCACAAATATTCTATTATGGTAAGTAGAGTCTTAATCACAGCCTTAAGTCCCCAGCACCTATTATGGTTTTCTGCATAGTTAACTCAGTAAGCATGTGTTGAGCGTCTCTATGAATGTAGCCTCCTGCCCTCAAGCAGTTCATATTTTAGTGGTGTAGGGGTAAATGGGAAATAGGTGATGAACAAAAAAACAAGTAGAAGAGCTAGGTAATTTCAGAGCATAACAATTACTATGGAGAAAATAAAACAAGATATATTAATACAGTTTGCTAATTTGGATTTTTTTAGCAGCAGAGTAGAGCAACCCCATCAACATGGCTTAGTGGACAATGCCGCAGCTTTTCCAGGTTCACAACCCTTTCTCCCTTGCTGTGTGGCTCTGGACAAATTACTTAACCTTTCTGGCCTCGTTATTCCCACTCTCTAACAGTACCTACCGCATGAGTTGGGTGTAAGGATTAAAAAGAGTTGATATGCATAGTGTTTGGCATTCTGCCTGGCAACCTGGGAAGTGCTCAGGAAATGCTAATAATCCCCAAGGCCGTCAGGTTAACTTACCTGACGCTAAGGGAAGGAGAGAGCCTCAAGCGCCCCCTGCCTCTGAGCCCCGCCCAGATCCACGCCCCCTGCCCAAAGCAGATAGTCCAGCAGCAAACTGGGGCAGAGTTTTGACCTTGAGCTGAGTCCTAAGAGGCCGAGGGGTCGGCTCCCCTTTCTGAGAGGGCGCGCGGAGATGGCCAGGTGGGGAAGGGCTGCGGGGCTCCCCGTTCCCTCCCTGGGGCCAGAGGCCTCGAGGGCTCGGACCTGCTTACCCCGGACGCCCTGCGGCGGCGGGGAATCGGCCGGGCTCTCCCTCAGCACCGGCCTCTCTGGGTCAGCGGTTCGCAGCCGAAGGGGTCGAGACGGCGGCGCCCCGCACCCCCTCGCCCCGCCCCCAGCTCAACGGTCGCCGGCGCGCAGCCCTCCCAGGGCGCGAGGCCGCGGGCGGGCCCGCCAGGCGATTGGCCGGGAGGGTGCGAGAGGCACGCGGGCGGAGGCGGGGGGCGGGCACATGCGCGCAGGCGGCGCGGCCGGCACGCGGCGCTCGCGCTCCCCGCTTAAATGAGCCTGGGCTCCCAGCGCCCGCCACTTCGGAGGGGTCTGCGCCGCGGCCGCAGGCGGGGCGGCCAGCGTCGGTGCCGTGCCTCTCGCCAGCGCGCCTCGCCTCCGGGGCGGTCAATGGGACGGAGCGTCACGGAGCAGAAGGTGCCGCCCGTCGGGGGGCTCGGGCAGCGCGTGAGCCCGCCGGGGTGCTCGAGCATGGCGGGCCGCAGGACCTGAGCCGTGCCCCGCGGGGAGGTATCCTGGTGGCCAGCGATGGGGACCGAGCGGGACTGCTGCCGCACCGGGCCGTGAGGGCCGCCGCCGCCGCCTCCTCCTAGCCGCCGCCTCGGCCCCTCGCGAAGCGCCGGGCCGCTCGGGAATATGGCCCTGGAGCAGCTCTGCGCGGTCCTCAAAGGTAAGCGCCCGGGGCCGCGGACGGCGCCCCCTGCGGGCCGAGACCGGCGTCTTCGCGTCCCTCCCTGGAGCCGGGCGCCCGACGCGACTCTTTGTCTGGTCCGCGCGGACCGCCAAGCCCTCGCGCCCGCCCGGGATCGATTTGCTCTCCGAGCGCCTCTCCCCTACGCTCTGTGTGTCTGACAGGCTCCGGGGGCACTGGTAGGAACAAACGGGAGATCAGGAAGCGGCGGCCCGGCGGGGCCCTCCGAGCTGTGTCCTCGCGCCTCTTTCTTAAAATTCCTCGCATCGCTTTGCAAAGTTGTGGGGTTCGTGTAAGTGGGGCGAAGACTGGTCTGTTTTCAGCATTTAATGACAGAAAGTCATTCCACACAAACAATAAAAGCCCCAGCCGAGGAGTCGCGGAGCGGCTCTCCAAAAGCCCCGCGATGGCGGGTGGCGGAACGGCCTGCGGGCCGGGCCGGGTCCCACCTGCTGCGGCCGCGGAGGCTGCGGCACCACTGCGGGCGCCGCGACCCGAGTCTGCCCGGCCCGGAGCTCTCTGCTCGTGGCCGCGCCCCGGCGGTTCCCAGGACCTCGGAATACCGTGCTGCTGTCGTGTAGTTCTTTTGATTTGTTGTGCCGGGAATTAAAACAGTGGACTTGCCAAGTGCACAAAGCTCTCAAACGTGCTGTAGCTGCTTTGCATTTTCCTGAAGGTGTTATTTTAGATTAAAATTTATATACATAGGTAATTAAGATTGTGATACAAAGTTGCTTCCGAAACTCGGACTGAATAAGTCCTTTTTTCAGTCGTCAGAGGAAAACACCACCACACAAAAAAAAGGGCTTCCCTTTTTCCCTACCGATTTAAATTAAAAACTGAATAGCTGTAACGTTTGTAATGTTATGAAATATTCTCTTTTTCATACTGGGTAAGGAGTTAAGGTATTGTATTAGCAGTGTCATATATAGCTTATTGTATGCTGATATTTGTACAGTGACAGATGTTGGGTGTTTTTTCCCATTCCATATTAATACTTTTCTCAAATTTGTTTATTAGAAAATTCAGTCTAATTTTGATTTTAATTTTAATTGGACAAATTACCTGCTCTCCAGACATACCTAAATTCATAATTGAGATTTGAGCAGTTTAATTTAAAATGCTTAACTAGCCAACTGTATGCTTACAGATACAGTTTGTACTAAGGTAACCTAGGACTTTCTACCTTGTGAATATTTCATGTCACCCCATAAATTCTTAGTGATTCCTTTATTATGTTACAATTTAAAACTCTGAGGTTAATTTCATGTAGTTTTCCTATCTGTAAATCCTAATTTACATAGCCATTCCTTGGAAATTAAGATCCTCTTTTACTCTTTCAAAATAAATCACATAAGCACAGTAAGATTTCTGATAGTCCTCATGATCCAAATTTGCTTCATTGTTCTGATTGCTTTAAAGTTATCAACATCATGACAGTCCATCTGGGTAGCCTCCTTGGGGAGAAATCAGTTAGCCCTGTTATACAGCTCTTCCTGCTGAACTTGAGGGAACTGAGCTGGATAGGAGAGAATCTCTGGTCCTCCTGAATGGTGAAGGGATTCGCAGCTTTTCTGCCTATGCCTTTGTCGTTGGTACACAGTGCCCTCTCTGGCCACTGTGATGAAGCATTTAGTTGTTGCACCTTTGAGGAAAGGATTCTGTGGTGATGACAGAGCTAACAGTGAAAACAATGTAGTATCTGGCTTTTCTTTTTTAAAGTACACTAAAACCTACACTAGTTTTACATGCTGAAGTATTTTTAAAATTCAAATTAAGTTGTTGTAGGCTTACTAGAGATGAAACAAGCTATTTTTAAGTCTGCTAAAGTGTATGTGTGTGTGCACGCGCTCTTGTAAATATGGGAAATTGGTCTGGAAAGATTAAAGAAATTAACAAAAGTTGATTCTGAGAAAGGAATCTGGGAGACAGAGACCAAAGTGAGGGGAACACTTCTATTTCACTGCATGCCCATTTGTACCACTTGATTTTTTTTTTAAACCAAGTAAGTGTGTTACCTATACAAAAATTGGCATTTTTAATTAAAAAAATTATCAGGGGCACCTGGGTGGCTCAGTCGGTTAAGTGTCGGACTTCGGCTCAGGTCATGATCTCACAGCTTGTGAGTTCGAGCCCCGTGTTGGGCTCTGTGCTGACAGTTCAGAGCCTGGAGCCTCTTCAGATTCTGTCTTTCTCTCTCTGCCCCTCCCCCACTCACACTCTGTGTCTGTCTCTCAAAAATAAATAAACGTTAAAAAAATTTTTTTTTAATTATCTTTTGGAAAAATATTGGAATCCTGCCATTCACTGTGTGCATGAAGGCATAAAAAGCAGCCTTTAAGTGTTCTGTAAGGTGAATTGTTTCAATGCTGAAGAGGTTCTTATCAGAGGCAGTTCTTTAGTATTTGCATAATTACAGATATTACCTACCTAAAGCCTTGTTTGGAATATTATGGTCAATTTCTACTAAAACAAATCATCCATAATGAGTGTGTGAGATTTTAAATGGAAGGTAATTTTCTTTAAGATGCCATTGATTCTTTTTGTTTTACTCTCAGCAGTGAGAACAAAAGGATAACTTGTACTAGGCTTTTTAAATCTTTCACATGTTATTACTGAATAGTTCACTTTTAACTGTTTGCGATCACTCCAGGTCTTATAAAATTTAACTTTCTGCCAAAGTTAAGTAAACATCATAGTCACATGAAAATACTGCATTAGTATTATAAACCCATTTTTTACTGTTTTATTCACTCTGCACACTTCTGGAGAAACCTATTAGACTCCGTTATATTTAAATCTGTATAAACTGAGGTTAAATTTATTGTGTAATAGCATAAATATCCCTCAACACTGTATTTTTAAAATCTTAGACTGGCAAAAATTAACTCCTGTCTTTCATTCTTACACCTCATCCAAAAATGTAAACCATACCAAAATAAGTACAGTACTGGAAACCTGTCCCTTTAATAGTGAAGTCTTTAAGCACAGTCTTGTTAAAAATTAGCTTTTCAGCTTTTCCCCCCAGGAGTTGAAGAAAATGTTTTAATGCTGAAAACTGAAAAGTATGAGTAAACACTGGTTTTATTGTAGTAAATCCTCAAACTAGAATCCAGTGTATTTGTGTTTTGAAACCATGATCACCTGTTAGAGAAAACATGCAGCCCTGTAATACAGACACACATGCATTATAAAACAAATTCAAACCAAAACCACCTTCAGTCCTTTTTGGAATAAGATAGAAAAAGATAAACTGTAAGTAAAATTCATATATAAAGTTTTAAAACAATCCCAAGTTCTCCTCTTGGTTATTACCTATTCAGAGTCTCCTGCAGTTTTTTTTTCCAGTCTCATTTTTGAATTATGCTCCTGCACAGTAATTGTTGACATTTAAAAAAATGTATCCCTGAATCACTTTGAGATCCCAGTTATTATGGTCTTCAAGTTGGAAAGGGGAACCAAAGATGTTATCCAGCCCACTGGTTTCCAAACTTAGGTTAACAGGAGAGCTACCTCAAAGGAACCCTTATGAGGAGGTACTTAAAAACTAAACAAAGACAATAGATAAGAATGCAAGGTTGCTCTAATTGGTGAGGGACCTCACCCTCTCAAAGGCTCATCAGAGTGGCCCCCCAAAACTGATACTTTTTAATGTGTTTGTTATATTACAAAATTGTAGTTCACTAATCTGAAAGTTCAGTTCTTCCTAGGCAAAATGATATTAAAACATGTTGGTTTAAATATGCCTAGAGTAGCATGTTGGAAATTACAGCACTAGTGTGTGAGAAGACTCACTCTTTAAAATGTGATCTGGTCACATTAAAATTTGATGGTAGTTGCTGTGGATGTCTAAAGAAGGCTCTTGTAAAATGAGAAGATACAAAACTGCTGTCTGCAGAGCATTTGGCCAGCAAAGAGGTTGTCACATTCTGCAGGAAAGAAAGTACTGCTACAGTTAATCTTTGTTAAAGTGGTTGGCAGTGGGATTAGCATATGTAGGCTGGAGTGATCCCAGAGTTTGCCAAGATCCATCTTCTTTGTGTCTTTTTTTTTTTGAAAAAATGTTTTAATGTTTACTAATTTTTGAGAGAGAGAGCGAGACACAGAATCCGAAGCAAGCTCCAGGCTCTGAGCTGTCAGCATGGAGTCCGATGTAGGGCTCGAACTCAGGAACTGTGAGATTATGACCTGAGCCAAAGTCAGACACTTAACCAATTGAGCCACCCAGGCACCCAAATCCGTCTTCTTCCTTAACTAATAATAATAAGTAAAATTGAGTTTGATTACATTTGGGTACTCCATCCTGTGGAACACAGTTTATTGAAAACAAGTTACTGCTACCTCAAGTAGCATTTGGACTCTCATCAAACTCCATTCTGCTCTCATTATAGAGCAGTAAAGAGTTAGGTGGTTTTTACATCATGGCATCTCATGATAGATTCTACAAACCTTAAGTGCTTAAAACAAGAAGGCTTATTGGAAAGAGGCACACTCAGTTACTAACAAGTAAATTGAGCCAGCTTGAGGAAAGTAAGAGTAGTGACTAGATATCTGAAAAGAAAAAAAAAAAAAAATCAATTATTTTCCTGTCCCTGACGTATGCTCAGATAAAAGAAGCTGGGTCATCTGTGTGATTACTGTTAACCAAGATGTGTGCTGCTTAGTTTGTTAATGCAGGGCTCTCTGTACTATGTTGTAGTCAACAGAAAAGACATAATCAGGATCATGCTTAGTCATTTCATGTATTCATCTAATTTTTATTGAATGCTATTGTGGGTCAGACAGTCTTCTAGTCACTAGAGAGGCATCAGTGAATCAGACAATGCTCCTCTTTCTAGTAAGAAGAGACAAATAATAAGCAAGAAAATACCAAGTCATATAAATAGTAATTAAAATATTTATATAATAAAGTAGGATGAAGGAGAAAATGTAGAGTTTCTTTAGAAGTCAGTCACAAAACCTGAATGACCAGAAGAACCCAGCCATGCAGAGAGATTCTAGGCAAAAGGAATAAACTAGTCCCTAAAGCAAGAATTAGCTTGGTGTATAGAAGTAATGAGAAGAAGGCCTGTGTACCATTGGTAGCAATCGGGAGGTCAGATGCTAGATCATGTAGGACCTCTGAAGTCAGAGTAAAGAGTATTGGATTTATTCTAAATGTAATGGGACTGTATTGGAAGATTTTATGAAAGGCTCTGATACGATCTGGTTTATGTCTTGAAAGGATCACTGGCTGCTGAGTACAGAATAGATTATAGGGAACTGTGGCAGGAATAGCCAGTTGTCTCCCAATATCCATTTTATAATTCAGTAATTCTCTGAATTTTAATTAAGCCCGTGAACACCCAACAGAAAGACTAGATTTTCCAGCTTTCCATAGGGTTAGGTGTGGTCATGTGACTAAGTTTGGCCAATTACATGTGTGTGCAACTTTGGGAAAGTGATGGTGTTTTTGTTCAGTTAAAAATTTTATTTTGAAATCACTGTAGATTCTGGGCAAATGTCTTTTAAAGGAAGAAGGAATGTCCTGTGTCACTTCTTCATTTTTGCTGACACAGGAGTGAGTAGCTATAATGAAGATATACTGACTGGCACTCTGGCGTACATATTGGACCATAAGATGAACTTGGAATTAAAATCAGCTACAACTGGGGCACCTGGGTGGCTCAGTCGGTTGAGCATCCGACTTGGGCTCAGGGCATGATATCGCAGTTCGTGAGTTTGAGCCCCTTGTTGGGCTCAGAGCCTGGAGCCTGCTTCAGATTCTGTGTTCCCCCCTCCCTCCCCGCCCCACCCCTGCTTGTGCTCTGTCTTTCTCTTTCAAAAATGAATAAACATTTTAAAAATTTAAAAAAAAAATTTTTAAATCATCTACAACTGAATAAAATAGAAGATCCCTAGTAATGATATAGCCTTCACTCTAGCCCTTGACTACTTACCTCCACAGTTTGTATACTTGGCAGAAATATATTCTATGTTGTGTAAACTGTGCAAAATCAGTAAAAGAAAACCAGGCAGAGATTGAGAACTGTTAAATAGTCACAGAAGTGAAAAATCTGAATGCTATCAAATAAAATTAATTTTGAAAGTGCATGTCTTAAACAGTGCAAAGGTACTCTAGTGGAAGCAAAGGGTGATCCATGGCAAGTGCAGATGCCCAGAAATAAGAAGTATTTATAGGAACATTATAAGAATAGGTAGCAGAGCGTTCAGCAACATTTCCAAAACCAACTCATCAACTCCTTTTTGCTAGTCCCCTACCCTGCCACATCCATTTTGGCCCAAACTTGCCCCTGCCATCACCAATGGAGAAAATGGGCAGCCTCTTTCCATTTCTTACAGTCTACCATCATTCTCTTATTGTAGTAGTTGGTTTGCAAAGTATGTTCCCAGGGCCAGAAGCTTTTAGCATCAATGGGGGACTTCCTTGTTAAAATGCAAGTTCTCAAGCCCCAACCCAGACCTACTGGGTCAAAATCTCTGGAGGCACCCACCCCCACCACCCCACTCCAAAATCTGTGTTTTAATAAGTTCTCTGGGTGATTATCTTTTACATTGCACGCTACTGTCCCGATGATTGATTCAGTTCTCACACCTGGAAGTAGACTTGCTGAGTGGGATTTGTGCATTTTTAAACTGGTATATTATTACCAGATTAACCTCCAAAAAGGTATGCCAGTTTACAGTCCAGTGACAGTGTATGTCAGTTTTCTATATCCTGACCAACAATAGAATCTGCCTTTTTTTTATATTAGGCTAAATTTTTGCATTTTTAAAAAATTTATTTGAGAAGCATGCATGCAAGCTGGGGAGAGGGACAGGAGGAGAGAGAGAGACTGAGACAGAGAGAATCTTAGGCAGGCTCTACTCCATGGGCTCAATCCCATGACCCTAGGATCATGACCTGAGCCCAAATCAAGAATCAGACAGTCAACTGACTGAGCCACCCAGGTGTCCTTCATTGTTTTTGGTTTTGGCACATTTTTCTTATGGCATAATCCTTTTTTCTCAGTTATTTGTGATTTTTATTTGTTTGTCTTTGGTACATGAACGTGTTCTCCACCCAAAAATATACATAGATAATTCAACTTTTTGTTTTTTCAATATGGTGTTTATTTTTCTATTTAGCTTGAAGGAACAGACCTACTTTTTTTTTTTTAATAATTAACAAGTTATCCCAGAATCATTTCACCAAGAGTTTCAAATACCATACATATAATAAATTGTGGTGTGTGTGTGTATGTTTGTTTGTTTGTTTGTTTATTTATTTATTTATTTATTTTATTTCATTTCTTCAGCTTTTTCTTCCATCTTCTTATCTTTAAGCTTGAGAATAAGGACCAGGGCTGCTTGCTTCATTGCTGTAGCCTCAAGGACTGACCACTGCCTGTAATACAGTGGGGGCTGGATATGTTTGTTGACGGATCATCTGTTTCTTCCTATACCATTACTACATTTTGAATTACTATAGCTTTGCAATAAGTATATATTATTTTTATGTATTTTATGTCTTTTATTTTTTAATTTTTCTTGAGCCATATGAAAAAGCTTTTAAGATGAGTTATCAGCAACATTTTAAGTCCTCCAGAAAACTAAGATTTTGATTAAAACATTAAATATGTAACTTATTGGGAAGAATTGTTACCTTCACATTGTTTTATTATCCAAAACCTATAGTCACTCCGTTGTATTAAATTTGTTTACTTGTTTGTTTGTTTTAGTCTTACTTTCTTCTTTTAATAGGTGTAATAATTTCCTAGTAATTCTCTTGAGACTTCTAGGTTTTAAGTAACATTATCTATAAATAATAATTTTGTCTCCTTTCCAGTATTGCATTGGCCAGAGTTTCCACTGTTAAGTAACAGTGGAAAGAATAAACTTGATCTTGATTTTTATAGTTCAGGGTAAGGCCTTTAAACTGAAAGCCCTGGGGAGAAGACTCTGCATAGAGCTAATAGGACAGTTTTTCAAGGTAAAAGGAGTAGCATTGAGGACTGGTATTTAACACCTTGAATAGCATCTGTCTTTATCATTTAAGTCTTCATTTTTAAGTCAGGTCTGTACACACATTACAAGGCCTTGCCTAAACTCCAGAACTAGAGGTATGGGCATAAATAATGAGCATTCCCTCTTTTAAGCATCAAATCACAAACCCTTCTTTATGTAATTAAACTGTATGGTTAAGGAGTTTAGAATTTTTATTTTGGCATGGATTTCTACCTTAATGAATTAGTGCCTTCTTGGGTACATTATCTTTTAATTTGAAGTGTGTGGTATTTCTGGATTTGAGAAATTATTGATCCTTTTGGTAAGAGGAAGAAGGGAACAGTGGCACATAGTTGGGGCTAAAGACAGAACAAAGCAGCATGGCACTGCTTCTTATAGTTAAATAATTCCAGTGTTTGGCATTAATGGAGTTTGTTTTAATATCCCAGCCTTGTTATAATAAGCAATTTGCAAAGATCCTATTATACAACTGGGAGGAAACTATGTTTATTATGATATGGAATTTAGAATGATTAGTAGTCACAACTGTGTCACTAAATATTTCTATCCCTGATTGTTATGCAGATTCACCGTATTCTTTATATATCATTTCTATATTCAGTAGCATAGCTCATTTGGTTTATTGAGTTGTGAATATTTTTTTTTAAAGATTCTGGGGAAAAAAAATTGTGAGCCACCCTCTAAATAGAGTAGAAAAGAATAATAGGTTTATTTGGGCTTATAATTGTATTTTTAAAATGATCTGCCTTAGTTGCACACTCTGTAAAATTCTTAAGTCCATATTTTATGTAGCCAAATTATTGGTCATTATGTAATAATGAACTAGCATAGTTCATCCCTTTGCCATAGCTTCACTCTTGCTCTCCTGGATTCAGTTTGTTGATTCCTTACTTGCCCTTTCTGCCTGGCTTTGTGTTACTTATATGCCATGAATTATAAATGTGAGGACTAGTAAATTGTTATGTCTGTGATTCAGGAGGAAAGGTATACTGAGCACAAAATTTTGATCAGTTGTGTATCATCTGAATGATAGCCTTGGGAAGTAGTGTCTTCTAACAAGATACGAATTGATACAAATGGATGTGTTATTTGCTGAATTGTCAGATACCTAATATTACCCTAGGTTTTTCTTTTTGATTACACATATTCTGTTTTTAAAAAAACACGTTTCAATTCTCTGTTCTTCAAACTCTGATCCAGTGAAGAGTTGTGAAGAGTTTGAAGGGAGGATTGATTGTCCTACATAACAGGAGGTCTTCAACACTACTAGCCACCAAAGAAAAGGAAGAGGAAATTAAAGGTGCTGACAGAAGACAGAGGAGACAAAGGTCAGCAAGGATACAGGAAACTAAAGATGAAGATGCCAAGCAATTAGATTTTAAGATGTAAACAACTGAATGGCAAGAATTATCTTTTTACTTTGGTGACTTGGGAAGTAGATACTCAATACATGCTGTTGCGTGACTGTCTACCAGTCACTTAACTAGCAACCTATTCAATGCCCCCATCTCTCTCCTTGCTTTCATCCTGTAAGTCACCAATTACAATTAACTCGACATCTGAATCATGTTATAAATTCTTTCCTCCTTTCCATTTCCACTACCACTGCTCTGCTTAGAGATCTCATCATCTTTGCTTCCATTTTGAATATCCTTCTCCCTTCTCTTTTTTTAAATTTTTTTTTAATGTTTAATATTTTTTAGAGAGATAGAGACAGAGACCAAGCAGGAAAGGGGCAGAGAGAGAGGGAGGCACAGAATCGGAAGCAGGCTCTAGGCTCTGAGCTGTCAGCACAGAGCCCAATGCGGGGCTCCAATTCACAGACCGTGAGATCATGACCTGAGCCGTAGTCGGCCACCCAACTGACTGAGCCACCCAGGCACCCCCTTCTCCCCTCTCTTTAAAAGTTTACCCTTCACACAACCATCAGGATCATTGGTCAAAAACACAGATGTGATAATGTCACACTGTACTTTAAAAACTCACAATGACTTCTCATTATAGTCAAAAGTCCAAACTCTTCAGCATGCTTGTCAAGACTTTTAACATCAGACTTCATTCTATTTGTCACCTGATACACGACTGGTCCTCCACATGCTCATCCTGCTGTATAGAACTCAGAGTTTGCTGACCTGCCATAAGCAAGTGCTCGCCCGTGGTTTTGTCTAAGCTGTTTCTTTCTCTGTATCCTGGGTTGAGGTACTGTAAGGTACAAATAGAATATACCATCTATTTCTGAAATTTTCCCATTTTATTCCTCTTCACCCTCAGCAGAATGAATGGTTCCCATCCCTGCTTCCATTATGCTTTCTGTATAAATCCTGTTAAACTTCTTTTCACCTTGTATTGTAAACTATCATTGACAATAGACTAAAGGACAGTAGTTTCCTGTCTATCATTTATGTAACAGAGTGCCTAGCATGTAACCAGTGCTACACCAGTGCTATCATCTCATTTAATCTTCACAACAGCCTTTTGAGGTTAGTGCTACTAGTACAACATCCCCATTTTACAAATAAGTAAACTGAGTTAAAAAGGCCTCACAGGAAAAAAAAAAAAAAAAGGCCTCACAGCTGGTACACAGCAAAACTTGAACTTCAACCTGTATCCACCAAACTCGTAATGTCCATAGTCTTAAATATTTTGCCGTATTTCTCCCCCAACATCTGTGCATCCTCAGTGCCTGCTATCCTTGACAGTAGGTACTCTGTAAGTGCTTGTTGACTGAATGAATAATAAAAATTCCAGTTCACAAGATTTTGAGGCAAGTGAACTTTACATTGAAAGGGACAGAGAAAGCTATCCATGCACCATTCATAAAAATAAAATGTTTAAAAGAATCATCAAAATACATACATACACAAAACAATTCAATGTGACTGGGTCTCAGAAATGTTCAACTCGGGGGGAAAGCTTCATTTTCTTTTTTTTTTTTTTTTTTTTAATTTTTTTTTTTTTTTAACGTTTATTTATTTTTGAGACAGAGAGAGAAAGAGCATGAACGGGGGAGGGTCAGAGAGAGGGAGACACAGAATCCGAAACAGGCTCCAGGCTCTGAGCTGTCAGCACAGAGCCCGACGTGGGGCTCGAACTCACGGACCGCGAGATCGTGACCTGAGCTAAAGTCTGCCTAAAGCTTCATTTTCTAAATATGCTGGCTTTTGTAACACAGGACACAGCATAGTTATGTGCAGCTATAAAACATCTTGAATTGATTTCTGGGAGACTGCTGCCCCCTTACTTCCATCTTAATTATAAGTGCTCTCACAATCACTAATTGAACTTTGGTATACTACATTGCAGAGCCAGCCACAGAATGCATGTAAACCCTTTGAGATGGAGTACAACAAATGTATACAATATAGTCTATATTTACTTTATAGTATTTATATAGTAAATATAAATTAGGGCAAACAAAGTTTGTTGCAAAAAAACTGTGTTTTTAATCTATCACAAATTGAAAAATGCTGTAAATGCCATACACTATTAGTGTTTGTGTAAATGAGTACAGTATCAATCGTGTTTTTTCTTGGGTTAACTGTGAAATAGTAAATCAGAACACAACATTTAGACCTTAAAAATCTTGAGAATGAATGTTAGCAAGAAAGAGAGGGCTTGATTAATCTTTTTTTTATCATCTGATTTTCCTTAAAAATTTAGTAAGATGATATGGATTCACTTTTTTAACTTTTCTTTTCTGTCATTTCTCTAGTGTTGTTAATAACAATACTTGTAGTCGAAGGGATTGCTGTGGCCCAAAAGACCCAAGGTAAAGTACTTACAGTGATAACTTACCACTTATCCAGGACAGTGGGATGGCTTATAGGAAGGGATTGCAACTTTTGAATACTATTTCCATAGTCCCTCTGGGTGTTCCAATGACCTAAGGCTTTCTGTCAACCTATCAGCCTCAATTTAACTGGGTTCAGCTGCAGTTAACTAAATTGTCAACATAAAGTCTTGCCCTGATTGATAAATTTTTTAAATTGGCATTACTAGTGGTTCCTAGCACACTATGGATTATATCCAGAAATTAAATGAGATTTGTGCTTATCACTCAGCAAAAATAAAAATCCCTTTTTTCAGGGTAGACAAGTGAAATATTTCCATCAGTATCTTATTCAAAGCCCTGTAACCTGTTCTGATTGTCCTTGTTTATGAAAGAAGATAAGCTAGTGTGATTTTTGAACCAGATTTTCATGCCAGGGTTTAATACACTTTCTGATTTACTTTTTATTTTCCTCTAAGTTATACATACATGTGACAAAAATCAAAGCATTCAAAAGTTAAGGATGAAAAGGCAGTCCTTCATCCTATGCTACTCTACTTCCTTCTCCATGGAGATAACCAGTATTTTAGCTGAATCTTTTGGAATTTTGCTGCATATTACTAAATAATATGTTATACTGTTAATTCTTAATTATTTCAGTCTTAGGTATTAGATAATGATTTTCTACCACAGAAGATGAGAATTTAGCTCTTTCATGCATTTTCTACCCCCTAGTATATACAAATGTTCTGTTACTTTCCTTCCATACCACCTGTCTCAGTGTAATTGTGTCGTAATTCTGGTCACCTCTGTATTCAGAATTTACATTAAGTCACTCATGAAACTTTATCCATATGAAAATTTTGTCTTTTAATTTAGGAAATTTTTATTTCCTTTTTTCCTTGTTTAAATTTTTTTTAAGATTTTGTTTTTGTAAGTAATCTCTATACCCCCCATGAGACTCAAACTCCCAACCCCAGGATCAAGAATCACATGCTGTACTGCCTGAGCCAGTTTGGCACCCTTTAATTTCTTAAATTATCTTTCTCTATTTTTTTCTATTCTATCTTTAAGAAACTTCTATTTAGTTATGGGGTATTTTTGTTATTATTTTCTGTTTTCCACCTTTCTACTCTGTTTTCTTCTCAGTAGTCTCTATTGAGACTTCTTCAACTTCATCCTCTAAACCGGAAACTGGAAAACTTTTTCTTTAAAGAGCCAGATAGATAATATTTAAAACTTTACAGCCTTACAGTCTCAGAAGCAACTATACACTTTTGCTCTTGTAGTGTGAAAGTAGCTATGGACAGTAGGCATGTGAGTGGAAAAGGATGTCTTCCACTGTAATCTTTATCTACAGAAACAGGGCACAGGCCATTTATAGTTCTCTTCATTAAACTTTCTATTAATTTTTCATTTCTTTTATTTTTAGAAGCTTTTTGTTTTCCAAATATTCTTAAAGTATTCTTGTTCTTATAGATATACTCTCTTTCTCTAAGGAGATTAAATGTTTGTTTGTGTGTGTGTGTGTGTGTGTGTGTGTGTGTGTGTTTGTTTTTTGGTTTTTTTTACATCTTTGTTTCCTCAGCTTTGCTTTCTTTTTTTTATTCATTTTTCATATTAGAGGATTTCCTCAAATATGGTGATCCCTGAATATCCACTTATTTATGAGAAGAGCTCTAAAATCTGATCATTAGCTGTCTGCAAGTGTGGGAAAGACTTGTTAACTGTGGCCCTCACTGGTGAATGACCCAACACTGGGGAATTCCTGAGTCTGCATTCTTGCTTGGGTCTCGATTTCTTTGGAGTGTTTAGAGTCCCTAGAGAGGAAGCTTTCCATTTCCTGCTTAGAAGCTTTAAGGGAGTTGAGCAGGGGAAGAGGCTGGGAATGCCATCCACTGTGTTAACATTCCTGAGTCTCTTTGTTTGCAGGTTGGTCTTGTCACCGGCAGCTGTTCCTGGTGCTTCCTAATGTAGTAACGCTGCTTTTCTGCAAAGGAATAACCTCATTTTCTGATGTGATAGAGTAGCAGCTACCTGGTTTTGTGAAGTAGGGGAGAGTATTAGAAATCAGATTGATTCTAAATACACCTTTACCCAAGCCTCATATTTTTAAAAAGCACAATTTTACCACCACCTGTCAACCCCTGTCCTGCTTCCAGAGATATCAGGCACTGCCAGTTGTTATTGCACCTACGTTTAGACCTCTTTAAAGGTTTATTTATGCCCTTAAAACATCCTTTACTGTTAAGTGGAGTTTGAGGATAGAGAACTAAATACATGTGTTTAATCTACAGTTTTCAACCAAAATCCTTTGTAATCTTTGGATCCTATTTGGCTTTTGTGTTAAACTAAATATAGAGGCACCACAGTAGAGATAAACCCCTGGGATCCTTTTATTTTTATTTTTATTTTTATGTCAGAACTGAATTTTATAGAGTTGTACTGATTTATCAGATTCTCCCACACGGTTTTGCCCTTGTAAAATCTAAGCATTTTATTTCCCTGCTCTCCTACAGGGTAAACTTGTCCTCTAGCAGCAAGTTCTTCTCACCAGCACAGCATACAATCTTACCTTTCTCTCACTTCACTGTGTTGTTTTTTGTGCTAAACTTAGTGGTGGTTCTTGCAAAATTATATACAGTATATGTGTAACATTTAGTGAGCAAATGTGTAGTTAAATTGTGGGGAAAAGAGAATACTATTCTCTTTTGCTGTAATTCATGTTTTAAATGTGATTTTTTTCCCTAAGATGGACAAAATATTGGAATCAAGCATGTTCCTGCAACCCAGTGTGGCATTTGGGTTCGAACCAGCAATGGAGGTCATTTTGCTTCACCAAATTATCCTGACTCTTATCCACCAAACAAGGAGTGTATCTACATTTTGGAAGGTATCTGACCAATTTCTATCTTTTAATGGATGAATTTTTACTTTTTTGTAAAACTAAGTACGTAGGTAAGATGCCCAGTTTGAGCCAGTTTGAACAAAATCTAAAAACATGTATTTGAATTAAACTCTAGTAATTTTAAATATTTCTGAGTACTGAACACATAAACACATTAACAAACACATTAACAATACATTAACAATTAAAAAATTGAAATTTATAGGAATTTTGAATCTCTTAAAATATAATTCAACCAGATGCGTTGGTATATATGAGAAACTTCTCTGTTAAGACTTAAATTTACTGGCATCTCTTATCATGCTTTATGCAAACTTATGTCCATAGTTACATTAGTTCATTTCTTCTGTTTTTCTATTCATTGTATATTGTATCTCATGTACTCAGCATTAGCTTTTCTACTGTAATTTTAAATACATTTAACTAATTTAATGAATAGCATATGCCAAAGGGAAAGATTGCTACAGTTCTACAAAGTAGCTTTGCTACTATTGATATAAAATATAACATCAGTTATGAATTTTATACATAACAATCCTCATTATGATGCTCCTCTGTGAAATAGTAGGTAGTTGTTTTGCTTTCCCCACTTTTGTCAGGACATTTATTACTTTTCTTTGTTTGTGTTGCCCTGATTTGCTTGCTCTTATTTTCTAGCTGCTCCACGTCAAAGAATAGAGTTGACCTTTGATGAACATTATTATATAGAACCATCATTTGAATGTCGGTTTGACCACTTGGAAGTTCGAGATGGGCCATTTGGTTTCTCTCCACTTATAGATCGATATTGTGGTGTGAAAAGCCCTCCACTAATTAGATCAACAGGGAGGTTTATGTGGATTAAGTTTAGTTCTGATGAAGAACTTGAAGGACTGGGATTTCGAGCAAAATATTCATTTATTCCAGGTAATGAAGTTATCTTTTCAGTGGGTCTCACTCTGGTTTTAGAATCTTATGTATATAAAAGAGAATTTAGTCAAGTTAGTCAAATTAAGGTTTTAAAAAAATTAACAAGGCCAGAGGGAAATCACTCTTGTGAATAAATAAACCCAAAAATTGGAAATAGAACTATATCACTTGAATTTGAAGCATTTCATAGATGGTAACACATTTTTCTTAGATTTATTTATGTTTTATAGTGTTTATCAAGGGTGAAAAATCAAGATAAATATACTTTAAAAATAATACAGCAAATTGTCTTAATTTCATAATCCTTACCAAAAATTATTTTGGCAGCTTTTTGCATTGGAATGATTGAATTAACCCCTCATTTGAATAAGTAGTCTCTAAGAAGTATTGAGCAATAGAAAAAATATTGCTCTGCACTTGGAGGTGAAAAGATCTGGGTTTGAATCCTTTCTCTGCTACCTAATAGCTATAAGACTTTAGGCACAGTTGTGCCTGACAGTTGCTATTTGTCAAATGGGAGTACCTGATGTATTAGTTCCCTAAGGCTGCCTTAACTAATTAACTACAAATTTAGCAGCTGAAAACAGTGGAATTTTATTCTCTTGAGTTCTGGAGGGCAGAAAACCCAGGAGCGCCACCTTTTTTTCCGAGAACTCTAGGGGAGAATCCATTCCTCACCTCTTGTAGCTTCTGGGGGCTGCCCCAGCGTTCCTGGATTTGTGGCCACATCGCTCCAGTCCCTGCCTCCATGTTCACATCACCCTCTGTTCTCAAAATCCTTAACTTAGTCACATCTTTTGTTTTGTAATATTCAACTTTTTTTTTTTTAACCACATAATATTATCAGGTTCTGAGGATTCAAATTAGGGTCTCCATTCAGCCCACTCCACCAGTCTTCCCTATCCTGTGGTATGTATAAACACTGTGAGAATTGTAAAGCCTCTCTGGTGTAAAACCATGCATATCCCTAATACGGAAACACAAAGATCTACAAGTTATTGCTCCTGTCTTCAAACAACTTAGAGACTGAAACAATGAAAAAGTAACATCAATTATATAATCTTTTTGCTATTATGTTTTTGTAAGAAATTTGTTAATTAAAAAACACATATACCTAAATGAAAAAATATCCATAATCTTACCATCTTCTATATAAAAAACCACTGTTAACAATTTGGTATGTATCCCTTCAGATATTTTTCTGTATCTCTTTTTGTCTTACATAACTGAGACCATGTATCTATATTACCTGCTTTTTTTGCCTAAACAACATAATCAACTTTTTTTTTTGTCAGTAAACATTATGGGAATTTTTAAGCATTGTTTCAATATTTATGTTCTCAATACCAAAAGGATAACATTTTTAGAAAGTAAAATTTACCTCTAGACTTTTATTTTTTAGGACAGTTTTAGGTTCCCAGCAAAACTAAGCAGGAAGTACAGAGTTACCATATACCTCCAACCCCGCACAAACACAGCTGCCTCCATAATCAATATCCTGCTCCTTGAGTGGTCCATTTGCTACAGTCAGTGAACCCACACTGACACAACATCACCCAAAGTTCATAGTTTACATTGATTAGGTTCACTCTTGGTGTTGGGTGTTCTGTGTGTTTAGACAAATGTATGACAATGTGTGTCTACCATTTCAGTATCATACCAAGTATTCCCACTGCCCTAAAAATCCTGTGCTCCGCCTATTCATTCCTCCCCCTAGCTCTTGGCAAGCACTGATCTTTACTGTCTCCATAGTTTTGCCCTTTCCAGAATTTAAAATAATTTTAAATAATTACAGAGTTATCAAACTTAATTTGAAAGTTCATATAGGACCTATATACACCAAACTGCCAGAATGAAAAAACTGCTAGTTTAAAACATCTCAGAATCTTTAAATAGCCTGCAAAACCTATTTCAATCACAGTTTATTGTATTTAGCTGGGTGCTCAATTCTTGTTAAAATTGTTTTTTATTACAGATACTTTATGCATGGTTACCATATTGAAAAAAAAAAAGTAGGGGAGAAACTTTTAGCTTGAGTATACATCTCAGACTTTTCTTTTTTAACTTAATAAACTAAATCAACCTTGCTGAAAGGGGTCAGTGACATTTGAGCTCTTTTGCAGAGAAATATCAAAGACAAATTTAATTAAACAGCATTGGAGTAAAAAGTCATAGGAACTACCTGCCAGATGAATCAGAGTTTATTCATGTGTAGGCAAGAATTCTAGAATTTTGTCATTATTGCACTAAAATTTCCAGAATTATCCCAGTTGCTACTTCCAGGAAGTAGCAATACGTTAAGAGTCCTCTGCCTCAACAAATATCACCAATAGCTTAAAGAATTCCATTTAAAACATACTAATTTCTCATTAGTAGTAGTAGTCATCTTCTTGATTTTATTGATCCCTATTGAAAAATTTATTTTATAAATATGATTTTAAATACCTAGACACAACCATAATTAGCCAATTATGCATTACCTATTTATTTTGATATTTTTTTCTTCAGTGGTAAAACTGTGGCATCCTTACCCACATTATAAAGGCAACATGGTGGTAGGGTAAGAAAAATTGTCTGGAGAATTGCAATCTAGTCCTGACTTTGCCATTATATATATGGTCTAAGAAAATCATTATCTCTCTCATTCAGTTTCCTCATCTATAAAATAGAATATTACATAGTTTTCCTGATGTTGCTATAATTAGCATAGTGGGTGTAGAAATTCTGAAGTACTATAAAATCCTACACATTTTCTTTTAATTTGTCTATATTTTAGCCACAATCCATATAAAATTGCTCTCATGATACATAAACTAATAGAAAAAGAGCTACTTTTCTTTAAAGTGAGAATCTTTACATATTAAAAAGCCTGATTTTTAATATTTAAAAACAGTATTAAGAGCATTGTTTTTGACTTTTTTTTTTTGTTTCAGGTATTCTAAACCAGTTTGTAAAGATTTGATTCATATTTAAGATTTTTTAAGCCTTTTTGACACCAAAATATCGTTACTTCAGTTAATTGGTTTAGTTCATAAAAACAAATACCCGACCAGTTAACTTTAATCAGTTATTTGATATATGCTGTTGGTTCTCAGTCTTCTATGAACTACTTCATAGGGCAGAATACCCTGTATATCAGCTAGTCATTTTTTCCCTGCCATTTTGAAAACACAGCTCACTAGCTACTTCTTTGTATATGTGTTGAATTACAAATAACTTACAAAATTCACAATTTTAATCCTTTTTAAGTGTACAAGTACATGTCAAGTACATTTATTAAAATGTTGTGCAGTGGTCACCACTATCCATTTCCAGAACTGTTTTGTTAACCCAAGCTGGAACTCTGTATCCATTAAACACTAACTGTCCATTCCCCCTTTCCTCCAGTTTGTGGTACTTACTGTCTCTATGAATTTGACTAATCTAGGATTCTCAGGGTTCATCCATGTTGTAGTTTGTGTCAGAATTTCATTTCTTTGTTAGGCTGAATAATACTCCATTGTGTTGTATATACATTCATTCATCCCTCAGTGGACTAGCTATCGCAATTGACAGAGAGTTCTGAGTTTCCAGGTGACATAAATAAGTTATTCATGATGGGATCAGAAGTATAAATATTAGCATTTTAAAAAACATTGCTCCTATAAACAAACACCTAAGCATGCCCAGAAACAGTGATCTGTAATCTACACCAATGAAAGCTTTCTCTTACTCTGCTATTAAATTAGCATTAGATAGAACTTAAGACATTAAGCCTTAAAGTAACTAAACTATCTCAATGCCAATGACTTTCTTCTTTTTTCTGTTACAGATCCAGACTTTACTTACCTAGGAGGTATTTTAAATCCTATCCCAGGTTTAGTATATCACCTCTTTTTCCTCATGGCATTTTGATCAGTCTTATTTTCCTTTGAACATCATTCAACTTTTCTTTCTAGATTGCCAGTTTGAGCTCTCGGGAGCTGATGGAATAGTGCGTTCTAGTCAGGTAGAACAAGAAGAGAAAACAAAACCTGGCCAAGCAGTTGATTGCATATGGACAATTAAAGCTACTCCAAAAGCCAAGGTATTATTATGTACTGAGTCACTTTAGAAAAGAACGTAACAAGACATTGAATTGCATAATATATTTTTTTGATTCCTGCAGATACTTACTATTGTATAAACTGATACTCCAAGTTTTTAAAAATTGATTTTATTGCAATCAGATTGGGCATCACAGCATTATTACAGTTAAGTAAACTACAATATAAATTCAGGAATATCACACAAATTTTGAGATTCTTAAAATCTCTGTATTCCTAAGTGGAAAGTACAAGTGTTGATCCATACGATCATAGATTCTTAAAAAAAAATGTTATAAGGAGGAAAAATAGACCTCAAGAGGTTGAAGTGTCTTATCAGGGTTCTCAGAGTTGGTCATAGTGTCAAAACCAAAACACAAATATAGTGAGTCTCAGTTCTGTGTTCTTTCTTTCCATGCTGTCTTGTGCTAACGATGTAGCACTATGATTGGAAAGTACCACAGGGAAGGATGTTTTTAAATAACTCTGACAGATTGAGATTGGTTGCTAACTACTTTTGCAAAAAAGCTTTTAATTTATACTTCTAGGAATATTCACAGTTAAAATTATATTTAATGTGGATACATGTGAAAAGAGAGGGTGAGGATAAGAGAACAAACCTTTAAAGAATTATGAAAATCAAATTTAGAGTTAAGGTAATATGATGGATTAGATTATATGAAAACTTACCTGTTACAAAACACCTAGAAATATTGGGTAAAATACAACAGATACTCTTTTAAAAGCATAGGTAAGATTTCCAAAGATAATTCTTAATGGACTAGAAATGAAGAGAGATAACTATAAACCAGAGTAATAAACTGAAAACTGAAATCGATGGTACAAATGCCTCTTGCTGATTTCAGTACACTCTGACTATTCACCGGAAGACATGCCAGGAGCTTGGTGTTAACGGCCACGGTGAGACAGAAAAGGCCTGGGGTTTGTGTTTGTGAGATCCCTCACATAAAGCTGGAACTCTCAAAGAGAGATAATTGCTATGAAGTGGTAGATTAGAAAAAAAACTTCCACTAACATGGGTTGATAATGAAGAAGCTTATCTTTCCAGGCTCAGTCTCAGGGATAAGGCTGGGGTCTCCCCTAAAATTTTTACCTAGAAACCTGTTTATATTAGAGGTTGGGATGTATGTAATTTACATTCCATGCCCAATCCAGGAACCAGTTAGTCTAAAAATTAACAAAATCGTCCTGACCTCAGATAACCTTTTTATAGACACCGGGCAAAAATAAATACAAAATAACCATGGAGGCTACAGAATTGCCACCAGTAAAATACCGCTGAAGGTATGCTCACAACCCAAAATTAGAAAACAAGTAGAGCTTGGGTGGTGCAGTTGGTTAAGCATCCAACTTCTGCGGAGGTCATGATCTCATTGTTCATGAGTTTGAGCCCTGCATTGGGCTCCATGCTTACAGCTCAGAGCCTGAAGCCTGCTTGGGTTTCTGTGTCTCCCTCTCTCTCTGCCCCTCCCCTGCCTGTATTCTGTCTCTCTCTCAAAAATAAACATTAAAAAAAAAAAAAAAAAAGAAAACATAAGCAGACAACTCACCACAAGTGAATTAGCAGGCATAACAGCGAGGAGTTTCTTAGATCCCTAAGAACGTAAGTGTTTTAAGTATCTTATAAGAAGGAATCAAAAAGATGAGAAAGAAAAATGACCCAAGTACACTTTTAAAATAACCAGGTAAAACTTCTTGAAGTAAAAGGTATAGTTATTAAAGGATAGATCTGAGAAAATTACCCAGGGGGTGAGGTAGTGGCAGTTTATCAAGAAAATGTTAAAGCTGGGGCACCTGGGTGGCTCAGTAAGTTCATCCAACTTTGGCTCAGTTCATGATCTCATGGTTCATGGGTTCAAGCCCCATGCCAGGCTGTAGCTTGGAACCTACTTCCAATTCTCTATCTCCCTCTCTTTATGTCTTCCCCTGCTCATGCTCTCTCCCTCCATCTCTCTCTCTCTCTCTCTCTCTCTCTCTCTCTCTCTCAAAAATAAATAAACCAAAGAAACAAAAAGAAAAGAAGATGTTTAAGCTGACAAAAAACATTGACACAAAGTGATACCCAAAGCAATAAAAAAGTTTTAATTGACACCTACCTATATTGGCCACCATAGACAATGAGACATCTTTAAAACAACTAGAGATAAAAGAGAGGTATCAGAATCCTTAACAGCAAAATAGAAGCCAGAAGATACTAATGTCCTTAAAGTGCTAAGAAAAAAATAACTGCCAAGCTAAAATTCTAAAATTCAGTACTCAACTATCATTTAAGAATATGGGCAAAATTAAAATATCTCTGAGCACAAATAATAAATGGACCAAATACTACAGTTAAAATCCAAGTGTATCCTGTTTTAGGATAACTATGGAAAATTTTGAAATAACAAAAATAGAAAAGAAATAGCACAAATACCAAAAGATATCTGATATAGCTATTAAAATACAAATCAAGAATGTCACCAATTTGCAAGGAAGATAATAATTTTAAATTTTATCTATTAATATGGCCTCAAAATGTACAAAACATGAATTGATAGTTGCTGAGCAAAACTGACAGACCCACAATTATAGTGGGTAATTAATTTCACCTCTCAGTAATTAAGCATACAAAAAAATTAGTAAGGCTCAGAAGATTTAAATAATGCAGTATGCCTGATAAGACATGGTACTTTACTTCCAACATCCAGAAAATAAGCATTTTCTACAAGCATGCATGAGACATTTATAAAATCTGATCCATACGCTAAAACTAAAAACAGAAGTCTGAAATATGTACCAGTGCTTAGTTTCATGCAGAGCATCCTCTGACAAAAATACACATAAATTGGGAACCAGTAACCAAAAGATACCTTTAAAACCCTTATGTTTAGAAATTTAATAATATGCCAGCTAGTATTTAATAGGTCACAGAAGAAATCAGGACATAAATTTAAACAGATTAAAACTCAGTAATATTGAAAATACTACATATCAAAATGTGTGGTATGCAGCTAAAAGTACTTTAAGGGAGTTTTATAAATGCTTATTTTAGAAGAAAAAAAAGATTTAAATTTAATAAGCTGAGATTCAACTCAAGAAGTTAGAAGAATGACCAGAGGAATCCAAAGAAACGGTAATAATGAAAGCAGAAATAAACAGTATTTTAAAACAAAGTTATAAAAAGAATCAACAAAACCAAAAGCTGGCCATTTGTAAAAGATTACTATAGACACACCTCTGCCAAGATTGATTTAGAAAAAAAGACCTAAATAATATTGAAATGGAAACGGTCATGAATCATCTACAGCAGAGATTAAAAACCATCATAAGACAAACTATGAAGAAGACCTGCTAAACAACAACAACAAAAAACCTGAGTGTTTCTTAAATAAATGACAAGGTAGGAAAACACAGCAGTAGAATCTACACATTAAAAGAAATATAAAAGTCAAATGAACTTGTGTGTTCAAGCAAACTGTAAAAGAAGGAAACATTAAAAGACATAAGTCTGAACACTGGTATTTGATAATGAAGAATTTGGTTTGATAATAGTACTGAGATTATTTTTTAAGTGGTCAATAGCAATACACCTAGAACTGTTGACGTGTGAATCTCTCTGGGATTTGTCTCAGTATGTGAGAGGCAGAAGTGGGAGGGGTATTACAGTTCAAGCAAGACTGGCTGAATTAATAACTTAGGAGATGGGGCATGAGTTTAGGATACTATTTTGTCCGCTTTTGCACATTTGAAATTTTCCATAATCAAACTGTTTTAGACTAGAAGATGATACTAAGAGTAATTCTTTGCTGATAAATTTGCAAACCATCTAAATGGACAGTTTCCTGAAACATATGTGTGTACATACGTATTTACATACATATATATGTTTACCAAAATTAATTAAATAGAAAACCTGAATAAATCTTACCAAATTATCAAAATTGATTTTTTACTTAAAATAGGTAAACAGAAAAATTGGTCGGGGTGCCTGGGTGGCTTAGTTGGTTAAGTGTCCAACTTCAGCTCAGGTCATGATCTCACAGTTTGTGAGTTCGAGCCCCACTTTGGGCTCTGCGCTGACAGCACGGGGCCTGCTTGGGATTTCTCTCCCTTTCTTTCTAAATAAATAAATAAACTAAAAGAAAAAAGAAAAATTGGTCATGTTAGATTTTACCAAATAGTCAAGGAACATGTTACATAATAAAAATTGAAGAAAAAAGAACATTCCCCCAGCCTGTTCTATCAGAGCTAAATAGCATGAGAGAATTATACACCAGGATTATTTATAATGGTTTTGTTTTAAAAGTCATGACCTAGAAATTGTTGGACAGTTTAATATTAGAAAATCAAATGATATAGTTTCCCATATTAACAGATTAAAGGAGAAAATCCAGTTATCAATGGATGCAGAGGAAATATTCAGTGAAACTTAAAACCTATTGATAAAAAAACCGTTGGTAAGTCCAGCATAGAAGAATGTCTTCAGCATGATGAAGAGTATCTACCAAAACCCTAATTCAAACGTTGTAATTAATGGTGAAACCTTAGAAGTATTTCCTTTAAAGTCAGGAACAAGTCAGGAATGTCTGTTGTCATTGTTTTATTTGCTAGTGTTCTGAAATCCTGGTTGGGGCATCAAAATGAGAGAAAAAAAGTTCATCAATTATAAAGATCAACTGCTTTTCTCTACTAAAGCCAAAAGCAGTTAGAAAATCAAACTTTTTAAAGCACTATTTACAATAAGAACAAATCATAAGGTACTAGGAAGCAAATTTTTAAATTGAAATGCATAAAAGAAGGCCTACAGAAATGGGGGAGAGAGGGAGATCATTTTCATGGATGGGAAGATTCAGTATCACAAAAATGTTCATTGTTCTCTAATTTATCAATTTAAAGTAATTCCATTCCAAATCCCAGGAGGGCTTTCTAGGGAAGTTGGCAAGCTAATTCTAGAATTCACATAGAAGAGGAAAGCATTCAGAAGAACCATAACAGTTTTGAATAAAAACAAGTGGAGATACTTACCCTTCAAGATAAAATTGTGGCAGTTGGATAGAATGCATTTGTCAGTGGAATATACAAACTAATAAAATTGAATTAAGTATCTAAAGGTAAAACTACACATATATGGTGGTTGCCAGAGGGGAGGTGGGTGAGGGAATAGGTGAAGTAGACAAAAGAAATTAAGAGGTACAGACTTCAGTTATAAAATAAATAAGTCACAGGCATGAAAGGTATAGCATAGGGAATATAGTAATACTGTAATAATGTTTGGTGACTACACTTACTGTGTTGAGCACTGAGTAATGTATAGAATTGTTGAATCACTGTATTGTACTCCTGAAAATATTATAATAAAGTGAGTCAAATGAATTTTTTAGTTTCCCAGTGCATCTAAAAGTTGTTTTACACTGTACTTTGATCTGTTAAGTGTGCAATAGTATTACGTCTAGAACAACAGTGTATGTGCCTTAATTCAAAAATACTGTATTGCTAAAAAATGCTAATAACCAGGATATGAGCTTTCAGTGAATCATAGTCTTTTTGCTGCCTCGATATTGATGGCTGCAGGGTGGTGGCTGCTGAAGGCTGCGGTGACTGTGACAATTCCTTAAAATAAGACAACAATGAATTTGCTGTGATTGACTCTCCTTTCGAAAATGATTTCTCTGCAGCATGCGATGCTGTTTGGGAGCATTTTACCCACAGTAGAACTTCTTTTAAAATGGAGTCAATCCTCTCAAGCCCTCCCACTGCTTTATCAACTAAATTCATGTAATATTCTGAATTCTCTGTTCTCATTCCAATAGTCTTCACAGCATCTTCACCGGGAGTACACTCCATCTGAAGAAATCACTTTCTTTGCTCATCCATGAGAAACTTCATCTGTTAGAGTTTTATCATGAGATGGTTGCAATTCAAATATAATAATACCAAAGTTTGAAATAGTGTGAGAATTACCAAGTGTGATCCAGAGAGACAAAAATGAGCAAATGCTGTTGGAAAAATGGCACTGATAGACTTGCATCATTGATGCAGGGTTGCCAAAAACTTTGAATATGTAAAAAAAAAAAACAGTATCTGTGAAGCAAGATGAAATAAGGTATGCCTCTCTTTTTGTGGAAAGGCCACTGAGAACAATGGACTGGAACACTACTTGCACACTTCTTTTGTATATATTTTTATAAGTGGATTTTTCTGAAACATCACCCATTAACTAGTTTACTCCATATTGAGTATTCATGGGTTAGGGTGGTCTTTAACATGTTTTCCTTTAACTTTCTTATATCATCTGTTTAGTCATTTAGTTTAACACAATTTTATTTATTATTTCTTTTAATGTTTATTTTTGAGAGAGAGAGGGACACAGTGTGAGCAGGGGAGGGGCAAAAAGAGGGAGACACAGAATCTGAAGCAGGCTTCAGGCTCTGAGCTGTCAGCACAGAGCCCGACACAGGGCTTGAACCCACAGAACGGTGAGAGCATGACCTGAGCTGAAGTCCGACACTTAACTGCCTGAGCCACCCTGCTGCCTCAGGAGGTTGAGTGTCGGACTTCAGCTCAGGTCATGCTCTCACCGTTCGTGAGTTCAGGCTCCACATCAGGCTTTGCGTTGACAGCATGGAGCCTGCTTCAGATTTCTCTGTTTCCCTCTCTGTCTGCCCCTCCCCTCCTTGCTCACTCTCTCTCAAAAATAAACATTAAAAAATTGTTTTGAAAAAGTAACATTCTCCAATATTCAGTATTCCAAATAACACTCCTAAGAATTTATGAATCTCGAATTATTTCTTCATGAAGTACTTCAAAAACAAGGTCTAAGAAATATTAATTTCTTAAACATTTATTTTTTACCTTTTTAAAAGAGAGTACATGGGCAAGACAGGGAGAGGGGCAAAGGGAGAAAGAATCTTAAGCAGGCTCCACACTCAGTGTGGAGCCTGACACGGGGCTCAATCCCACAACCCTGGGATCATGACCTGAGCCGAAATTAAGGGTCAGACACTCAACTGAGCCACCCAGGCAACCCTAATTTCTTAAACATTTGAATAATTATTAAATATTGTCACATGAAAAAATAAAAACTATTACAGGAATAGAGGAAGCCTCATATGTTCCCTTTAGCTTTCCTACATACCCTTAGTTCGAGTTTTATAATTTCTATACAATTTTGTATTTTCATATTTATGTACTATAAAAATATATACTATTCTGTATATTTTTAAATTTTTTATCAATTGTAGAAATAAATCACCGTTCTCTTTTTAGACATTTAATTTGCTTTCACATTTTAATATATTAAATAGTACTGCTATAAACATTTTTGTATTTTCATTATGCCCATGTATGATGACTTCATTTGGTTATATAGCTAGAAGTGTAGTTTTGTGTTGTAGGACATGACCATCTTTAGCTTTACCAGAGCATGCCAAAGGCTGCCAAAGTGTTAGTGGCAATTTATTCTTTTAAGAGTATTTTCATTACTCAATCCTTGCTGACACTTGGTCATATCAAGTAACATACAGTCAAATTTTTTGACCGATGCTCAGAGTCATTTGACAGCCACCATAATCAAGAACCATTCCATTACCCCAATGAAATTATCTTGGTCTCTTCCTTTGCAGTCAAAACCCGTCTTTAATCTTGATCCCTGGCAACTAATTTACTGTTCTATAGTTTTACCATTTCCAAACGTCCTATAATTAGAATCACACAGTATGTATGAGTCTGAATTCTTTTGTTTAGTATGATGTGCTTGAGATTCTTCTGTTATTACATGTACCAGTAGTTCATTTCTTTTATTGATGAACAGATTTTATGATGTGGATATACTATAGTTTATTCTTAACAGCTGAAGAACATGGGGACTGTTTCCAGTTTTTTTATTATTGATAAAACTTCTATACACATTTCTGTACAGGCTGTTTTGTGTAAACACGTTTTTAATTTTTCTGGATATTCATCCAGGAGACTGCTGATTCACATGGTAGCTTTATAAGAAACCACCAAGCTGTTTTCCAGAGTGGTTATATTGTTTTGGATTTCTTTCCACAAGGAATGTTACCAGATTTTCAATCGCTCTACGTAAGTTCTAAGCACTTGGTATTGTCAGCTGTTTGTTGTTTTTTTTTTTTTATAGTTACTCTAAGGAAGATATAATGCTATGGGTTTTAATTTGCAAATTTGCAATGTCTAAATCTTTAGTGGTGTTGGCTATGCCCATTTTAAGACTGAGTAGTTTTCTTACTATTCACTTTTGAGTTCTGGGTTAAGTCTTTTGGCAAGTGATATACAAATATTTTCTCTCAGTTGGTGGCTCTTTTTACTCAACAGTGTCTTTCACAGAGAAAAAGTTTAATGCAATCAAGTTATTCACTTTTTAATGAATTTTCCTTTAATGTATCTAAGAACTCTTTGCCTGACCCAAAGTCATAATTTTTTCCTATATTTCCTTCTGAAAGTTATATAATTTTATATTTTTATGACCCATTTTGAGTTAATTTTTGTATAAGGTATTGTGTATAGCCCAAGGTTTGTTTTCTTTCTTTCTTTCTTTCTTTCTTTCTTTCTTTCTTTCTTTCGCTTATGGATGTCTGACTTTTCCAGCACCATTTGTTGAAGACTATCCTTTCTCCATTATTGCTTTTGTACCTCCGTTAAAAGAATAATAATAACTTCATTTGTAAGAATCTATTTCTGGGCTCTGTTCTGTTTCATGGATCTGTGTGTCTGTCCTTTTGTCAGTTCCACACTGTTTTGATTATTGGAGCTTTAAAGTCTACACTCTGGCACTCTACAGTTTCCAGTATGGTGCTGAATGGGAGTTACCTTGTTATTGATTTTGAGGGGGAAAGCATTCAGGTTTTCACCATTAAGTATGGTGTGAGCTCTGGGTTTTTGTAGATACCCTTTACCAGATTACAGAAGTTCTGCTGTTTTTCTAAGATTTTCATCATGAATGGATGTTGATTAACAGATTAAAGTGATCATGTATCTTCTCTCTTTTAGTCTGTTTATAATGGAGACTTATCTTGATTCTTCATAATTTAAACCAGCCTTGGATACCTGGGATGAACCATATTTGGTTGTGATTATGTAAAAGTATTACCATTTTTCTATGTTGCTGGATTAGATTGGCTAATATTTTATTGAGGATTTTTGCATCTATTTTCTGGAGTGATGGTTCTGATACCATTTCCAACTTGTGGGCTTTTTTCCCTTATACCACCAAGCAGTTCTCAGACACCAACTGGGTGTCCAGTGATTCAACTCAGTTCTGACAGTATCTACCCTGAGATGGCATCAGATTCCTAGGGTTAGGGGCTCAGTCCCACAAGTCTGGCCTCCACTTCAGATGCCATTCTTATATCCAGGTTGTCACCTGTGCTTCTGACCAACTGGTTATAAATCAGAGGTTTCTATGAGCCCCTTCTTGAGTTTGATTAATTTGCTAGAGCCACTTAGAAAACTCAGGAAACCAGTTTGCTTACTTAAATTGCCAGTTAATTACAGAGCATATTAAAGGATAAAAATCAACAGCTAGATGAAAAAATACAGGTGAGGCCCTGAACAAAGGAGCTTCTGTACCCATGGAGTATGGGGTTTAGCACAATGGCATATGGAAACATTCTGGTTCACCAACTTGAAAGCTCTTGAAACCTTTTCCTTTTGAGTTTTTTTATGGAGGCCTTATTACATAAGCATGGCTAATTAAATCATCGGCTGTCAGCCCTGGCCCTCTCTTCTCCCTAGAAGTTGGGGTGGAACTGAAAGTGTAAACCCTCAATTCATGGTTATTTACCCCAGTGACCAGCCCCCATCTTTAGGGGATTTCCAAAAGTTACCTAACATAAATAATTGTTGAAAGGGCCACAAGACACCCATTTCAACTTTATGGCTCTAGAACATTTTCAGGAACTGAGGACAAGAGACCAAATACAACAAAAGATCCTCCCATTGCTCCTATTGCTCAGGAAATTCCAAGGGTTTGGGGAGCTCTGAGCCAGAAACAGAGATGAAGATGAAATATATATATTTTATTATAAAACACAGTATGACAGCAGAAATACTGATCAGTAGTTTCCTTATGTCTTTGGTAAAAGAATTGGCATAACTTTTTCCTTGCATGGTTGGTATAATTTAACCGTGAATTCACCTAGGCCTGGAGCTTTTTTTGTAAGGTTTTTAACTATGAATTCATTATTTTTGATAAATGATATGGCCATTCAGGTTACATATTTTTCTTAGAAGTGTTTGGGCAGTTTGTCCCTTTTAAGGAATTTGTCCATTTCATCTGAGTCATCTGATTTGGGGGCATAGAACTGTTTACTGTATTTTTTTTATTGTTTTGTTTGAAACATTTTATTTCTAAGTAATCTCTACACTCAACATGGGGTCGAACTTACAACCCCAAGATCAAGAGATGTATGCCCCACCAACTAAGCCAGTCAGGCACCCCCTTTTTTCACTCTTCTTAATGTTGGTAGGGTCTGTAGTGATATTCTCTTTTTTTCTTTCTTTTTCTTTTTAAGCTTATTTATTTTGAGAGGGAGTGAGAGAATCCCAAGGAGGCTCTGCACTGTCAGCACAGAGGCTGATGCAGGGCTTAAACCCATGCATGAACCATGAGATCATGACCTGAGCCAACATCCAGAGTCAGATTCTTAGCCAGCTGAGTCACTCAGGCGCCCCATCCTCTTTTTTTTTATTCTTGATGGTTTATATTTATCCAGATATTTTACCATATCTGCTTCCTTTCATTCATAAAGTTCTAGGATTCATTCTAGTAGCCTTTCTCTTTTACCTAAGAACTTCCTTTAGGGGTGCCTGGGTGGCTTGGTCCGTTGTGTGTCCAACTTCTGGCTCAGGTCATGATCTCAAGGTTCATGAGTTCCTTCTTGTGAGTTTGAGCCCTGCACCTGCTGACAGTAGAGAGTCCACTTCCGATCCTCTGTCCCCCTCTATCTCTGCCCCTCTCCTGCTTGTTTGTTCTGTGTCTCAAATAAATAAATAAATAAATAACTAGCTTCCTTTAGCATTTCTTTTATAGCAGGTCTGTATACAGCAAACTCTGAGTCTCTTACATCTTCACCCAGGTGTGTTATTTGCCCTCGTTCCTGAAAGAACATGTTTGCTGTATATAAAATTCTAAAGTTTACAGGTTCTCTTTTTCAACATTTAAAAATTTTGATGGACTGCCTTTGGCACTGATTTCTGAAGAGCAATCCACAGCCATTCAAATTGTTCCCTTCTACAAAATGCATCATTTTTCTCTGTCAGTTCTCAAGTCTTTGATTTTGATTTTTGATGTGTGTAGGCCTTGGTTTTTGTTTGCTTTTATCCTGTTTTATGTTTGCTGAGCTTTTTGAATCTAAATTTTTGTCTTTCACTAAACTTGGACAGTTTTAGCAATTATTTCTTCAAATATTTTTTTCTGTAAGAATCTCTTCTCCTGAGACTTAAGGGACATGAATTTTAAGCCTTCTGAAATTGTTCCACAAGTCCCTGAGGCTCTGCTCATATGTTCTCAACCCTTTTTACTCAGTATCTCAGATTCTCAGGAGTCCTCTTCCATTTTACTGACTTCACTCTGCCATCCCCATTCTCCTATTGGGCCCATACAGTGGATTCTTTTTTTTAGTTTCAGACATTGTATTTTTCAATTTCAGTTCTAAGATTTCCACTTGGTTCTTTAACAATTTCTATTTCTCTCCTATAATCTGTCTACTCCTTTAGCGTTTGCCTTTACCTCACGGAGCATGTTTATATTGTTGCTTTAAAGGCGTTGACAAGAAAAAATTTTAAAAAATTTAAAAAAAAAAAGGGCGCCTGGGTGGCTTGGTCGGTTAAGCGTCCAACTTCGGCTCAGGTCATGATCTCGCGGTCTGTGAGTTCGAGCCCTCGTCGGGCTCTGTGCTGACAGCTCAGAGCCTGGAGCCTGTTTCAGATTCTGTGTCTCCCTCTCTATCTGCCCCTCCCCTGTTCATGCTCTGTCTCATAAATAAACGTTAAAAAAAAAAAAATTAAAAAAAAAAATAAAGGCGTTGACAGTTCCAATATCTGGATCCTGTTAGGATTGAGATCTGTTGACTATTTTTTCATTTCAGAATTAATCCCATTTCCTGGGTCTTTATATGTAATTTTTTATTATGTCTTGGATATTTTCAATATAACATTGTGAGACTCTGGGTCCTGTTAAAAATACCTGGAAAATGTTGGCTTTTGTTATTATTTATTTTATTTTTGTCAGTCTACCCAGTTAGATTCAGATTGCATGTACCATGTCATTTCGTGTGGGTGGTGGTTCCAGCATTTGTTGAGTTTTGGGGGCCTTTGCTGTGCTGTGGAGGCTTACCCAGGGGATGTCCTGCTCAGGTACTTGAGTTTGGTTTCTCAACATCTTTGTCATGTTTCTTTAGTTCTGTTTCATGAATATGCAGGTAAGCCAGATAGGTATGCCATGAATATGTAGGGAAGCCAGAATTAGTGCTTTTTCTTTAGTTCTCTGCTCTCCAAGACTCCTTCACATTCTCCAGATAACGTTTCCTTTTCTCATTTCCTCTTGTGGCCGAAAAGAAGTTTCTTCAGTGTTTCTGCCTCCTGACCTGTGAGTTTTGAGTGACTAAGAGAGAGAGGGGGGAAAATGGGGTGGGGGAACTCCCTCCCTCCACACTCTCTTGACATCATCATATTCTTTTCTTAGTTCTGCTAGTTCAGGAGATGGGATTTCTCTTGGGGTTTCAGTTGCTGCTGTAGCTGCTGCATGCAAATCTGTGACTGGTGCTGACCCTGGGCGGAGCTGGTAGAGTGGGAAAAACAAACCAGACACACACACACACACCCCTCGTCCCAATTTCTTAGTCTTCTGGCTGGAGTGCTTTCTCTGAGTTCATTGTCTGTTTTTTGCTGTGAGTTCCATGAATCCGCCCAGGACACAAAGGAGAAAGAAAAAACTGAATCTCACCTCCTTTATGGGTCATTCAAGTTTGACTTCCTTCAAGGCCCATCTTTTACTTTCCAGAATCTTCATGTAGTTGCTTTTCACATTTTATTCTGAGTTTTTAGTTAAGCCATACTGTTTCATCTTGGGTGGTTCTGGAAGTCCATTTATTTAATGTAGTAAAATTGATTATTTTTATCTTTATGGTTTATACTTTGTGTCTTCTATGTTTGTTTTTAATAAACTTTCCTAACCATAGGTTGTAGAACTACACTTATGTATTTTGATCTGTGTGCTTTGGTTTTAACATTTAAGGATTGATTTTATGTCAACTATAAGATAAGGATCTAATGTCAGTAGTTGTACTGCCTATTATCAAGGATCTCCTTTTCATCTGGAATGCTATACAGGCACACTTCATTTTACTGCATTTTTTACAAATTAAAGATCCAAGACTTCAGGGAAGAAGTATCTACAAATGTGGTGGAAACAGCAAGAGAACTAGAATTAGAAGTGGAACCTAGAGGTGGGACTGAATCTCTGCAACTCATGATAGAACTTTAACAGATGAGTTGCTTCTTATGATGAGCAAGAAAGTGGTTTCTTGAGATGGAATCTCTTCCTGGTGAAGATACAGTGAAGATTCTTGAAACGGCAACAGAGGATTCACAATATTACATGACTTAGTTGATAAAGTAGTGGCAGGGTTTGAGAGGATTGACTCCATTTTAAAAGAAGTTCTGCTGTGGGTAAAATGCTACCAAACAGTATTGCATGCTGCAGAGAAATCATTTGTGTGAGGAGTCAATTGATGCAGCAAACTTCATTGTTGCCTTATTTTAAGATATCACGGTCACCCCAGCCTAACACTGAGGCAGGATCCTCCACCAGCAAAAAGATAATGACTTGCTGAAAGCTCAGATGCTGGTTATCATTTTTTTTAGCAATAAGGTATTTTTGAATTAAGGAATGTACATTTTTTTAGACTTAATGTTATTGCATGCTTAACAGACTACTGTGCAAGCCAACTTTTATATGCCAGTTTTGGGAACCAAAAAATGCATTTGACTCACTTTATTGTAGTATTCACTTGATTGTGGTCTGGAACCAAACATGCAGTACCTCCAAGATATGTCCATAGTTGCTTTCTGAGGATGTCATTGCATTTCTTTTGGAGTCTTCAGGAGTTCCAGTAGACTGCATCCCCTTTTCCCTCCACACTGAGAATGTGGAGATTCAAAATAGCTCCTTTATTACAACAAAGGCTAGAGGAAGCAGCTTAGTGAGAGAGTCATATTAGACTTGCTAGTTCCTTACCCACCAGTTGTACTTCCCACCTAAATCTAGCCTGGACCATCCCAGCCCAAGGAAAGTTTGCATCTGCAGAAGAAACCCACTAAGGTCACTGCTTCCTACTTGGTGGTCCAGGGAAAGAGAGACCAGACTCCCCACCATCAAAGTAACTCCACCTCCCTGGGGAAGGTGTAGGAGTGGGATAAGAGATGAGCATTTAGTAGATTTGTTGCCATGCAGTCTGGGTGAGAGAAGAGTATATGTGCCCCCCTCCCACCTATTTCAATTTGTTAGGTTCATACTGTTAGAAATATTTTCTGAAAATTAGTTGAACTAAACTTATTTCAGTATTTTGCTACACTCAGAAAAGAATGTCATTATCATAGGACTTAAAACTTTTGGCTTAAAAAGTTAAAGAGCGTTTACTGTGGTCTTGTGTAGTACCATGTTTCTTTGGATTACAGAAAAGATTAAATACTTCAGACTTCTTTATTTTTCTTATATTTAGCTCTACCAGTTCATAGTTTTATAAGCCTAGCCATGTATTCATTACTTGCTATGAGCAAGAATTACACTAGATATAATTAGCACATGATTCTCTCATTGGAAGACCTTACAGTATAATAGGGAAGGCAAATAATTACTGTATTGATGAAACTTGCTCACTACCACAGAACCATGGACAGAATGCTTTGGTTATGTAAACAATGGAATTAATGAGAATAAATGATATATTTAAGGAAACCTATTGCTTATATGTAATACATTTATAAAGGTTTTATGAGGTTTTGAAATGGTGATCCTACTTAGTTACCAATTTTCCACTGTTCTCTTGGAAGTAGCAAACTGGTCATTTCAAATAAGCTAAAGTTATTTGGTTGAAATTTAACCCTTTGAGCTATATTTTTTTGTTTGCTTAGTTTTGTACCATCAAGATATTTTAGAGAGATCTATGACATTACGTTTTTGTTATATGAAGTCTTTTATTTTTTTTTTAAGTTTATTTATTTTAAGAGCGAGAGAGAGCTGGGAGGGGCAGAGAGAGAGGAAGAGAGAATCCCAAGCAGGCTCTGTGTTGTCAGTGCATAGCCCAACACAGGGCTCAAACCCATGAACTGTGAGATTGTGATCTGAGCCGAAACCAAGAGTCAGATGCTTAACTGATTTAGCCACCCAGGTGCCCCAAGTCTTTTGAATTAAAAGACAGCTGGCTCAGTTGGTAGAGCATGTGACTTTTGGTCTCGGGGTTGTGAGTTCAGGCCCCTGTTGGGTGTAAAGATTACCTAAAATCTTTGAACGAAAATTTCATATATTGAAAAAAATAAAATAAAATAATAAAAGGAAAGATAAATATCTAAGAAAAAAAATCTTTGAACGAATGAATGAATAGAAAGGGAGGGAGGTGGCATCACATTGCTACCTCAGAGATAGAAACTAGATTGAATACTCATTATATGTCTTTAATGTCAATCAGAGGAAGTCTGTATTCTCTAGTCACTAAAATTTTAATTGTAGAATCACATAGGAGTAACTAGAGCAAAAAGTGAACTGTGCTTGTGCCTGCATGAAAGGCATCCCAGACAGTGGGAAGAACACAAATGTTAGAGTCAGTCCAGCCTAGGTCAGATCTTCACCCTGAGTAACCTTGGACAAATTCCTTAATCTATCTGAGTCTTCATTTTCTCCTTGCCTGTAAAGAATAATAGTTACTTCATTCAGTTATTTTAGAGATAAGCACAATGTCCTTCTAAACCCACAACCTGAACATTAATGCGCACAGTCCTTCTAAGCCTACAATCTAAAGGAAATCTTTAAACAAGAGTGGACCAAGCATATTTTAAGAACTTAGTGCCAGGTGGCAAGCTGCCTATAAAATTTCAAGAAAAAGAGTGCTAATCAAATTAGAATACTAATAGTGCTTATTTTGGTACTACAGTTTACATCTTCCTGACAGAAACCTTAGAAATTGTCATTTATGGGGTGAAATTTTAAAGCCACTTAAATGTGCAGTATAGAATAAGGGTAAATAAATGACAGGACATCATGGGAATGTTTATGGTTATGAAGAGTATAGGTAATAGAAAAATGGTTTTGATGTGTTACATGAAAAACCAGGTTGTATATACCTTACTACTAAACTTGGGCTTTAAAAACGTGAAGAAAAACTTTTAAAAAACTACATTTGTTATGAGGGATTCTTTTATTTTCCCAATCTGTCAGTACCACAAGATTGCTTTCATAATAAGGAAACTAAGACAACCAGTGAGCCTCATGGAACAAAAAGTTTCTTCTCTTTATAGATCAAACACAAACTTAAGATTCCTTAAATGCTTAGTTCCATTAAGACAAAGAAAGAGGCCAAAGAGTGTCTTAGTCTTTTAACTGCTTAGGCCCCAGCCTTTTGTCTGTTGTTAGATTTATCTGTTTATCTGTCAGCTACTGTAATCTTGTCTACCATGTTCATTGGATAGCAGAACTAGAAAATTCAAATTTATATTTTCAAAAGCAGTGTTTTTCTCTGTTTTAATGTTACAGATTTATTTGAGGTTCCTAGATTATCAAATGGAGCACTCAAATGAATGCAAGAGAAATTTCGTTGCAGTTTATGATGGAAGCAGTTCTATTGAAAACCTGAAGGCCAAGTTTTGCAGCACTGTGGCCAATGATGTCATGCTGAAAACAGGAGTTGGAGTGATCCGAATGTGGGCAGATGAAGGTAGTCGGCTAAGCAGGTTCAGAATGCTCTTTACTTCCTTTGTGGAGCGTAAGTAAATCCTATAGCATTGAGATCTTTTACATAATTTTCATTTATTCAGAATTCAGTTCTATTTTCTTTTGGCAAAGACTAGTAACAGGATGTAGAAATAACTAAGTCTTAGCCCCTATTCTCAAGGAATTAACTGTCCTGGATGAAAAACCATGTTAATACATTAAATTGGAGCACTACCTTAGTATAAAGGTGTAAATGTGATAGGGAATGCAGAAAGTGGAGACTTCTTTCAAGATTTAAAAAATTATCAGTAGTAGTAATTCAGCGTGGTGAATAATTACGAATCTACCAAACCATGCTCATCAAAGATCTAGATAGGCTGTTTTTTTTCTAACTTTTTATTTTTAAATAATTTTAAGCATATAGAACGTTATGAAAATAGTAGAGTTTTCATATGCCTTTCACTCAGGTTCCCCTAATAATGTAGTAAAACTGAAAAATAACACTGACTCAGTATTATTGACCAGTATATAGACCTTATCTACATGTCACTAGTTTTCCCATTAATGTCCACATTGCATTTACTTTCATCTGTCCTTTAGTGTCCTCCATCTGTGACAGTTCCTCAGTCTTTAATGACCTTAATACTTTTGAAGGGTATTGGCCATTTATTTAGCCGATTGTCAGTTTAGGTTTGTCTGATGTTTTCTCATGGATTCATTTGAAGTTACGTATTTCTGTCAGTACCCCAGAAATCACATTATATCTTTCTCAGTGTATCACACCAGTGAGGCAGGGGTACATAATGTGGATTTGTCTGACATTAACTTCAGTCACTTGCTTAACGTGCTGTCAGGTTCCACCACTATAAAGTTACTGATTTTTTCATCTTAATTAATAATTCTCTATGAGACTATGTAATATCCTTTTTCTCACTGTTGTTAGTTTCTCATGTAATAGGTATTCCTGTAGTGTTTACCTAATGGGAGTTTTCTGTTTCCATTATTCCTTCTACCCTTATTAATTGTAATTAAACTGTGAGAAAGAGCTGTTTTTCCCCCTCATTTATCTATTCAGTTATTTATATCAGTATGAGTTTATGGATTTTTATTTTATGCCATTATTATATATATAATTATATATGATATATAATTATTATAGTACTAACATTATTTTGTTGCTCAGAATCCCAGCTTTGGCCACTGGGAGCTCCTTCAAGTTGTCTCCTTTATCCTTTTGATGTGCCTTTAAAAAAAAAAAAATCACTTTCTTACTTTCTGTTACCACAAGATGGCCCAGGCTCAACTGTGTTTTCCCTGGTCCAGCCCTAGAACCAACCATATTTCCAAGAAGCTCTTTCCTTCTCTTAAAGAAAACATTCAGAAAACACTTTTTTTTTTTGTTTTTTAATAGAAATCATAATGAATCTGTGGATTGCTTTTGAGTAGCATTGTCATCTTAATATTAAGTCTTCAGTCCATGAACCCAGGATGTCTTCCCATTTATTTGTTGTCTTTAATTTCTTTCAACAGTGTTTTGTATTCTTTAGTATACAGGTCTTGCATCTCCTTGGTTACATTTATTCCTAAGAATTTTTTTGTTTAATGCTGTTATAAAGGAATTATTTTCTTTTCCAGTTTTTCATTGTTAGTGTGTAGAAATGCTCCTGACTTTTGTCTTTTGTATGCTGTTTTTTGTATCCTATAACTTTACTGGATTAGCTCTGTGTGTGTCTGTGTGTGTGTAATCTTGTTAGGGTTTTCTACATATAAGATCATGTTATCTGCAAACAGATAATTTTACATTTTCCTGTCCCATTTGGATGCTTTTTATTGCCTTTTCTCGCCTAATTGCTCTTGCTAGAATGTCTAGTACTATGTTGAATAGAAGTGAAAGGAGACATCCTTGTCTTGTTTCTGATCTTAAGAGAAAAGCTTTCAACCTTTCACCATTGAGTATGGTGTTAGCTGTGGGGTTTTCATATATGGCCTTTATCACATTGAGGAAATTTTCTTCTGGCCCTAGTTTATTAAGTGTTTTCATCATGAAATTTTGTCAAATGCTTTTTCTGATTCAGTTGAGATGATCATGTCATTTTTTCCCTCTTCATTCTGTTAATGTGGGGTGTTACATTGATTTTTGTATGTGGAACTGTTTTTATGTTCCAGGAATAAGTCCCACTTGGTCATGGTGTATAATCCTTTTAATATGTTGTTGAATTCAGTGCCAGTATTTTGTTGAGAATTTTTGCATCAATATGAATAAAGAGGTATTGGTCTGTAGTTCAATTTCTTGTAGTATCTTTGTCTGGCTGTGGTATCAGGGTTATGCTGATCCATAGAATAAGTAAGAAGTGATCCTTTCTCTTCAGCTTTTTGAAAGAGTTTGAGAATTGACATTCTGTAAACATTTGGTAGAATTCATCAGTGAGGCCATTCAGTGCAGGGCTTTTCTTTGTTGGGAAATAGTTTGATTACTGATTCAATATTCTTGCTAGTTAGAGATCTGTTCAGATTTCCTGTTTGGTTTTTATTCAATTTTGGTAGAATGTATGTTTCTAGGAATTTGTCTATTTCATCTAGATTAGTAGTTTATTGGTGTAGAATTGTTGTTAGTATCCTCTTCTAATCCTTTTTATATCTATAAGATCTGTAATAATGTCTCCACTTGCATTTCTGATTTTAGTAATTTGAGTCATTTTATCTCTGTTTCTTTTTTTCCTTAATCATTGTAACTAAAGTTTGCCAATTTTGTTGATCTCGTCAAAGAACCATTTTTTGGTTTTTTCTTTAGTTTTTCTATTCTCTCTCTTTATAATTTCAGTACTACTGACAAAGGCATAGAACTTTGAGTTTAGTTTGCTCTTCCTTTTCTGGCTCTTTAAGGTTAAGTTAATGGTTCCAGATCTTTCTCCTTTTTTAATGTAGGCATTTATAGCTATAAATTTCTTTCTTAGCACTGTTTCATTGCTTCTCATAAGTTTTGGTATGCTGTGTTTTCATTTTCTTTGGTCTCAGGTATTATCTAATTTTCCCTTGTGATTTCTTCTTTGACTAGTTGGTTAAGAGGGTGTAGTTTAATTCCCACATGTTTACAAATTTTCTAGTTTTTATTTTGTGACTGATACCTAGTTTTACTTCATTGTGATTGGAAAAGAAACTTTGTATGATATCAGTCTTTTAAGATTTTTGTGTGTATATGGCTGGCCTAACATATGGTCCATCCTGGACAAAGTTCCTTATACATGAGAAAAATGTATATTTTGCTGTTGCTAGGTGGAATTTTCTTTATATATCTATTAGGTCCTCCAGTTGACTTATAGTGTTATTCTTTCATTTGGTTATTTATCTTCTGTTTGGTTGTTGTATCCATTATTAAAAGTGGGATATTGAAGTTTCCAGCCATTATTGTAGAATATCTAATTCTCCCTTAAAATTCTGATAGTGTTTCCTTCTTATAATTTAGGGGTCTGATATTTTATTTATTTATATATTTTTATGATTGTTGTATTTTCTTGATGAATCCCTTTTACCAATCTACATTGTCCCTTTTTATCATTTGCAACAGTCAATACCCTGACATTAAAGTCTATTTTTGTCTGATATTTGTATAGCCACCCCAGCTCTCTTTGGTTAACTGTTTGCATGGAATATCTTTCTCCATTTTTTTTTTTTTTTTTTTTTTTTTTATTTTCAACCAATTTGTATCTTTAAATCTAAAGTGAGTCTTTTGTAGAACAGTATATAGTTGGATCTAGGGGGTTTTTTGTTATCTATTCTGCCAATCTCTGCTGTTTGAATAGAGGGTTTAACTCATTTACATTAACAGTAATTACTAAGGTGGAAGGACTTCTACACTTTTGCTATTTGTTTTCTAAATGTCTTAAAGCTTTTTCTCCCTCATTTTCTTCATTACAACCTCCTTTTGTGGTTAATTGATTTTTTGTGGCAACACAGTTGAATTTCCTTTTGTGTATATTCAGAAATTTTCTTTGTAGTTATAATGGGGTTTTCTCTTTATCTTAGTTAAGTCTTTAAAAGTCATCTTTACTAATTTGTGAGCATGTGAGAATTTTTTCATTTTAAAGGATGTTGTAGCTCACTGTAGATACTAATCCAGCTTAAAAGTGGAAGAACTCTGAGGACAGATTTTAGGATTCTTCCCTTAAATTCCTGATAATTCACATGAACAAATCCCAAGGAAAAATTGGTTCTATTGCCTTTCTATCTCCTGTAAAAGTCCAAGTGACTTGTCAGTACTTTTGATAATTATTTTGATTTTGCTTATTGTAAGTGTAAATCATATTACATTACCTTCTATTTTAAAAAAAAAAAAAAAAAAAACTGTCTTCAAGGGGTGCCTAGGTGGCTCAGTTGGTTAAGCATCTGGCTTTACCTCAGGTCATGATCTCATGGCTTGTGAGTTCGAATCCCACATCAGGTTCTGTGCTGACAGCTCAGAGCCTGGAGCCTGCTTCAGATTCTGTGTCTCCTTCTTTCTCCCTCTGCCCCTCCCTCTCACTCTCGCGTGCTCTCTCTCTTTCTCTCTCTCTCTCTCAAAAGTAAACATTAAAAAAGTTTTTTTAAATTGATTTCAAAAATACCTTCATGTTTTTGGCTTGGCTTTAAGTGGCCTTTAACTTTAATCTACATTTGGAGAGAGCTGATTAGCCTCTCTGACTAATCCCTTTCCTCACAGTCACCTCTGTATGAAGAAAATTACCATTTAAAGATTTATCCAGACTGCCCCAAGATAGTTTAGTGTGTATGTTCACATCATATATATTTTTAAAATAACTGGTATATATTGTCCTCATAAGAGAAGGAAATATTTTCGCCTTTATAGCCTAAGTGAATAGAGTAAAATGGTAAACTATATGATTTTTGCAAGTCAAAATTTGTAAATATAAAGGTGTAAGAGTAAGATACTATCAGATATTTTCCTTCAGAAATTTAGGAATTAGTACTTTTTCCCTTTACTTGTAATTTCAAAATATTATTGTTCCATGGATTCTATATTAATATCATGATTGTATGTGACCTACACAAGCTTTATTATAGCTGAACTCTTCTGTCTGTAATTTTACAAGACTTGATGAATTGCCGGATGGGCAGTTGGGTTATGAAGCCAATTTAGCCAACCAGCCTTCCTACCTGCCTTCCATTCATTTATTTAACATTTATCATACAAGATGCTATTTGCTATGAAGATACAGAAATGGATGAAACATTCCCTGCTCTAAAGGATCTTATTATAGTCACTTAGGTGAGGTGACATAGATGCAAATGAGGCAGTTACAGGATTGACTATGACAATGACTGTTTGAGACAGAAAACAAAGTGCTTCCTGATTAAATATCCAGGTTACTTCTAGCAGACAGCATTGATTATGGAGCAAGTAATCCTTGAAGGTAGGACCTTGGAGTTTATCCTTGAGATTTTAGAAGGTAGAAATGTTGGATAATTGAGGTTGCTATTCCAAACAGGCCACAGAATGAACAAAAGCATGGAGCCAATTTGGACCACAAGAAGTAGTAGAAGAAAGAAGAGAGAAAAATGAGTCAAAAGGTAGATTAGAGGGGCACCTCGGTGGCCCATTCAGTTAAGCATTTGACTCTTGATCTTGGCTCAGGTCATGATATCACAGTTCATGAGTTTGAGCCCCATACTGGGCTCTGCACTGTCAGTGTGGAGCCTGCTTGGAATTCTCTTTCCTTCTTTCTCTGCCCCTCCCCTGCTCATGCTCTCTCTTTCAAAATTAATAAATAAACTTAAAAAAAATTTTTTTACAAAGGCTAAAATTAGAGCTCATGGAGCACCTGTATAGCTCAGTCAGTTGAGCATCAACTTGATTTCTGTCCCTATCTTACTTGTGCTCTTGCTTTTTCTCACTCTATCTCAAAACAAAGAAATAAACTTAAAAAAAAATTAAAAACAAAAAAAAAAAGGTAGATTAGGGTTGCCTGGGTAGCTCAGTTGGTTGAGCGTCTGACTCTTGCTCTCAGCTCAGGTCTTGATCTCCAGGCCATGAGTTCAGTCCTTGCTTTAGGCTCTGCACTGGGCATGGAGCCTAGCTAGAGTTAGAAAGCCTTTAAATTAAAGGGTAAAAGTAGGAGCACCTGAGTAGCCCAGGCAATTGAGCACCTGACTCTTGGTTTTGGCTCAGGTCATGATCTCATGGTTTGTGACATCAAGCCCCACATCGGGCTCTGTGCTGACAGTGTGGAGCCTGCTTAGGATTCTCTCCTTCCCTCTCTCTGCCCCTCCTCTACTCATGCTCTTTATTTCAAAATGAAAAAATGAACTTAAAAAAATTTTTTTTTAGGAAGACAAAAACTAGAGTTCATGACGTAGCTCAGTCTGTTGAGCGTCCGCCTCTTAATTTCTGCTGAGGTCAAGATCCCAGGGTCGTGGGATTGAGCTTTGTGTTGGGCTCCACACTGAGCATAGAGTCTGCTAAGATTTCATTCATTCTCTCTCTCCCCCTTCCTCCCTCCCTTTGCCTGTCTCCCCAGCTTGTGTGTGCATGAATACACACTCTCTAGAATAAAATAAAATAAAATTAGAATTCATGTTATAAGCTTTGGGGAGTTTTGAAGGGTCTTGTACTATAAGATGATGTAATCAGGGCTGTGCTTTAATTGGGGCGTGGAGGTCTTAGGAGGCTAACTTCCATAGTCAGAGGGGGAGACCAGGAAGGTCTGAACCAGAGCAGTGACAGAAGAAAGAAGAGTTGTGGAGGTAGACTACACAAGATTTGGGGACTGATCAAAATGAGTCAAAGATACCTACAGTTAGGGTCTGATTGACTTAGAAAGTGAAAATTGGACAGATGAAGGGAAAAAGCTTTGAGTTATTTTGGATTTAGTGAGTTTCTCAAGTAGTGGGAAATGTTTAGCTCAGCAGTGATACTTGCATGGAGTATACTGCTGCCGCTGCTTGTTGCCCTATTGATGGATATCAACTATGTCCAGAAAATTTTTATCAACTTTTCAAACTTGAAAAAAACAGCTATGTAAAGGCTGCTTCACTATTTCAAATGACTACAAAGCAGTGCTTGATACAAAGATACAGTTAAAGTTAGCAAGAAAGCCTTTCAGCCATTTTCCTTTCTCCTCGTCTTATTTATTCCCAACATCTTGTACCTGTGTTTTCCAACAGTGCCCATCAGCCACATGTAGCTATTGAACACTCATAATGTGGCCCATCTAAATTGAAATGTGCTATAATTATGAAGATTTATTCTGAATTTCAAAGACTTGATAAGAAATAATGTAAAATATCTCCTTATATTTTATATACGTGTTAAATGAGAATATTTTGGATATTGTTTCAGGGCTCCCTAACACCACCCACATGGTAGGTGATTTGCTAGAAGGACTCACAGGACTCAGCATACATTTGAATACTCACAGCTAAAATTTATTACAGTGAAAGGATATAGGATCAACAAAGGAAAAATACTGTCTGAGTCTGGAGAAATCCTTTCACAGACTTCCTTATCCTCTCTCCCTCCCATGAAGGGCATACTAAGCATGTGCATTTCTTAAGCAACAAAAAATTCAGTAACATGTACGTTTCTGCCCAGAGAACCCACTTAGAGCTCAGCACCCAAGTTTTTATTGAGGGTTAGGCACATAGGCACCATCTATCTGCCTTGCCTGTACCAAAATTGTAGGCTCACGAAAGGAAAGAAGGTATATGGCATAAATGATGTTGTTCACACCAACTCTAGGCACCATGAACCTTACCAGTCAGGGAATGGAGGAAAGTCAAGTTCTCAGTTGCCAAAACTAAGGGCCAAACTTGCACACAGACCCTTCTAAAGGTAGCAGCCTCAGTCCTTCTGTATTTCTCTTTTCTGCAAAGATATATGAGGTTAAATAAGCTACTAGTGAAATTAATAATACTTGTTTCTTTCTAAATATCTTTTTTATTGTGGCTACTTGTTCATATTTTGCCTTACATTATATTTTGGGTAACACTGGTCTAAATCTTAAATGCAAAATTATTCTCTGATGTGTTTTAGTTAAGGTATTTCTGTATCTGCACTAGTGATGTCTCCATCAGTACAAATCTGATAAGTAAACAGGTGAAAAGCCTCCCTCAAGTGATATCTTTACAATAATTAAATATAAAACTAAGTTAAAGGTTGCAATAGACTTAGCTCCATATCCTAAATTTAGCTTTATTATCCATGAAGAACAAGAAAACCACCCCTCCAAAAAACAAATGTCATATGTATGTGATCAAAGTAAAGGATTTTATAAGTTTTCTAAAACAAAAGTCCTGGTTTGGAAATCTCCTTTTTTTTATTTAATGTTTATTTATTTTGAGAGAGGGAGGGATGGAGGGAGTGGGGGAGGGGTAGAGAGAAAGGACAGGGAGAGAATCCTAAGCAAGCTCCATGTTGTCAGCTTGGAGCCTGACATGGAGCTTGAACCCGTGAACCGTGAGGTGATGACCTGAGCCGAAATCGTGACCTGAGCCGAAATCAAGAGTCAAATGCTTAACCAACTGAGCCACCCAGGTGCCCAGGAAATCTCCTTTTAATCACATTAGAGAGCTCCAAACCATACATTTTTATATGCTCATCATTAATTCAAATTGTTAAACTTTTTTGTTTTTCTCTAAACTGTTAACAATTTGTAACTGTTATGAATCCATCCATGAAAACAATCAATATTTCAGAAAAGGTTTACATAAATGGACTAAATCTGCATGAGATACACTTCATACCTACCCATTGTGGATTACAGATATGACTAAAATAATATAACTTGGCTAAAGTGAAAGATACAGAATAACAGTCAGTCAATATGTTTGACCTCTTCCCAAGCACTGAATACTAATATACACCTCACTCTTTCAGACAGGATATGGTTTTAGGAAGATAATTTCTAGGACTACAACCATGAAAGCAACAGAAGTTATTTTTGTCAAAATAAATCCATAATGTGATTTTCAGTGACATACTGCCTATAGGCCCCTGCAGGCCTAGTTGAAGGACAGACCATCTTTCAGCATCATTGCCACATCTCATGGGAAGGGAAGAGGGGCTGAAACCATAACCCTTCTTCTTTCTCATGCCATGATCCAGTAGTGAGTAAAAGGGAAAAGAGAAAGTCCTCAGGCTAGAAGTAGAAAATAGTTCATAACTGGCACTATTTTTGCTATTCTCTTTGCCCTTTACTTATAAATTGCTATAATTCAGCCATTTTTTATAGTTTTTAATTGAAGCATGTCATTAGCATCCCAGGTCAATAACTGATACTTTGATTCTCATCATAAACAGCTATGCTTACCCACTGAAAATCCATAGAGCTTAATACATCTGTAATTATGAATATAATGTATTTCTACAAAATAAAACCTGATATCACTGCTGCTTTCTAATTGCTTTAAATCATGTGGGGAGCAATTGTAAAGAATTCTATAAAATAAAAACCTCATGAGGGTGTTTTCTACTTACTGTTTAGTCAGTGAGAAACTCTAAGCAGAAAACCTGTCTTTTTTTTGCCACTTTTGAACCATAAAGAGAATCCAAATGTGGTCACACAATGTTCTATGGATAAACTTAAAGAGCTAATGATAGTTTGACTCAAAATCAGCATGCCTAGAAGCCACAGTACTTACCACCTCACTCAGCTTGTCTTGAAAATAGCTTCTGTTCCCTGTATTCTCATTTGTGAACTGGATAAGATAGGTAAAATTAGAGGTCAGCAGGTAATATGATATAGTATGTATTAGGATTGTTGTATGATACATAAACAAAAAGCCAGAAAACTCCAGTTTTTAGAAGTGAGAAATTCAAAAATACTGTGTGTTCTCTAGGCCATTTGTTATGTTAAACTGCACACATGGGTGTAATATAATTTTATAATATACATGACACAACTGAAGTGGGTTACCAGCTAAGTTTGTACTTAAATAAAATACCACCATACTGGTTTTTTTTTTTAATTTATTCATTTTAAGAGAGAGAGCACGCAAGCAGAGGAGGGGCAGAGGAGAGAATCCCAAGCAGGCTCTGCATTGTCAGTTCAGAGCCCAAAGTGGGGCTCGATCCCACAAACCGTGAGATCATGACTGAGCCAAACTCAAGGGCCCAACACTTACCTGACTGAGCCACCCAAGCACCCCATCATCATATGTTTTCTTTGGCTTTTCTGCCCTCAACCTAATGGCTTATTCATGTAACTCATATGTATTGCCCTTGTAAGTTTTGAAACCATCAAACATTTTTTTTAAGAATCATGAAATATTACTTAATAGTTTAAATGATACATGTGATGGGTTCAGTCTCTGAGTAAATTACTTGTTATATACATGATACTTCTAAGAATAGAATTATCCACATGATTGAAACCACTAATTTCATAGTCTCATTGATTTTAGAACCAGAAGTCTGAGATAACAGTCTATCCCCTTCATTTAAAAAGAGGAAACAGCGACCCAAGGAGTTAGTTAAAATCTCAAAGTAGACAGGTTAACTAATAACAGAAACAATTTTTCTTAATTACTAATCCATTTTTTTTCCATTCTCTGCTTCATAGCATGATTTCCCAAGCTATTCACAGTTCTTAGCTATTTTAGATTCTTTAGTTATCAGAGCCACCTAAGGGTTATTATACTTAAACTGGAGTGGGTAAGTACCCAGCAAATAAGCAAGCCTAAAAGTTTAGTGCACTGAATAATTAACTGTATATAAACGTCATGCCTACATTCCATTTAATTTATAGTAGGGAGGGAGGAAAGATAAACACATCCTAGTTCATAATGATTAACCATAGATAAGCCTGCTGAACTAGAACTTGGGTGAATATTACTTTTGGGGGATTCTTCCTTAAAAAGAGATTTTAGGGGTGCCTGAGTGATTCAGTTGGTAAGGCATCTGACTCTTGATTTTGACTCGGGTCATGATCTCACATTTGTGAGATCGAGCCCTGCGTTGTGCTCTGCACTGACAGTGCAGGGCCTGCTTGGGATTCTTCCTCTCTCTCTCTCTCTCTGTCTCTCTCTGTCTCTGTCTCCCTCTCTCTCTCCCTCTCTCTCTCTCTGCCCTCCCCTCTATCTCAATAAATAAATAAATAAACAGTCTTTTAAAAAAAGAGAGCTTATATTTGCTCTCTAATAGCAAAGCAATTTTGGATGTTATTTTAATTGACAAATAATTGACATTCATTCAGTGGATGATATTCTATTCAGTGATTTGATATTTACATACATTATGAAATGATCACCACCATAAGTCTAGGTTCCATCTGTCACCATACAAAATTGTTATAATATTATTGACTGTATTCCCTAAGCTGTATATTATATTCCCATGACTTACTTGTTTTATAACTTGAAGACTGTTCCTCTTAATCCCCTTCCCCTATTTCATCCTATCTCACCCCCGCACCACTACTTCCTTCTGGCAACCATTAGTTCTCTGTTTCTGAGTCTTTCTGTTTTGTTTGTACATTTGTTTTATTTTTTAGATTCCACATATAAATGAAATCATCAGTATTTGTTTTTCTCTGACTTATTTCACTTAGCATAATACCCTTTAGGTCCATCCGTGTTGTCACACATGACAAGATTTCATTCCTTTTTATGGTTCAGTAATACTCCATTGTATGTATGTGTGTGTATACACATACACACACGCACATTTTTGATTCATCCATGGATGGGCACTTAGGTTGCTTATATATCTTAGCTATTATAAATAATGATGTAATGAACAGAGGGGTGCATACATCTTTTTGAATTAGTATTTTGATTTTCTTCAGATATATACCCAAAAGTGGAATTGCTGGATTATATGGTAATTCTATTTTTAACTTTTTGAGGAACCTTTATACTGTTTGGAGAAACTTTATACTGGTGCAGGGGCTGCACCAATATACATTCTCACCAACAGTGCATGAAGGTTCCCTTTTTTCCACATCTCCACTGACACTTATTTCTTGTCTTTCACGACAGCCATTCTGACAGGTGTGAAGTGATATCTCATTGTGGTTTTGATTTGCATTTCCCTGATGATTAATGATGCAATGGATGTTGTCTATTGACCTACATTATAAGTCTAATAAATATTTGATAAATATCAGATGATATTTTAGGGTTTCCTGGGGACCCAATAAATACCTGTTTCTATAGTCCATTTTCAGAGCCAAACTGAGAAATAGACAAAGGGGTCAGGCAGGTGGATACCAAACTGTCAGGTTTTTGTTTTCTATGTGTGTGTTGGTTTTTTGTTTGTTTGTTTTTTATCAGACTGTCAGTTTTATTACTGATGATGCAGTTGGACAATGTGGTTAGGTATTCCAAAGCTTCCTATGATTGTAACCTAAAGATAGGGCCTTCTCTTTAGAGGGAAAGAAATACTAACTTCATTATTGTTTTAATAAGGTTCATTGTATATTTATTTTTAAAAAGATACTTTTAGGGAAGAAATTCAGTTATTAATCTCATAAAATTTTAGATATTTCTTTTCATCTTGAAAAGAAACTTTTTTTTAATATTAATGTATTTTCAGAGAGAGAAAGCATGTGCGCTCACACGTGAGATGGGAGGGGCAGAAAAAGAGCAAGAGAATCCCAAGCAGGCTCCTCACTGTCAGCCCAGAGCCTACGAACTGTGAGATCATGACCTGAGCCAAAATCAAGAGTCAGGTGCTTAACCAACTGAGCCACTCAGGCACACCTTGAAAAGAAACTTTTAAAAAGAAAATATAAAAAATATTTTCACTCTTAGGTGGATCCTGAGAAACTTAACAGAAACCCATGGGGGAGGGGAGGGAAAAAAAAAGAGGTTAGAGTGGGAGAGAGAGCCAAAGCATAAGAGACTCTTAAAAACTGAGAACAAACTGAGGGTTGATGGGGGGTGGGAGGGAGGGGAGGGGAGGTGATGGGCATTGAAGAGGGCATCTTTTGGGATGAGCACTGGGTGTTGTATGGAAACTAATTTGACAATAAATTTCATATAATAAAAAATAAAATAAAATATTTGAAGCCTGTCAGTATAATAGAGAGTGGTACTCAGTTTTCCTGCCTTGATGTGACATGTATCTTCTTAAAATAAATGTAGAATTTTTTAGACAGGAAATACATTGTGTTTGAGTATATTTTTGGAAATCAAAATGGTTAGTTGATTTTTAGGAGCTTCTGTCATAATTCTGCAGTCTTTTTGAGTGGAAGAAAAAATAAGCTATCCTTCTTGACTTTCAGATTTGTGTGTGTGTGTGTCTTTACACTGAAATACACGTTATTACTATGCTGGTACTTTTGTCTCTGATCTAAGACTTTATTTCCTAACTAAAGTAAACACACTGAGTCATAATCTAGTGTAACAAATTTTTACACAAACAAGGAGAAGTGTTAGATGGAAGCACATATACAGTATGACTGGAACACAGGGGTCCCTAGCTGCCTAAGAGAATTGAGGGAATCTTCACAGACAAGGCAACATTTTGGATGATCTTGAAAGATGAGTAGATGGTCACCAGGAAGGGAAAGGAGGAAGGAGACATTTCAGGCTGAAAGAACAGTTTATACAAAATACAAAATTACATGGTATATGTTCCAAAATCTTTGTTGTTTTAAAAAATATTAATGTTAAAATTCTAAAGAGTTATTTTTTTGTGTGGTAAAATCTCTATAACATAAAATTCGCCATTTTAACCATTTTTGAGTATATAGTTTGGTGGCATTAGGTACATTCACATTTTTCTGCAACCATCCCCACCATCCATCTCCAGAACTTTTTTATCATTCCCAACTGAAACTCTCCCATTAAACACTCCCCATTTCCCTCTTCCTCCAGGTTCTGGTAGCTATTGCGCTTTTTTTATGTCAATGAGTTGACTGCTCCAGGTACCATATATATACCCGGAATCCTACAATATTTGTTCTTTTGTGTCTGGCTTCCTTCAAGCATAATGAATGTCAAGATTTATCTATGTTGTAGCATTTGCCAGAATTTCCTTCTGAGTTTTAACACTGAATAATATTTCATTAGATATGTGTACACCACATTGTGGTTATCCATTCATCCATCAACAGATATTCAGATTATTTCTACCTTTTGGTGGAATGATGCTGTTGTGTGCTTGTCAATATTGCTGCCATGAACATGGCTGTACATTATGTGTTTGAATCTTTGCTTTTAGTTGTTTGAGATATGTGCCTAGAAATAGAATTGCTGCGGCACATGGTAATCTGTGTAAATTTCTGAGGAAACTCCATAGTGTTTGCACAGCAACTGTACCATTTTACATTTCCCTCAGCAATGCACCAAGGGTTCCAGTGTCTCCACATCCTCACCAACATTTTATTCTAACAGTTTGGAATGCTACCAGGCTATGTACTACTTCCTTGAGAACCATGGCAAATATATTCATATTCTCATTACATTAAAAATGACACTTGGGGGGGCGCCTGGGTGGCTCAGTTGGTCGAGCGTCCGACTTCGGCTCAGGTCATGATCTCTCGGTCTGTGAGTTCGAGCCCCGCGTCAGGCTCTGTGCTGCCGGCTCAGAGCCTGGAGCCTGCTTCGGATTCTGTGTCTCCCTCTCTCTCTGACTCTCCCCAGCTCATGCTCTGTCTCACTCTCTCTGTCGAAAATAAATAAAACATTAAAAAAAATTTTTTTTTTTAAAAATGACACTTGGGCACCCTTAAGTAAAAGTTTAGGTGAGACCATATCAGAGAGTATTGGCCTTTGTCTTATTGTTTATATAGTAGGAGTGTATTCATGAAACAAGTTTAAGTGTAAATAAACCAAAATGAGTTCTTAGCAACAAATTGTTTTTCTTTCCTGCAGCTCCCTGCACAGGTAGCACTTTCTTTTGCCACAGCAACATGTGCATCAATAATTCTTTAGTCTGTAATGGTGTTCAGAACTGTGCATACCCTTGGGATGAAAATCATTGTAAAGGTGAGTGCAATGGCAAAGGCCAACCTTTTTGAGAGAAAAGTGACCATTGCCCTTCATTAAGAAAGACTTAAAATGCCCTTTTCTACAACTGTACTTAGCAATAGCTGCTTTGGCAGAAATGGAAACATAAAATATAAATGTTTGTTTTAAATAGAGTGTAGACCTCTGTTATGTGGTGAAAGTAAAGAAAAATACTTATTCTCAACAAAAGCATTCATTTTTATGTACTGTGTTTTTTAAGTTGTTCAAAAGTCTGCTCTAATATTTCTTTCATTATTTTCTTATTCATATTGTAAAGATACCTTATTCTCAGAATAATTTAGAAAGTTACCTAAAATAGTAGTATTTTTTAAATTATATACAAATGCTGTTTAATAAATATTGATGCATTCAATCTTAAAAAGCAGCAAAAACAGGGGTGCCTGGGTGGCTCAGTCGGTTGAGCGTCCAACTTCGGCTCAGGTCATGATCTCACAGTTTGTAAGTTCGAGCCCCGCATCAGGCTCTGTGCTGACCGCTTGCTCAGAGCCTGGAGCCTGCTTCAGATTCTGTGTCTCCTTCTCTCTCTGCCCCTCCCCCGCTCACGCTTTGTCTCACTCTGTTTCTCAAAAATAAATCAATGTAAAAAAAAAAACTTAAGCAGCAAAAACAGACTTGTAAGAACCGCTTTTTTTCATTTTATAAAATTTCCTATGCTCTATTTCTAGTGTATATCTAAGGTAAATGTGACTTGTGGTAATAGTTGAATATCTACAAACATTATCAACTCACTGTCTCAGTCCTAAAGTTTACCTCCCTTTTATTCTCCAAAAGTTCAGTAAATATCTTACTGTGAAAAGTTAATGTGATCTGATACGGCTGTCTTAAGTACTTGAAGTAATTTAAGGTAATCATTCAAATGTAGATTGTGATAATAACATCCCTAAGTGGGTTAGCCTGATCACTTTAGTTCTCTCTTGCTGATGGCGGTTAGTGGAGATACTGTGGATATACCTCAACATGGCAGTTTGTCAGAAATACCATAGGGGAGCCTGGGTGGCTCAGTCAGTTAAATATCCAACTCTTGATTTCAGCATAGGTCATGATCTCATGGTTTGTTCATGAGATCAAGCCCCACGATGGGCTCTGCCCTGAGAGTACAGAGCCTGCTTGGGTTTTTCTGTCTTCCTCTCTCTCTACCCCTCCTCTGCTCGTGAACGCTCTCTCCCTCTCAAAATAAGTAAGCATTAAAAAAAAAAAAAAAAAGATATGCCATAGAACAGAAAGCTAAACTTGATAGAATAAGAGTATTTGTTTGGTATTTTCCTTTTTTGTTTATTTTATTTATTTTGAGAGAGAGAGCACATGTGCGTGCATGAGCTGGGGGAGGGGAGGGGACAGAGAAAGAGAGAGAATCCCAAGCAAGCTTCCTTCCTGTCAGCACAGAGCCCAACATGGGGCTGGACCCCACAAACTGCGATCATGACCTGAGCCAAAATCAGGAATCGGACACTTAACCAACTGAGCCACCCAGGCGCCCCTGGCATTTTCTTTATGTTCATGTATTTAATTTAATTTGCAAGAACCAAGTCCTTTTTCTTTTATGTAATCTATCTAGCCATATTACGATTGGCTAATTTAACCAGAAATCATAATGGTATTGTTTTATTTGTTCAAAAACCTAATTTTAGGTGGCATCATCTGTGGTCTGTTTGACCCATGTGTTCTGCTTTACCTAAAAATACCTTACCAGTTTGGGACAGGGCTCATTAATGAATTTTGAAAGCCTCATTGTTTCTCTTTCTCTTTCTGCAGAAAAGAAAAAAGCAGGACTATTTGAACAAATCACTAAAACTCATGGAACAATTATTGGCATTACATCAGGGATTGTCTTGGTCCTTCTCATTATTTCTATTTTAGTACAAGTGAAACAGCCTCGAAAAAAGGTCATGGCTTGCAAAACTGCTTTTAATAAAACTGGATTTCAGGAAGTGTTTGATCCTCCTCATTATGAACTGTTTTCACTAAGGGACAAAGAGATTTCTGCAGACCTAGCCGACCTGTCAGAAGAACTGGACAACTACCAGAAGATGCGGCGCTCCTCCACCGCCTCCCGGTGCATTCATGACCATCACTGCGGATCGCAAGCATCCAGTGTCAAACAAAGCAGGACCAACCTGAGTTCCATGGAACTGCCTTTCCGAAATGATTTTGCACAACCACAGCCAATGAAAACATTTAACAGCACCTTCAAAAAGAGTAGCTACACTTTCAAACAGGCACATGAGTGCCCTGAACAGGCCCTAGAAGACAGAGTAATGGAGGAGATTCCTTGTGAAATTTATGTCAGGGGGCGAGATGATTCTGCACAAGCATCCATATCCATCGATTTTTAATCTTCTACAAAAGGAGACATTAATTATTAAGTATGTACGTATGCAGCCTACAGAGCACCCATTCTCTCCAGCAGCCAACCCTTTTCTCCTGTCGAAACTAGGAAGACCTTCGTTTCCCATTAATCTATTGTAATGGTGAAGTTTTTATTATCTCAGGCAGTCTATATGTTAAGCCAACCAAGGAACTTACTCCATTCAGTGAAAAAAATAATAATCATTTATTGCTTGATGTCACATAAACAAAGTACCAGTTAAATAGCATTTAAAGAGTGAAGTAGTTCTGCTGAGCCAGGCTCAGGCTGCTTCAGGAATACTGCTCTTGATTGATACAGTTTGTCAATATTGTGATCCCACAATAAGTTTAAAAATAAGATTTTTCTTTACATTCCTTTTGTTTTTCTTTTCTCTAAATTTAATTTGTTTTATAAGTTTGTGATTTTACCATTTTGGTTTCTTGCTAAATATAAGTGGTTATCATACCACACATATTTCAATACAGGCATTTGTTCTAGAATTTTTCAAAATATAACTAGTTACTGTGGTAAGTGCCAATTAAGACCCGGAGTTCTGTTTCGCCCATCTGTTTCTTGACTAATTCCTATACTGCTGCCTTTTAGTTACTGGATTTTTAGTCTTTATTTTTTCTGAATGGTAAATGATATGATTTATCGCCTTTAGGTCCTATCTTGTCTTGCTTATACTAGAAGAATTCATAATCCTAGGATGTATGCACCCTTGCCAGTTATGACTAAAAACTTAAGGATTAAAATTTCTGAAAATCCTTTGAAATTTCCCAAATTTGGTCACATTCAGTGATAGCCCATTCATTCCTGTGAGCAAAGTCATTTAATTCATTTTGGAAGAAGCCTGTAATTATGTTTATTTCCAGCATTTCTCACCACCAGATTTGTGTTCCCTGTTATTTTTATAAGAAGATGATTTTGCTCCCTTTATATTGGTTTATCTTATAGCGTATGGTAACCAAGGTTGTGTGAGAGTAAAAGGAGAATTCCTAAGAAACTGTAAAAGCCCTCAGATGGCTTCGTACTTGGGATAGTACATTTTTCTAGTTCTTACCAAGAATAACAACTTCCACTTTTTTTTAAACTGCACTTTTGACCTTATGTTTTTTATGGTATATAAACAATAATTTATAAACATGATATAAAAACTCATTGTGTTTTTTTAGACTTTTGATATTATTTGATACTGTACAAAACTTTATTAAATCAAGATTAAAGACCTACATGACGGATTTATTTCAGTGTTCACATTAGTGGCTTTGTATACAAGTATGCTGTGATGGAGCTCCACGTTATAACTCATTGTAAAGACCTTGGTAATGTGTACATAGCTTTGGGTTTTTTTTGTTACTGCATTTAGTTTATGATAAATTTTTCACTGTGTGTTATTTATTCCAAATCACTACACAAATCTTATATTAAAATATACATTGTTACATGATTCTTCAATCATGTTATTACACTGAGATTTTGGATCTTAAAAAATATATGAAAAGGAACCATTTATCAAATTATAACTAATACAGACATGCCGTTTAAAAGAGATAAATTCTCATTTTTGATATATTTTGTAGTAAATTCTTAGTGAAACGAGAAATTGAAGTTTCATGGAATTTCATTGATTTTTTAAGATATCACATCCATGCATTTTCTCAGATTAGTGAAAACTGGGACCTTAAATATTATACATATATGATACCCCTTCAACATATTTCTTATCACATTTTTTATTTTTTTAAATATAATATCCAGGAGATACAAAACCTATACATAGTATATTTATGATTTAAGTTGTTTTTTAAGTCAGCATAATTTCCTGTTCTAAAAATAGAATTTGGGAAGGTAGAAAGACTTAATGAATGTAGTATTCATTGAACTAATGAACCAGAGCCAGATTAGATAGAAATTCTTTCAGTAGCTATGTTGAATAGGCATTCTAGTATTAGTAGCCAGCTAACATTTGAACTGCATAGTAATTATTTAGTATAATAATAACTGTGATCTCATTCTTCATGATGAAGGAAAGCTAGCATATTTTCTGTGTAAAATCACCTGCATTATAAAAACAGCTGTTAAATTCATCTTTAACACCTACCTTATAGTAGAAAATAATACAGTATGCTTCATGAGAGTCACTTGTAACTATATTTTTATTTTTATTTTTGAAATTTGTATCCTATTTTCTTTTAAAAGGTCGTGAAGAGGCCTACAAAATAGAGCCTTTAAAGAAGACATTTAACATTAAAAGAGCACAAAAGTACATAGTTTCAGGCAACTCAGCAAGTAAATCTTGGACAACAGAGTTTGTTCTAAATTTTCTGGCTACTGAAACAAAAGAAATAGTTTTTGTTTTCCACAGTAGACAACCCAAACTTACTTGCAGTTTTCTCTTCAACTAAAGAAAGAGAGGGTCTCTATACAGAACAACATTTCCTCTGAATTGAAAGAAAAAAAAAAAAAAAAAAGCAAAATGCAGAGAGAAGTCTAAATAGTAAATCTTTATGTAGTGAAGGTACCTCTTAATTTGGTCCAGGATCAGGGGTTTCTGATGAGTTAGTCTGTCTGCAGGGGTAGAACTGAAGAGCCAGATGATCAATATTAGCTAAGCCAGCCTTAAACTGCCATGTATTGTATGCCTTCATTGAACTATAGATGGGGACTAGGCCTCATTTATTTTTTAGTCAAACATTTATTTGGCAGTACACCATAGGAAGAGAAGAGAATGGAACTAATTTTTAGGCATTATTACCAGCATAATGCTAATTGCTGCATATGTAGTCTATCATTTTTGAGGTCAGTGAGAAAACTTGACAAATTGTTTACTAAAGTAAAAGCCATAAATTTTAGTAATGGAGATGAACTTCAGCCATCTTGTGGAAGTTACTACACCCTTCATAGAGAATGTAGTAGCCAGTTGTTAAACATACAGTGGAAAATACAAATCTGGAGGGGAGAATATCTTCAATTCAGGAGCAGCATTAAGGACACCTCTACTATACTGTTGTTACCTTTCATCTGTGATCCTGAGTTTAGCACAGGATACCAACCCTCAAGTGCCCAGAAATTGCAGGAAACCTACGAATCCCAACATCTAAAGTATGTATGAATGAAGTGTGATGTACCTTTTGTGGGGGGAAATGTTCAACCTAAAGGTTTAACAAAAAGCAAAGGATTTTCCACATTTCACATCACAAAAGAGATTAAAAAGGCTTTGTTAACTCTGGATGACAGGTCTTGTGTCTTTGTCATGTTACATGCAATTATTAGGCATTAAAAGGACCTCCTAAGTGTCTACTTCTGAACGTTTTTATAGTTGTGCAATTGTCAGATGAGCAGGATGCTTTCTGGCTTCAGGAGTGTGTCAACTGAGGAGACAGAATAGGAAAAAAGCCAGTTGTGATTCCAGGAGTGATTCTCAAAGGGGATTATGCCCTCTTACAAAATGGTGTGTGCTATGTTGTTCGTGATTAGAAGGAATCTAGTTTGGGGTTTTTTTAAGATCCTAAGAAAGATGATCTGCTCCAGCTTTATTAATGAGAATTCTGAGGCCCAGAAAAGAGGAGAGAGTACCCACATCTCAGAACTAGTCCCATGTTCTTTCCTTGCCTTTGCTGTTTTTCCCTGCTTTAGCTGGCTGGAAGTTTTAAAGGTCAAACAGTTCTAAACAGCAGCCCAGATGTTCCATGTAAGCTTGTCTACCACTCTGATTTAAAATGTAATTTATTCTATAATTTTTTCAAAGCATTATATTTTACCTTTTTTTAATCTATGTAACATTATTCTACAATTTTGTTGCCACAACTTCTTGGCATCTGCAAACTGCAAGACAATTACTGTGAATTCTTAATAAACAATGTTAACAATTTATAGGCTTGGCACTAGATAAAAACAGCTTCAGTGTTTTGCTTTTGTGATTTTTTTTAATCTAAAGGAAATAATGTATACTCCAGAAATTAAAGATGTATGTGCTATTATCTCTTGAGTTTGTAGAATGATTTGAGTTCTGAGCCATTATGACAAGTTGACCTCAGATATCTTTTTAGGTCCCTGCAAAATCAGTATTCCATGTTTTATATACCTCTACTAATAACAAAAATTCTGAATTTTTTTTGAGTAACTTTTTCATATATTTCTGTGATTGGTTTAATGACTACAAAAGCCCAAAAAGCTAAATGGTTTTTTTAAAGCAATTAATTTTTTTAGAGTTGAACTTCCAGACCATATAAGAATTCTTCTATGTTTAATCCTGGGTTTGACACTTCACAGTAGGGAATATGACCCTTGAGCTGGAAACAAAACTTGTGTTTTGTTTTCCTTGCTTGTCTCAATTTGCAAAGTCTCCAGAAGTGGCAAAGAAGCCTTATTTCCTTATAGGGCGAAGTTGGCATTTCCTATCCAGTAGCTTTCCTATCCAGTACCAAAGCTTTACTTTGATAAAGTAATCTTAGTTATGATAAAAAAAATAACTAAATAAGAGCATCCTCAGGCTGTTACACCATTTAAGTTTCCAGGTTAATCTTAAGCTAAAAGAAAAAGAAAAGAACTTTTTAAAGGAGAATATGTGTTCGATTGCCTGCAAATACAGTCTGCTACACCCAGTCACTAAAGTGGCAGCGAGGACTTCCAGAGTGGGCTATCAGAACACACCGTCCTTTTGAGGTGTGGAACGCAACCGTCACAGCCACTGGTCAGCAAGAATGGATGAGTAGATTTCACTGAGAAGAAAGCAACAGAAGGCAAAAAAACTCGTTTGAGTTTTACAATCATATAGACAAAGATCAAGGAGTAAAGAAAGACAAGAAAAAGCAGTTACCACTGGTCTGTCTCTGCAAATAGTTACAGAGCAATTTTACTTTCTGTGTTATTTAGGATCAAGAAACAGCATTTATCTGAAAGTGCTCTCACCTGCCAAGCTTTGTCATACTCTGTAACATCTGGTGCCAGCAGGCCACTCAGCGGGTACATACTTTATTGAAACATTTTGAGTAACGGCTGATTGCTAGAAGGAATTTTCATCAGAAATCTAGGTATTGAACCATGCTTTGATGACTGTCCTATCGTATTAAACAGTGTTTCAGAGAAATAACAACTTTTGAGCCAAAATATAGTCACATGAATTGTAGGGGAGTTCTTTCTAGACCCTCAGAAGACAGTTTAGCTCTGAAAATGCATCCAACTAACAATAGTAAACTTGCTGTAACTGCCCCTGTTTTTCACGTTCATAGTCTAAAGGCAATCTTACTTCCTCATTCATTTTTAATATAAAAAAGATGAATAAAGCTTGTGGTAGGAGGCTTCTAGGTTGACTCCCAGGGATTCTGCCTCCTGGTGTTCACAATCTTTTGTCATCCCCTGCCTTGCATGTGAGCTGGATCTGGGGACCTGCTTCTAATGAATAGAATGTGCCAAAAGTGACCTCTCACTTCTGAGATTAGGTGACAGACTGGCTTCTGTCTTGCTCACACACTAGTAGTTTTGTGATTTTCTGCCCAGATGGAAGTCAGATGTGATGTGCTGAGATGCTCTTTGGAGAGGTCCATGTGACAAGAAACGGGGATTTCCAGCCAACAGTTAACATGGTACAGAGGTCCTCAATCCAACCACCTGTAAAGAATTGAAATTCTGCCAGCAACACATCTGGAAGAAGGTGCTCTCCACACTGGAGCCTTGAGATGACCACAGACAACACCATGATTGCAACCTGTGAAAGACCTTGAATGCCACCAAGATAGCTGATGCAGATATCCAAGATAACAGGTGTTGTTTTAAGCTGAATTTTGGAGTAACTTGTTATGCAGCCATAGATAACTAATACAAAGCTAGAAAAGGACAATGGCATATCCCAATTCGATCCCAGGGGGGAAAAATAGTTGATGAAAATTTAACATGATGTTTTAGGTTTGCAAAAGAACCTGAAAGCAATGGGCATATCATCTCGCATCTGGCAGCATGGAATAAGAAGAGTTGGTCTTCTTCCAACATGAGTACCTGTCAGCTATCTTAGCCTCCCTAGCCACAGATAAAAACACTTAACTAGATCCATTGTCTCCAAAGTATGGCAAAATACTGAAATTTGATTCTACATTTGAAATGTAGGTTAGATTAAATGAAATCCTAACCCTTGAATAGTGCCCCTTTTAAGTGACTCATCAAGTTTCTGAGGAAAATGAATTTATCTAGAAATGTATAAAGAATAAAGTTCTGGGGCGCCTGGGTGGCGCAGTCGGTTAAGCGACCGACTTCAGCCAGGTCACGATCTCACGATCTCGCGGTCTGTGAGTTCGAGCCCCGCGTCAGGCTCTGGGCTGATGGCTCGGAGCCTGGAGCCTGTTTCCGATTCTGTGTCTCCCTCTCTCTCTGCCCCTCCCCCGTTCATGCTCTGTCTCTCTCTGTCCCAAAAATAAAAATTAAAAAAAAAAAAAAAAAAAAAAAAAGAATAAAGTTCTATTCAGATTCTGTATCATGCTCCCATAATTCAGTCAACATCTTCCACATTTCCATCACAGTTTCTAGACTGTAGGGCTGGTTACAACTCTATATTACATGAAAAGGTGACTCTTGGAACAATTGGTTTTCCCAAAAGCAATGGAACGCCCCTCCAAAAAAAAAAAGGTGGAGGGGACTGTCACTGAGAAAAGAAATACAAGCATTTCATGTCCAGAACCACCCTATTCTCAAATGAGAAATGTGGCCAAAAACACTTCTATATAGAGATTTTTCTGTTGTGATAAAAAGATTTCCTGAGAAAACGCTTTTTTTTTTTTTTTTTTTTTAACTC